>NC_073694.1:2980445-3309731 GCF_029784165.1 Wyeomyia smithii
AGACAGACAGACAGACAGACAGACAGACAGACAGACAGACAGACAGACAGACAGACAGACAGACAGACAGACAGACAGACAGACAGACAGACAGACAGACAGACAGACAGACAGACAGACAGACAGACAGACAGACAGACAGACAGACAGACAGACAGACAGACAGACAGACAGACAGACAGACAGACAGACAGACAGACAGACAGACAGACAGACAGACAGACAGACAGACAGACAGACAGACAGACAGACAGACAGACAGACAGACAGACAGACAGACAGACAGACAGACAGACAGACAGACAGACAGACAGACAGACAGACAGACAGACAGACAGACAGACAGACAGACAGACAGACAGACAGACAGACAGACAGACAGACAGACAGACAGACAGACAGACAGACAGACAGACAGACAGACAGACAGACAGACAGACAGACAGACAGACAGACAGACAGACAGACAGACAGACAGACAGACAGACAGACAGACAGACAGACAGACAGACAGACAGACAGACAGACAGACAGACAGACAGACAGACAGACAGACAGACAGACAGACAGACAGACAGACAGACAGACAGACAGACAGACAGACAGACAGACAGACAGACAGACAGACAGACAGACAGACAGACAGACAGACAGACAGACAGACAGACAGACAGACAGACAGACAGACAGACAGACAGACAGACAGACAGACAGACAGACAGACAGACAGACAGACAGACAGACAGACAGACAGACAGACAGACAGACAGACAGACAGACAGACAGACAGACAGACAGACAGACAGACAGACAGACAGACAGACAGACAGACAGACAGACAGACAGACAGACAGACAGACAGACAGACAGACAGACAGACAGACAGACAGACAGACAGACAGACAGACAGACAGACAGACAGACAGACAGACAGACAGACAGACAGACAGACAGACAGACAGACAGACAGACAGACAGACAGACAGACAGACAGACAGACAGACAGACAGACAGACAGACAGACAGACAGACAGACAGACAGACAGACAGACAGACAGACAGACAGACAGACAGACAGACAGACAGACAGACAGACAGACAGACAGACAGACAGACAGACAGACAGACAGACAGACAGACAGACAGACAGACAGACAGACAGACAGTAACATTCTGAGATAAAGGTGCAAATTGAAATACCGAAAACATCAAGAGGTTGTCTAACTTCTTATGCTAATAACTCAATCAGTTTACAACAGATTTCCTTCATTCTTGCAGCAATCGATTGTAAAATTAGCAAAGCGTCTACTTAAATGTGAAATGTTCCGATTTTATGATGTTTGACATAGTACCATTGTGAAAAGAAGAGACTGCTTTAAATGCAGATTTCGACCAATCAGAGTTGAAAGCAAAACCAAACACCATCCCAAATAGGTATTTTCGGAACCGAGTTGATATCTAGAGTGCGAAAATCGACCCCAGACGCCATTTTGAAGTTCAAAATGGTGACTCACGGTTTCTGGAAAACAGCTTAAAAACCCAAAAACAGTCTAAAACAATTATCAAACTGATTAACTCCAATCGAGTGTATTGGTATCAGTATTCTTGTTGGTTTTTCAATGATTTTTGTAAAAATAGTTTATTTCGTGTAAATTAACTCAGGGGCCATACACATACCACGTGGACAGCTTTGGGGGGGGGGGGCTGTGTGAGGTCCACGGTTCACACAACAAAATTTTTAAAATTTATTTGGGCAGTTGTCCACCAGAGAGGGGGGGGGGGTTAAAATCGTTAAAAGACTGTCCACGTGGTATGTTGATGGCCCCTCACACAAGCTTTAAAATTGTATTTGGTATGGTCAAATATGTTGCCCTCAAAATATTAAGGTTTTTTAACCATTACTGAAGATTTTGGAGTCCATAGTGTATTCAGAAGTGCTTCAAAAAGCCGTACAGTAAATGCTCGTTGGGCTTGTCGTTTGTACGTTAGCACACGAAAATATTTATTTTAGTTTTTGAAAAAAAATCTTTGCTCGTGGCACCAAAATTCACAGGTGTGGTTAAAGTGCTTCAATCTCATTTTTTTTTTCATTCATATTAACATCTTTAATATTTTATAATTTCCAGTTTGAGCTCTCAGGCAAAACTTGTGTTGACCAGTGGAGTACAGATCAACTCGTGTTGATAACTCAATTAAAAAAAGCACTTAGTTTGGTTGCTTCGAGATTATCATGGATCTCTTTCGATTTATTTTAGGTTTTTTTTTTATTTGCAAGCCATTTCCGTTATTTTCCTTTCTTATTAAGGATGTTTTAATCAATCTGCAAACCATCTTGAAAATTTTCTAATAATTTTCCCTTTTTTCTGGACAAATTTCAATTTTTTTTCTTCCAGTCCATTTTGAGGCCATTCGCGCTGTTTTTGAGTTAATTCCGGAAAATTTTTGCTTAATATGCCCAATTGTAAAGTCATTTTATGCCACTTTGAATGTATGTATTCTTTGGGTATCACATTTGAGTCGCTTCAGTCCGGTTTTGTATCATTCTAACTTTTTCGATCATTTTTCGCGTCCGCAAAGGATTGAACTTTACCAGGCATATGCGGTATCGATTTCACATCCCTCTAAGTGCAGGAAAGAAGCATTTGCACTGCACGAGCAGGAGAGCATAGCAAAACTTTATTATGAGATCTCATCGTGTTATTTACTAGATAGACTGCCACGTTTCCTACACTACGAGATATCATATCACAACTGCCTTTCATAAGATATTTTAATTTATATTCGTATATCTCACTGAAGATGCGTTTTTAAGTGAAAATAGTTTGAGTTGATAGTGTTGGCATGTGTTTGACGTTCAATAATTCAAATAATATAAAAAGATCCAAACTGGCTATTTTCGTGATTTTCAATGCAAGTTACTGGTTAGTTATTCATTAAATCGAGATTTGTTATTTATATCGTGTTAGAGGAACAATATGTTGGTAGAATATTAGGTTATTTCATCAACTATCTCAATAATATTCCGGGCAGGTCTCATGCTTACATTACAGTTTAGTCGTGTCTAGGTATCTCTACTTCTGGTAGATTAAGCTTTTTATCTGAAAATATCGTTCCTGTTGCTCTTTATCATAAAAATTTTCCCGTCTTTCCACGAAAAAATTAACACTTAAGGATGATCCTCGAACGAAAACCACGCTAGTTCGCGCGATTGATGACAAGCTCGAGCGAGATGACGATTACACCACCAGCCGATGAGAACCGTTGCAGGCGAGACTCGCCCCTCCCGTTTCTCTCTTTCACTACATTTCACGAAGAGTACATGAGTAGCTTCAATCTGCAAAAAGACAACAAGCCATCAGCTGACCAGCGTAAGTCATTTCTGCTTGATGGCTTACGACTCGTGAGTCGGGGGATGTGTACCGGCCTTCTTCCTAGCATTCAGTGAAAACTTTACATTCCGTTCCTACAGCCAGACAGACGTCATTCTATGCATCATTTTGCTTCTCCATAACGCACTTAGTTTATATGGGAATAATAGTATATTTTTTCCATATGGGTCATTCCATACAAAGTGACCACGAAAGAGCACAAACTTGGATACGACCATCACAGATTTTGCTCAAAGTTGGAAGAACTATTAATCTACTGTCACTTTGGAAAAATCTCAATTTTGGGGTCGGTTGGAACACCCCCCGCTCTGTAGGACCCCCCTCTTTATTGCAAGGTAACGCAATTTTTGTTAAAAACCTTTTTTTTCTTTTTCTTACAATTCATAGATGTAAGATGCCGGAAAAATACTGATGGACGATTTTTGAAGAAAATAAACCAAGGAATCCAGAATAAGTATATTATTTGACCAAAAGTGTTGCCAGCTAAATCATTTTTGTACTAGCTGACCCGGCAAACTTCGTACCGCCGCCTTGAGTTTTATTGACTGTTGTATTGCAAAAACTGAAATATCGAACTGCTGCTAAAAAACATACCTACGATATGTTTCGGCTCTGATTTATTTTTTGTTTTTTTTTTCAATCCCGCGCTCGTAAAATTCTACGTTTTTATTTCATTGAACATTATGAAGCACCTTTCAACCATAATCAAATCATTTCAATACGTTTCTGAAAATAAACAGTCATTCTTTTGAATATTCTGAAGGAAATTATTACATTATTTTTTCAATTATTCAAAAGCTTGGCTTAATGCAAATATAGTAATACCTTTCTGCCTGGCCAATCTCACTGGAACAGAGTTTATAAAAAACTTCAGAGTTCTAAATAATTCAAGCCTAAAATTCGGAATATACGAAACATGTGAAAGTGGTCAAGGTGGTCCTAGCCACTAAATTCTATATAATCCACAATGTCGGGGTCAGGGTCACGTGAATATACGACAAAGAGCTGTCCATGTGAGAAGTATGAATACTCGGAGTTTATGCCACAAATTTTCAGTGACTGTCCTTGGGTTTTATCAATAGTCATCGCAAATGCGTGACGCACAGGAAATTGCAGACGTTTAAAATTTAACGGCAAATCGGTAGGAGTAATCGAGATACGCGGGTTATTACGACTTCTCCTTTGTAGTTTCCACTCAGAATTGTCGCTTCAAGGACATTTGCCATCGGGTCGTGGCAGCATTGCATCTGTTCGGTGGTAAATTTGACCTTGAATCTATAAAGTAGTTGTATTTGAAAATATTTGATTAGCATTTTTCTCTCAATTGAGTGTTTAAGTTATTATACTTTATTTTTTCTTTTGTTCAAGACTCGTTTGAAGACTATGGAAACTAAGTGTGTAACTGACGATTCTGAGATATATGGGGTGTCGAACGTCGGCACATTTCGAGCTCGTCTTGTTCTTAACCGATCAACTTCCCTTTGGGACTCGTCTATTTTCTGACTTTCTAATATTCTATCTTCAGTGTTGCGAAGCCTGACACTTTTATTGACCTGCTACTACTCGTGTCTTGATTCGCAAAACTGGAACAAAAACAACGAATTTAATTTTAATTAAACGGCATGCTAAGTATTTGAACATTCCACTTACAACAACTTCATCTGAACAAAAAACACTTCGACCACAGCAGAAATTTGTCAAAGTCAACTGGAAGATATGCAAGAATCAGTTTGATCATGTAGATTAGAGAACATTCCTTTTATAAAATACCCTTAGCGGCATCTTCGTTAGAAAGCATTCCCACTACATGTGGAAGAAAATTAATCGAAACAACTGAAATCAGTATGAATACTCCTCAGAATTCTCGCAAAAACACATTATTATTTTTATTACGTACCGACAGTGTTTTCTTCTTTCTTGACAAACAGTCACAGCACAAATTAACAGAAACCGACGTTAAATTTAAGTGGCATCAACAGAAACCAATACGAAAATCGCATAGAACTATTCCTTAAAATATTTAAAAAAAATGAAGGCTATCGTTTAAGTACGCCCCGGTGATGAAAACTTGTTTCGAATTTTTCCGATCAAAGGCAACAAAAAATCGTTTTTCACTAAAACTCACAGAAAACCTCTCAGAATATCAGAAGGGCGAGAAATATCAAGGGTTGGTTTTTAACGTTTTATAACTTTTCCAGTTGATTTTCGTTATTGCCATGGCATAGTGACAATATGGTTTTGTCCTCAACAAAAATTCTCGCAAAACCTAATGGCCAACCATTTTTCGGGTATCCTTTTTTTTTTTCAAACATACATGATTCCAATTGTTTTTCACCTGAACATGTGACATAAAGCTGTTTATGCGAGAATATGCATGTTTTAGGTTTAATGCCACCAGTTATCAGGGGTTTGGGCATTATCGAATATCATGCAACTGCGAAGCGCGAAGGTACATACAGACGTTTGAAATTAAATGGTAAATTGGTAGGTACACGGAGCTTCGAAATTTTCGCTTCAATGACATCAATATTTCACCTGCTTTTTGAGGCAAATCTGCTGCCTAAGCACAGTGCAATTGACACTTCGCAACATTATAGTTTTCAGTTCAACAACTAATTGTAAATCCAGAGATTTGTAGGAATGCGATAGTGCCTATTTAACGAAACATGAACAGAAATCAATGTTTTATGAGAACCAAAAACTACACGTTTCTTTTACCAGCTAACAGAATCATTGCAGCATGAGCAAATGTTTAGATCATTGGCAGTCAGTGTGCATTTTAGAGAAAATTGAACAGATTGATTAGATCCGAGCAATGGTAAATTAAATCATCGCACATGTAGTGTTATTCTTGTTCTTTCTTTTCATTTATCAGATAAATAAAACGATTATTTGCAACTTTGCTCAAATAAGCCAGGAATTTAATTTACATTATCAAGTATATGCCCTTGAATAAAATCAAAGCCACGTTGAGAGTATTCACATGCATGTTGAGTTTGCTGGTACCACGCTATGGCGCTTTTGCATAGAAAAGGTGTAGTAGGCAGCGAAAACGAATATCACCTAATACGTGAATCAATAACAGGTGCTTGTTTACTCAACTACGACGCCTCAATAACGACGCTACAACAACTTGTCTACCGGTCATAGCCTACAATCATAGTAATCTGATGACGTTGTTCTTGGAGTAAAAGGCGGGAAAACCGAAAATATATTTCAATTTTTTCTAACTTTTTTTATTTTAGTAAAAGGGGGGGGGAATGTTTGTAATGACTTATTTATGTACTAATATCTATTCAGAATTAATATTGTGTGTTCTGCCACAAATGGTGACATTTCAACACTATTATATATATCTATATATATATATATATATATATATATATATATATATATATATATATATATATATATATATATATATATATATATATATATATATATATATATATATATATATATATATATATATATATATATATATATATATATATATATATATATATATATATATATATATATATATATATATATTTTTTTTTTCGTTTCAGGTGAAGGGGAAATTTGCATCCAAACCCCTGAGGTGACCAACCTCAGGGAGTGTGGGGTTGGTTTGAATCAGTGACCGGACCCACTAAAACCTCTTCAGTCTCCAGCCCATAATACTCCCCGGGACCACCGCTAGGTATTGCTTCGGGGAGCGGCTTTTGTGCTCTGTGCACCCTCTTGGTTCTTTAGGTCTTTTTGCTAACTTAGCTAACTAACCTGGAGACTGGCCGTTAGCTAATACTGGCGTGTCGGTGGTCAACCTCTCGCCTGTTTTGCAATTCTAAAACTATTTGAGAGGCGGCTGTACAAACCGCCCTCCAAATGTTTGGGTCTTTACACATCCTCCGAACTAGGTTGTCCGGAGTGGTGTCTGGCCCGCTCACTACCATCATGTCGCTCCGCGCATGCACAAAACGAGGGCACACGAAGAAGACATGCTCAGCAGTCTCTTCCACTTCCGCGCACTCGGGACACATGGGGGACCCCGCATGCCCGAATCTGTGTAGATACTGCCTAAAGCAACCATGGCCTGACAGAATCTGTGTCAGATGGAAGTTCACTTCTCCATGGCGCCTCCCGACCCATCCGGATACATCCGGAATAAGTCGATGCGTCCATCTACCCTTCACGGAATTGGACCATTCCTGCTGCCATCTGATCATCGAGAATGATCTTCTGGTACCTCGTATGCCCCTTGTGTCACGTTGATCGAAGCATTCTACGTCCTCCTTAATGGCTATGCTGATAGGCATCATGCCGGACAGGACGCAGATTGCGTCGTATGACACAGTTCGATACGCGCTCGCAACCCTCAGGCTCATGAGCCTGTAGGTACTTTCCAACTTACCCCGATGTTTACTAGTACCTAGTGCTTTGGACCACACTGGCCCGCCGTATCTCAGTATGGACGAAGTCACGCTAGCTAGAAGTTTCCGCTTGCTGCCTAAGCTATTGGACATCATGCGAGATAATGCTGCAATAGCCATTCAAGCCCTCTTACAGGCATATTCGACATGGCTCCCGAAGGCGAGCTTGTCATCGATCATCACCCCCAGCAGCTTCAGGGAGCGCTTAGAGGCGATGGTGCAATTCCCGACACTGATCAACGCCTGTTGCTTCGACTTGCGGTTATTGACAACTGAAATCTCCGTCTTATGATGCGCAAGCTCCAGTTTTTTGGAGCGCATCCAGTCTCGACGACGCTTATAGAGTGCGAAGCCGTCAACTCAACCTCCTCGATCGACTCGCCGTAGACCTCAAGTGTGATGTCGTCCGCAAACCCAACGATCACAACCCCTTGGGGGAGCTTTAGTTTCAGCACTTCATCGTACATGATATTCCACAGTATCGGGTCCAGGATGGAACCTTGTGGAACCCCTGCGGTAATTGGGACACATTTTTGACCCTCGTCTGTGCTGTAAACTAGCAGACGATTCTGGAAATAATTTCCCAGAATCCTGTACAAAGATACCGGAATGTCTAGTTTCCGAAGCGAGTGGGCTATGGAATCCCAGCTAACACTATTGAACGCATTTTTCACGTCCAACGTGACGATTGCGCAATAACGAATGCCCCATCTTTTACGCTGGAGTGCTACCTCTGCTGTTTTGGTGACGGACAGAATAGCATCCACCGTAGACTTGCCTTTTCGGAAGCCGAACTGGTTACTCGACAGACCGTTTGCACTTTCGGTGTACCTAACCAGTCTATTGAGAATAACCTTCTCGAGCACCTTACCCGCCGTATCGAGCAGACATATCGGTCTGTATGCCGACGGGTCACCAGGTGGTTTTCCTGTCTTCGGCAATAAGACCAGCTCCTGTCGCTTCCATCTCTCTGGGAATGTACAGTCATCCAGGCACTTCTGCATGACTTCCCGGAATAGTCTGGGGGCCTCTTTGATGGCCTTCTTCACAGCCAGATTCGGAATCCCATCCAATCCCGGTGCCTTGCTCACCTTCAGGGAGTTGGCGATCGCGATGAGTTCCTCATTCGTAACCGTTTCCGCCTCCTCTGCCTCGGCACGGCTAACGCCGTCACTCATATATTGGGTGTTCGGCAGGTTGGCCGACCACCTATGGTCTGAGTTTGAGATACTGGAACGTCGGTGAAGTGACTCGCCAGCCGGAGGCCAAGGATTTGGCTCGTGGCGTGGAAAGAGTCACTCTATGATCCGCTCAAGCATCGCTGGTGATTTTTCTGCGGGCGCCATCGCACCCTTAGTCTTGGCTATCACCATCCTATAGGCGTTACCCCACGGGTTAGTGTTGGCACTAGCGCACAGTCTGTCGAAGCACGCACGTTTACTAGCTTTTATTGCTCTCTTAAGCGCCGCTTTTGCGGAACTGAATGCCCCTCGACGATCTTCCCTTTCTTCGTCGGTTCGCGCACGTTGAATCCTTCTTCTCGAAGACACGCTCTGCGGAGGTCCGCTATCGCGTCGGTCCACCAGTAGACTGGTGGCCTTCCATGCCTAGGCTGGCGGTTCCTAGGCATAGTGGCGTCGCACGCCCGCGAAAGTAATGCAACAAGTTGATCAGCGCTCAGGTTACGAGTTCTGCTCGCCTCGTGTTCTAGTCTAATTGCTTCCGCAAATACCTCTTCGTTGAAGTGTGATATCCTCCACCCGCGAGGAGCTGGAGTGTTAATTCTACTCGCCACATGCGGTCTCGTTTTACAGTCTACGCTATAACAGACCGCCAGGTGGTCGCTATGAGTGTAGCCATCGTCTACCCTCCAGTTCGTGATCAATCCTGGACTACAGAATGTCACATCGATGATCGACTCCGTGCCGTTTCTACTGAAGGTGCTCTTCAAGCCGACGTTGGCCAGATCTATGTTGAGCTTCGCCAAAGCCTCCAACAAGATCCGGCCTCTCTGGTTTGTGCGTCGACTTCCCCACTCAGTTGCCCATGCGTTGAAGTCGCCCGCCACTACCAACGGTGATAGACCGATCAGCTCCACGGTGGCTCGGTCGATCATCCTTGCGAACTGCTCGGTAGACCAACGAGGCGGAGCATAGCAGCTGCAGTAGTACACTCCGTTCACCTTGGCAACCGCGTATCCTTCGTTTGAAGTTGACACTATCTCTTCAACCGGGAACCTGCTCGTCGTCCATATTGCCGCCATACCGGACCCGTCCGAAATCCAGTTACCGTTTCCGGAAGGAATTCGGTAGGGGTCCGAGATTATGGCGATGTCCGACAACGACTCAGTGACTGCTTGGTATAGCAGTTGCTGAGCCGCGAAGCAGTGGTTCAAATTTAGCTGTGTCACTCTCGCGCCCGTGGCTTGCTAGTCGGCTTACCGGCCGTGCACCTCGGGCCTCCCATTATGTGCTTTGCGTCACGCTTCCCGGCGCACGCCAAGCACTTCGGGGGCTCTCCGCAGTCTTTGCTTTTGTGGCCTGCAGCACTGCACCGCCTGCATAGGGAGCTCCTGTCAGGCCCCTTGCAGCTAAAGGACTTGTGTCCTTGCTCGAAGCATCGAAAGCAGACCTCCGGCGGCTGGTAGATGCTGAGTGGGCACATTGACCAGCCCACTTTGAGCCTCGCTACCTTTAGCGCCTGGTTTGCGTCTACTGACGGAAGCCTGACAGTGGCGGTCTGGGTTCCTACTGGGCCTTTGCGCAGTCGAACTGCCTCTGGTGCCACAACCACTTCGCACTGCTCCTTGAGGGCATCCACGACTTCGCATGCCTCGGTGACTTCGTCCAGGTATTTAAGTTGTAGGGTTACCTGCGACGTGAGTGCCCGAACCTGCACTCTATCTCCAAGCGCCTCTTGGGCCAATGCCCGATAGGCTGGGCCCTTGTTTCTGGCTTCCTTGCGGAGCTCGACGATCATTTCTCCCTTGCGGGATCGGCGGATGCTACGCACATCTGCCCCCAGATCTTTGAGCTTCGCATCGCCTCTCATTGCCTTAAGGACTTCCGAGTACTTTGACTCTTCTGTCTTAAGGATGAGTGCGTCGCCCTTATTTTTAACTTTCTTCGTCGCAGGATTTGTAACCGGGTGCGGTTTTTTGGCCACCACTTTTTGGTTCCTACTCCTTCCCGGAACCGTTACCCACGGGTTACCGGGAGCCTTCTGCTCCTTGGCTGCCACCGTGGGCGTTGCTTGCGCCACTCCAACACCGGTCTGAGGGCTGTTTGCGATTAAACGCTTCTTGGTGCCCCCGGGGGCCGTCTCTCCCGGGGACTGTCGCGTTCGTTTGGCAGCTGGTCCTGCCGCGCAAACCGCCGCAAACGTGCTGGCGTCCGTTTGGACCGACTTCGTCGCCAGCTCGGTCACCTTCGTCTCCTCTTTCTCCGCAGCCGCAGCTTTCATTTCGAGCTCGGCATGCTCCTTTTTCGCAGCATCGATGGAGGACCGAAGCATGTAGAGGGCCTGCTTCAAGTACTTCGTTGTATTGCTGCGACTTTTCGCAAACTCGATTATAGCATCGAGCTGCTCAGACAGGGCCACTACCCTCGGTAGCGTGTCCCGCTGTCTTCCGACCGCCTTTAATAGCTGTGGACCAGCCACCGCGATGTCTTGCGTAGATCCGGTAGGCGTACTGCCTTTACCGTCTTCGCAGGCGACCTTCACTGCATCCGTCTCCACTTTTCTAGGCGGAGACCGCTGGATGCCACCTCGCGCAAATGGGTTTTCCAACCCATCTGCCCCCATCTCCAGAGTTTTGTTTTGCTGCATTTTTGTTTATTGGGTCCCCCTACCAGCCGCTATCCTTATCCATAATGGAGTAGTCGCCTAAATGGTTTTGTGATTTCCCCCACAATTTACACATTTGAAACTAATAGTGGTCTCTTTCACGGGGCAGATATCTATCGTGTGACCAGTGTCACCACAAATCATACATTTTGCTGCCATATGGCAGTTTCGAGTTCCATGACCATAGGCTTGACAATTCCGACATTGAGTAAGATTATGGATTTCTCCATGTCTCTTGAAATTCTCCCACTTTATTCGCACGTTAAATAAAACACGTGCTTTTTCCAAACATTTCAAATTATTTACTTTGGTACGATCAAAATGTACCAAGTAATTTTCCTGGTGTATTCCAGTTTGAATAATTTTGGCATTTGCCTTTCGTTTCATCAAAATTACTTGGTTGGGAGCAAATCCAAGTGATTCTGACAAACATTCTTTAATTTACTCAATAGTTTGGTCATTTGAAAGACCTTTCAAAACAGCCTTAAACGGTCTCTCGTTTTTGGCATCAAAAGAATAAAATTTATACATCTTTTCAGTCAAATACTGTAAAAGATGTTTATGGCCATCAAGAGATTCGGCCAAAATACGAATTTCGCCTTGGCGGCCAATTTGAAAATTAACTTTCACATTCGACAGAAACGATGAAAGCTCCGATCGAAATGCTTCAAAATTTGCTACAAATACCACAATAGGTGGAACTTTAACCTTCTTCATAACGGCTTTATGCTCAGTATGAGAAGTTTGAATTTCTTGATCCCCAACAGAAGAAAGAATATCATACCTGTTAGTCGAAATTTCAGTGTCACTTGGAGGAGATGCCTCACGTTTCCTTGAAGCCGCATCAAAGCGAGCTTTTTTATTTTTTCCAGGCATAACTGGAAAACTTCACTACACTTTCACTTCACTATAGAATTTAATTAGAAATATCTCAAACCAAATTTACTCACTAAACACTCGTTAACGTTAAAAACAAAATTATTACTTTGCGTTTCAACAGGTAGTCTTTCAAGAAGATTGCCTGTTGAAAGTGAAAAACAAAATTTCAATATCTCTCGGTAGTCTAAGACTTAGCCTCGAGCTGTTGGTAAAATGTTTTTTCTAACTTTATCAGTTGATTATTGTTATTTTTATGGCCTATTAACTCGTCGAAGATGAAGACAAAACAAACACAAAACGAATCATTCAAATCCGTTGATTCTACTTCGAGTGAAACGCCGTTATACAGACACCAACTTATTTTTAGTTAATAGATTTGAAAACTAAATTTACCTTTTTCGGCAAATACGTAAGAAACACTTATCACCCCGTGGTAATATGAGCCAATCTCGAGATATAACATTTTACGAAAAATTAATTACGAAACTTAAAACTATTTGTTTCTTACGTGAAATTTTCCAAGGAACACGATGAAATCATCAAATTTAAAATAGTGTTACGGCAGATGAATAATTTGGGTTTTAGAACCACCACACGATCCACAGAATCACCTTAGAATTCCCTGCTCATTTCACATCTGATACCTCTCACACAATAGCGCAGTATCATTCTGTCTCAGAGTATAGAGAATAAGCAATAGAACAATAGTTTGATCCACTTCCACTGCGCCCGATAGAATCAATTCAGTCAGTCTCAGTTATACATCGAATGCGAACGGTCGCAATAAATTATAGCTACGTTTGTCCGAGTAATAAACGCCTTCTTATAATACTCGTGCCGCGTGTGAATTATTGCCTGGAATATCACCACCGGACACTTAGGTGAAACCTTTAAGACATCCGTTGACACATTTTGAATTTGCATGAACAAATAGAAATGGCTGCATTTGCCGAAAAATGGAAATTTAGTTTTCAAATACAAAAATAATTTAGCTGGCAACACTTCTGGTCTAAAGTTATATTTTTTTCTGGATTCCTGGGTTTATTTTCTTCAACAATCGTCTATCAGTATTTTTCCGACATCTTACGTCTATGAATTGTAAGGAAAAGAATAAGGAGATTTTTAACGAAAATTGCGTGACTTTGCAATAAAGAGGGGGGTCCTATAGAGCGGGGGGTATTGCAATCGACACCAAAATTGGGCTTTTTCTTTACTCTACGGTAAAGAGATACTGTCGGCCGCATGAATCAAGTCGAATAAGTAAATTAAGGCCGCATGGCAAAAGTGTCGAAGAAATAACAAAAAAGAATTTCAATTTTTGGTTTGGATTATTTAGTAAATCTAAACGAGGTTTAGGCGCCTTTTCTTCCCTGTATTCACAGAAACTTGGTTTCGGTATCAAAAGTCCCTGTTGAAATCATAGCTTTCGAACATCGTTTTAAAATAAGTTTCTGTTTATTTATGGATTGTTTTGTAATATTTTGCTAAATTTTCGAACTGCTTTTGGGCTATTGTTTTTACCATATTAGGATCATTTTGATGACAATTTCGGGTAACTGTGAAGTGTCATATTTGAGATGCTTTGTATTTAGTGTCTTTTCAGAGTTACCAATTTTCAACTTAATTTTATTCCAAATTCATTTTTAAATTCATGGGCAATTATTGGTTTGTTTTCAGATTGTTCTAGGCATTTTTGATTTATTTTAGAGTTATTCTGGATAGTACGGCAATTTTGTTGTCATTTTTAAAACGCTTTCGTTAAATATTTCTACCATTCATAATTATTTTCGGGTTATTTTAATATATTTCGGGGTTGAATTTGAATTATTTTGGGCTTTATTGGTTCATTTCTGGTTCATAATAAGATATAATTGTGACTTTTTCTATTTACTTGGAAACTAGCTTTGTGACCATTTGAGACTTTTAAAATTATTTAATTATTTTTGTTTGCTACCTTTAAGACATTTTCAGGTTACTTTAAGCTCATATTTTGTACCACATTGCTGCTACTCGCCATTTTAAGACATATTTTGACTTACCTTCAGATGGGACAATGAATCGGACCGTTTTTTTTGTGTACATACAGTAACAAAAAATAGTTATGGGCCAACAAACCATCAGCTGATCGGTGTAAGTCATCTCTTCTAGATGGCTTACGGCTCCTGAGTGGGGTGAGATGTTCCGACCTCATTCCCACAAATAATTAAAAAATTTCAATCCGTTCCCAAAAACTTCAGATACCCGATATAACTTCCATTACATGGTCTGAAATAGTCTCTTGTCCAATATTGCCCCGAAAATTCATTTGCCGCAACTGGCATTTTGTTCCTATGCGGAAAATAGTATTTTTTTACATTCTATCACGGTATTTGACTCCTTATTTCCCATGGTAAAGAAATAACGTCGGCCGCATGGCCTAAGAATAGAGGTAAATTAGAAAGAACGAAAACGTTAAGATTTTTCCTTTCGTAGTAATTTAGAACGATAAAAGGCCATAAAAGCTGGGGAAAACATTTTTTAAATTTATTTTTAAGAATTTTTTGTCCCCTTTTTCACTCATATTTGTATCATTTGTTGGTCACTTTTGAGCAAAAGTTAAACCATTTCAAGTCATGTTTGATTTACCAATTTCCATAAATTTCTCCTATTTTTTTCGAATGCATGGATAATTATAGCTTGATTTTCAGACCGTTATTAATCTTTTGAATAATACTAGGGTTATTTTTGCAGTATGAGCTTCATAGAGAATGTCGAAGTATAATGATGGACCTTCTACCGCTTTCTCAACTACACTCAGCCTGACGGTATTCAGTTGAAACCTTTGGAAGGTTACACCCACTGCGAGCCTCGTCCTGCCTCGAATCGGAATGTGCAGAAAGGAATGTGTGTGCGGGTGCGCAATGCTCGTGTGTGAATTAGAGAACGAGAAACATGAGACTTTATAGTGGCGGATTTATGCGAAATTAGTGATAATGAATACGAAGCATTCATGCTGCTGGTAATGGGAAACAGTTTAGTTGCTCTCGTGCAGAGTGCAGAGCACAGTTGGACTTTGGTCCGTTACCGGCAGCTTCAGTCTGCCTGCAGCTAGCAGCTGCGAATATGTTTGTTAAGGTGGCTTAATGAAGGGGCAAATCTGTTCAGGCTTCCGTAATTGTAATCGAAGAAACGTGCTCATTACTGCATGCGGACGGTTTAACGACGTTCGGATCTCTGTGGGATATCTGCCAGGATGCCCAGTGTCTAAGAAATTCCGAGTTGTAAAGGTTGAAACTAGGTTAGACAGTAATTGTTTTTTAGTCACTTTAATTCCAGCCTCCACCTCCATCTCCGGCTTGAAAGGGGTTAAGTAAACTTTGCATTTTTTTCCTCTCTCAATTGGATTCCACTCGACGTTACTGGGAACGAAAAGTAAGCATGCTCGGTTGCAACACAAAGGCAGAAGAAGTGTACACAGTTTCGCTTACTTTCCGAGCGAATGAAGTGCCTGCTCAAACTTCACGTTCACTTCCGAGAGTGCACACTTCAGTGCAGAACTCGCAGCAGACGATGATCGGTTTACTGTGCGGTGACTGCGTAAGCAGAGAAGTATTAAAGAAAACACAATTCAGCCGAGCTTTCAATTAAAAACCCGCTGCCTGGATTCTAATTAAAATATACCGTCGACTTCGTCTTCGTCGGTGGTTCATTCGATCCGGCAGAAATGGCGCACTGAATTATCTCTACTCTCAACTGAAAGACAAAAAAAAGAACAAAGGCGGAGTTGAACAATCACCGACGCCAGAGCTTCCAATAGCAGTAGTTAAGGAGCGCGTTTTTCAAAACGTCTTTTGTGCGTCTTAGTTAATAGTAAGAGTCCACCAGAAATCCTCTTGGAGGTTACTGTGATTAATGATTGCTACTGGTTCTACTTGAATTAAAAAAAATATAGGAATGACATAAAATCCTTTCAAATTCGAAACTGTTACAATTACTAGGATCAAATACTGTTTAAAAGCAACAAAGCCTCTAGTATTACCAATTTTGTAAACACTATTATGAGCTCGGCAACGGTGAGCAAATTCTCTATTCACTCTTCCAGTAACGATAGGCTTACAAATTGGCCCAACTCTCGTCATCCCGTTCGTTCGTTTCTGATTCGTCAGCTGAAAGCGGCCTTCTAAATTAATAATTAAAACATTTCCATTTGTGCGGTTCGATGTGATGTTTGTCCTCCTTCCCGATTGACCGTGCGGCCACAGTTCAACCCATTCCGCAGCCATTTGTTCTAATTATCACTTTCTCCCCCTGCTCTTCCTCCTCCAGGCCAACCAACGAATGGTGTGGCATCGCGGCGAAACAATTTGTTTTCAATAGAAAGCCACCCCATTATTTATCACGGGTGTGAAAATGGTTGTTTGTATATGTGTGTGTGTGACCACGCGCTTTTCACGCGAAAGGCATTTGTTTCGCGATCGAGTTTGGCTCTCCGCGCTGGTGATAATGAATGTCCGTTCGGGGTTTTTTTTGTCATTCAGTGAGCGTCTCGGTTACGCGTACAATTAGCCGTCCATTATGAGTTGCAATTGCAAAGCAAACAGCAAAAAAAAAAACTCACACACACAAGGGTTGGAAAGGGAGAAAGGGAATGATTTTGGCAAATTCATAAATTAAGTTGTAAAAACCCTGTATGCTATTAATTAATATTGATAATGCGGCGGCGGTTGGCCGCAGCGATTTTTACTCTCAGCATCATTAGCATCGGTAATGGTTTACGATGGGATGTCCTATTTTTTGCAAGCGGACGCTTAGTTTGTCATTTGTAACTGTTGGGCGCAATATATGAACATAATTGACCATGCGTCCACATTCTTCGTCAATCGATGGAGGCGCCTTGTTTCGTGTGGCGATCTGAAATTGCTGGGTTTTATCGGCGTGCAAAATAAAGAAAAATGAAAACTACTAACATTTGGACATAGTATATAAACCTGCAAAAATAAATGAAATGCCGAAGAAGTTCAAAAATATGAAAAAGTCGTGTTATTTTTCGGTTTATTGGCCGAAATCGGTGTTAAATATAATAGAACCAAATACTTACGATGAATAACCTAACAATAAAAATATGGAATCATTATAAAATGTCGGTAAAACGATGTTAACAATGGTGAAACATGACAAACGCCTCGAAAACCTGATGATTTTTTTTTAAACAGAGCAGAATTCTCTTCGTGTTTGAATTCACTTTTTATGCTACGTTTTGTGTTTTTGGTACAAGTTTTTTTTTGCTAGCTGATCTCTTCGATTTTTTATGCGCTGTCATCAATACTTTTTACACAGTTCTAGCTTGTTGTTATTACCCCAGATGAGACAAACATCCGGGAGTGCAATTAGTCACCATTTAATGAGACTGCAAGAGTTCAGCATTAACCTCATTTTGCAAGCAGCGGAATCAGCAACAGAAACCCAATTTTTAAGCACGTCTGCATCCAACCGCAGCGTAATTCCTGTTTTTCTACCCCTGCTCGGCTCCGGTGCTCTATGATGCCGCTATCGGAACGGGAATGGGATATTGTGCTCTACCGGAGTGTGCGGAGCACTTAATAGTGGAAGAAGAAGAAGCTTAGAGACCGTCGCTCGTTTTCGCTGGTGATATGCCCGGAGCCGGTTTGTTATCTATTGTGGCTAACGCAACGCTGCGGCGAAGATGCCAGAACGATGCGATGGCCGGGACGGGGCGAGCAAGAAAGAAAAAATATACAAGCGGAAACAGAGCGAGCGGATAGAGAAGAATTAAGTTATAAAGATATTAAATTATCCAAGAAATGCCGGGATTAAATGTATGAAACGGACCGAACAAAAGAAAGAGATTTTTTGCTGAAAGTCTGACTGATAGTAGAGGCGAATTTCGTACAGCATGTCAAATGAAAATATTTCTGAGTTTTTTTTCTTTTAAATTAATTCAGAGTGATTGAGAAGGACGAAAAAAGTAAGGATTGAAAAGAGAAAGCACCTAGAATTAATGTCATCGTTTTTGTGACAAATTAACTCTAAACGAGTTCCTTTTGCCGGAAAATTTGATTTGAATTCTCACAGGAATGTCAACCCTCGATGATGATGACAACTAAAAAGTGTCCTCACTTGGTAAACACACGTTCACGCTGTCTGTCTGCACACACCCACACACTCACGCTCGTGTGTGTGGTAAACAACCCACAGTTTCTCGGGAATGTTGCGAAAACAGCACAAACTTATTTACTTTTGTTCGCTTTGTCAAGTATTTCATGATGGTAGCGAGCGGCGGAAAATATGTTATTTGTCTAGGAGGAAGACAAGCGTAACCGTCCTTCAGGGAGTAAATATTGTGGAATCCAGCGAATGAAAAAGTGATGATAGAGCCATTTAAGCATTATTAGGTTAGATAACACGAACAGAAGTACCGGGGGAAAAAATGCTTCACCGTAATCTAAATGAGATCTATTTTACACTTGTTGAACTTTTATATTGAAATGTTTTCTGTTTTTACTTTTCAATCAAACTTCATTGCCTTGCGGAACGTAAAATTACAACCAACCAATGATGGAATCACAGCCAATTATGGGCATTTCATTTGACTCCTGAAGTAAGCACGATTCAATGCGCACTTTTACCCACGTTCCCGGACATTGTAGAAATTACAATAGGGGGTGATTTCACGTAAACTCAACAACACTTTGAGTGAAACTTTGTGAATTTGGTGATGTCAATACCTGAGCAAAGTTTTTATACTTGTAATAAAAAGAACCGAGCTGAATTGGCCTGAAATCGCTCCATGAAAAACTCCATCCAAACAACTCAAAACCCATTCATGCAGTCTAGAATTACGTTGCAGAACCGATGGGAGCCAAATACACACACACACACACTGACTGTGCAGGTCGCGCGGGTTTCACCTGAAATCGAACCGTGAACGGATGGCGCCACTGCAGCCGCCATTTGGCCTACCCATGCTGGCGTGGCGTCAAGCTAACCGGAAAATTAGCGGTAATCACGGTCTTCATCATTATCAACGCGCGACTGAATAATTATCCGAGAGGCTAATTAAAAACTTTTGGGCAGAGAGAGCCGCGCTCGCTGCTCGATCAACTGGAATTCCGTGGAAAATATTCGAAACCCGGATTGTGTTGCATCCATGTGCTCTCACCCTTCCCCCCCTCGGGGAGGGTGAGTGAGTTGGATACTGACTAATGACCGGTTCCGATGCACACATAGCAAACTGACTGCCGGGCTTTTGCAGTGTGCTTGAGCGCGATAATTGAAAAACGTAAAATAAATGGATATTTACTTGCAGCGACAACGGTCGGTGCTTTCCCATCGAGGAATCATTCCGCGTCCCCGGCAGTGGCACTAACACTGGCAAGAGAAAGTAGAAAGAACCGTTCGAGCTCGAAGAGGCGATTAATTTCGAGCAACAGTTTCACGTCCAGCTTCCTTTCCGTATACGCTATACCTATTCTTGGTTAGGATGATAAGACCTGCTTGTGGGGTCTGTTTGTGGCTGTGGCATACCAGAACACATTATTCTTTCACCACGTGCTCGAATAACAAGTGTACTTTGTTTGTGTGTCTGTGTGCAAGGAAGGAAGGTAGTCCTGTAACCATTAATGTGGCTCTTTGCTGACCAACCTCAACGGACTGCCCGGAAGGCGGAACGGTAGAATGAGAGGTATTCAGAAGTGAATTTTTCTCGATGATCGAACGACGGTCATTGATATCAGCGGTGGGGCTGTGAAGAGATTTTTTTCCAATATTTTAAGTACAATTTGAGCTAATATTTTATTGGGTGTATTTTATCTTCTTTGACATAAAAAAGCTTCCAAGGTATATGGCTGGATAAGAAATTAAACTGTACCATACTCATTGACTATGCAATAAAACAGGCAATCAGTGCTCTGTGGGACCCAGGGTGATACATGTTACAAGTATCTGGACTTGAGTGATGGATTTCGAAGAACAAGAAATGAACGTGTTGTCTCTTCAAGCTACTGATAATTAATGAACAAATTTTTCTCTTTATTGGGATTAAATATTATATTACGTTTCTTAGGAAACGTTGCTTTAGTAACTATTGATGTTGGTTCAGGGTCGGACTCAACACTCCTCCTCAACATCAGATGGTTTAACTCCAATTAAAATACACATTTGTTGAAGCTTAACTGCTCCTAACGGTTTGGTAAGAATATCTGCCTCCATTTGTTCTGTGGGACAGTACTGAATATTCACAACACCAGTATCCACTAAATCTTTCACAAAACAATATTTTGTATCTATATGCTTTGATCTTCGTGAATTCCTGTCACCGATAGTCAGTGCGATACAGCTTTGATTATCTTCGTGAATTAATATTGGTAGATCGAGTGTTTCTCCTACATCGTTCATTAATTTAATTAACCACTGCAACTCTTGCAAACATTCTGCTAACGCTACGTATTCGGCTTCAGTACTGGATAATGCAACGGAAGAAAACCTTCTAATATTTGTTTCGTGTCGTTGCTACCCAAATGTAGTTCATGATCTATAGTGCCTTTCAAATAGCGTAACACTTTCTTTGCTTCAATCCAGTCCGCATTGGTTGGGTTCGATACTCGGCGTCCAAGAATAGATGTCGCTATAGCTATATCAGGACGGGTGTTAACAGCGATGTACAACAAAGCCCCAATTAAGCTCTGGAAAGATTCTCGATCCTGAAGACTTTCACCATTCTCCTCCTTTTGTTGTAAAGATCCTGTTGCCATTGGAACTTTTGAGGGTTTGCATTGTTCCAATCCAAATCGCACAAGAACTTTCTGTATGTAGTTCCGTTGGTTGAGAATATATACATTACTTTCCAACCGAACATGTATTCCAAGGAAATATTTCAGATTTCCCAACTCGGATAGCTTGAACTTGCGGCTTAGAACTTCGACGAAAAGCTTATACTCCTTGAGACTAGTGCAAACAACAACAATGTCATCAACGTAAATGAGCACGAACATTTTCAGTCCCTTTGAGCGTCGAATATATAAACAGGAATCTGCACTAGAACGTTTGAAACCATTTTCCTGGAGTACTGAATCGATTCGTTCATTCCAAACTCTAGCCGCTTGCTTTAAACCGTAAAGGCTTCGTTTCAATCGACAAACAGCATTTGGATCCGTACTAGTGTACCCTGGCGGTTGCTTCATGTAAATCTCCTCCTGAAGCTTGCCGTACAGGTAGGCTGTCTTGATGTCTATGTGCCTCACCTGCATATTTTGTTGACTTGCCAAAATAAGAACGGTACGGGAAGTAGTTTGCTTGACTACAGGGGCAAACACTTGATCATAATCGGTTCCAAACTTCTGAGAAAAACCCTGCGCTACCAGTCTTGCTTTGAATCGTACAACTTTTCCAGACTCGTCTTCTTTCCGTTTATAAATCCATTTGCACCCTATTGCCTTTCGACCGGGAGGAAGTTGGATTAGCTCCCATGTTTCATTTTCACGAAGAGATGCTATTTCTTCTTGCATAGCCACCTTCCATTTATCACTATCTGCACTGACCAAAGCCTCAGCAATTGTTTTTGGATCAGTAGATATCTCAGAAACCATATAACCAATTTTAATAAAACTGGTTTCAAGTGATTGGGCTTTCTCCAAAACCCTTAACTTTTAAATTTCGTTATGATTGAACATATGGTTCAAAAGTTATGTAAAGAAAAGTTATCCTGAGGTTGTTTAAACTCACTCATTTTTCTCAGACATGGCTGTACCGATTTTCACAAAATTAGTGTCAAATGAAAGGTCTAGTTGCCCCATAGATTGCAATTGAATTTCATTGTAGTCGGATTGTAACTTTGTCCGTTGTTAATAAAAATGTGAAATCATTTAAAGACAGTAAACTTATTGACTTTCTCCTAACGATCACTGGCTAATTAAAAGGTAGAAAAGTGATCCAAATGGCCGAATGTCATATACTACTCGACACAGTTCGACGAACCGAGCATTTTCTGCATGTATGCATGTATAGGTGTACATGTGTGTGTGGGTGCGGGTGTGTACGTGTGTATGGGCATCTTTTATTTTCGCACTCATTTTTCTCTGAGATGGTCTGACCGATTCTTCCTATTTTGGTATTTGACACCAGGGTTTATTTGCCGCTTTGGTTTCTATTGTATTTCATTGTAATCAAACTTTCAGTTTTGGCGCTGCGGCAAAATGTGAAAATCGTTTCTATATCTCAGAAGCTATGAACATAGTTGAATTCAAATTAATGGGCTTTAAAACCCTTAAACAATGAATTTCATAATGTTTAAGCAAGTGGTTTAAAAGTTATGGAATAATACGTAACCCAGAGTCTGTTTAAAACTATAGCTACGATCAAAATATGTGGCCTCAACATCATTTAAATTTGGTATTGTACTATTTCGATGTTTGCGGCCTTGCTTGGGATTGAAGTTGAAATTAAAAGTCATTTCTATCATTTCACTTTCTCTTTAGCAGAAATATTACGTTAAATATCACATACTATACCTGAATTATTACTCTATATATTACATCAATATTCTAGTACCCAAAGAGTGGATATACCTTCATTTAAATGTATTTGACAACTTAAGTATGTTTTCCTTAAACCGGAAGCTGCAAATCGGGTTTCAAAGTGAAATATGGAGTTTACTCCCGGCTTGCGAGCCCCGGATAATGATCCTAAAAAACATTGGGTAATGTTTGTCCCTTTAAGCTTGTTTTCCAGAAATCGGAAGCTACTATGTATCTAGAATTTTTTTTGTCTGTATTTTTGAGGTTTTCAGCCTGCGGCTGGTTCGCCTCATATCTAGAAATTTAAATCCTAAGTTGATTTCTGGTCTCTGGGTGCAACGCTTTCGCAACACTCATAATAGATGATATTTGGTCATCTTAATTTGTTTTCCAGAAACTGAAAGTCGGCATCTTCGCCATTGAAATATCCGGATTAGGCGAAATTTGGCCATTTTAGGATGTATTCCGGCAACCAGAAGTAGTCATCTGGATTTTTCGCGTGATGTATTTGAAACATTTTTATTTCATGGTATTTGCATATGTATGTTTTAATGTATGCTCATATGTGTGTGTGAATGTTTGGTATAGTTGTGCTGTTGGCTATCTGAAATTCCTTATTTAGAGTGAAAAATGAAACCAGCGGAAATTTTCAAGGAGTATTTTTTCTGTTAAATCGTGTAAATCTATTTTTACATATAATAAGTTTGAATGAGAAAGGCTGGGTCTCACCGCTAGGTGGATTAATTTGGGTTTTTCTGAAAGGTTCCTGGCTTATTACGTATGGTATTTGTACGGTTGGTGTGTGTTATATACTATGGCTATGGCAGAATTAAATCTTTACACGCACCATAGTCCCACGGCAAGCCTACGCTTGTGCACTCAAGCACATACCCTTTAACTTTTCATTTTCAGATATAGCAAGATATTTTTTTATTTTCGTTTTCTTTCGTTTTTAAATGGATTTTTGGAACCTCGTTTCAACTCTATGAGACACATTCAACTGAGCTGAATTTGGAGTAAGTTTTGTCCGTAGTCTCATTTATCTAAGTCCTTTATTGCTATAAAATTCAAGTGTTTAAATCCAAAATTTTAGGCGCCATATCATGAAATCTGAATTTGTATGACTTTTTAAAGCTTGGCATACTAACGTTTTCTGTCATTTTTCTTGAAAAAAGTGCATTACTGTGAAACGCTCTGTAGCTTCAATGATAGCTTGGATTTTTTCGACGCAAAGTAAAAGTTGTTGTAAATATTGTGCAAAACAAACCTCTTAAATTAGATATTGTAAAATTTGGTCATAGTAAGCCTGACACAAAAAAAATTAAATGAACGTGATTTTTTGTAGAAGAGTAGCTTAAAAGTATAGTTGCTGCAGTTTGCCACGGTTGTGACTACATTCAAAATTCATCTGTCCGCTGTAGCGCAAATCTGCGCAAATTGTCACTTTTGTGAAAATAGCAATAGCGGATTTTTTATACATTATTTTTTTTTTTTTTGAAGTTGAAATTTCATGCATGATTAATTTCAATCTGAAACCACAGTCATGAAAATTTATGATATCGAACTCAACCCGGGAGGATAAAATATAAATGTGGGCAAAAATCACTAAATTTATCAATAAAAAGTTTAAAAAATACGTGAAGTAAACAGTAAACAAATATTTATGAAATCCTAATTATGTCAATTTATCACTTTCTGTATATTTCAAACCATATTAAAAACATTCAGCCCTTTTTTATGATCATGAAATTCGCTAAACTGATTAAAGTGTCACATCCTAGCAGCAAATTCATACCATCAAACTCCGGCTAACAATAGCCCGTTTGCAGATAGCTTTTGCTTCGCACTCGTGTAACAAACGGGCAACACCAACAACCGAGTGGACTGAGGTAGACCGTTTTGGGGACTTAGGTTTTTCGGATTCAATGATTACTCCGGTGGCTTGTAATAGACTAACTTATATATATTTACGTAAAGGTATAACAAGTTTCAAGTTGTACATTTTAAATAGTATTAGTGTAATGGCACTCATTTATTGTATTAACATTGTTACACTCGTTTGCATACATAAGTAAAGTACACAGTTTGCTGTATGAGAAAAAGCAAAAAACATTCGTCGCCTTCCGCATCTTTTCGTATTCATTTAGAACGTTATGTGATTCCAGTGTCTTGATTTTCAAATTCATAAGTTCGATAAATTCGAGCCTTCAACTTCGCCGGCACCACCTAATTTAACCAAAGAAACCGGATTAGAAAGGCAACATGTATATGAAACAATTAAACATCGAAAATCTCTGGAAGAACGGAAAATAGCAGGGAAAGTAATTTTTATAAGAATTTCAAATTTTCTGGAAACAATTCAACATTGCTATTTGGTTTTTCGTGTATTCAGATTTGACAGTTCACGTGGGAATTCTGACAGCTGTCAAAGTCTAATGTACTCAGTTTGGTTTGCCATTTCACCATGAACAGACTTACGCCTGAACAACGCTTACAAATAATCGAATTTTTGGGCCTTAGAACAACTTGCCGAAAATCCACTTTTTTACCGAAGTTCAGTGACGAAGCGCATTTCTGGTTAAATGGGTATGTTATAGGCAAAATTGCCGCATTTGGATCGAAGAGCAACCAGAGGCAATACAAGAATCGCCAATGCACCCAAAAAAATCTTCTCTACTCCTTCTCCTGCTATTGTATCTCACTGAGTTACCACGTTTGGCCACCCGAGAAAAAGTTACTCACCAGCAATCCGATTCACAGCGGAACGAAGTGAACGAATCTAACGAAGCGTCGGGAAAGACCAATGACGTTTATGAAGAACTTTGGGAAAACACCATTATGGCGAGAATAGATGCGTACAAGACCCAAACACACGTCACCGCATAGGATGGGCAAGCGAATTCTCTGTTGATCAGATACTGATTCGATACATCTGAGAAGGCATGTATTTTTGACAGATTCAAATAACAGGAGGGTTGTGTGCAAAGCCACGACCGCAAGGTTGAAGTAGAATACTTTCACAAGAAAGATAACCCGGCTGCTAGCGTGTCAGTCATTTTTTTCTGGTAAATAAACGTTGACTAATCAGATCAATCGAATTTTGCGCTTCAACAAGGATTGACCATTTTCAATAATATAGTAAGTTGCTTGTCATGGTTGGGGCTTGACAATTTTTAAATTTTGAGATGAAATTTTTTCGGATGTCGTGTTCATGACTGAACGAAAAGGTAATTCAGTACGTTCTGAGACATGGAGATAAAGTAAAATTTATAACTATTACAAATTTAAAAATATGAATTAACTCGTTAGAAAATACTAACTCTTCAATCAAGTTTTTATTTCATCCTGAAAAGGACAATTTGTTGTTCATTTTAGTATCGGATAAGATGCCGATCACATCTTTGCGTTATCACTGACAGTGTGAATACAATATTCCTAGTGATAAAATAAACAGTGAAAAGATGATTTAACACTCAAAACTAGACGGCTCACGGGTTGTCAAAATGAGTCAACTTTTCATTGAATGCATTTACTAGCGCCCATTATCGCACAGAGACTGCATTTCACTAAAGTGCCTCATTGCATCAGCTGCTATCGATGCTGAGATCCGCTGCAACTAGTGCGCTATCCATTGCTACGCCACAGCTGTGGCCGCTTTCCGCCATCGCTGCTAGTGCTGCTGCTAAAGGAGGACTACTGCTGTTGTCGCTGTCTAGAACTATTATGAGCGGTTTCGGCTGAAACAAGCTCTTATATAGGCCAAATAGTATGTGTTAAATTGCAAGGTATATGATTCTGTCGACCGTGCTTGAGAAGCAATCATATAACGACCAATCAGAGGTCGAATTTTTCGTTTTGACAAGGCTTGACTATTTTCAATAGTACAATAGTGTGAATAATAAAATTACAATTATCTTCTTTTGGAAGAATCTTAAAAGATTTTCCAATCTATTACTGCAAGAACGAAGGAAATACATCGAATACTAACTGATTTATTAGCATTTGAAAACGGACATATTTTTCACATTTTTCGGTTTTTGATTCTCATTTCACATCTCCATGTAGCCGAAATTCCTGAGAGAAATATTCTACTTCAAAAATTAGTTTAGATGTTCGCACGTATTGTTTGAGATGTTTGAAAAAAAATGACATTCTTCCAATGTATGTTTTTATTATTATGTTTATTACAGTCAACTGATTATAGGTTTCTGAAATTTAAAATGAATTTAACAAAACTGAGAACATCGACAAAGCACCGATATTTTATTGCCCCTGTGGCATCAGCCTTTTCCTCTACGACATCTTTCAACTTTTTTTTTTAACGCACCGCGGTTCACCACTGCTAGACTCTTTTTATTTTTAAAAACTACAACTACACAGCACTCATTCTGTGCCGAACACGCATCAGTATCGGACGTGTTTGGTGATCGCTCCGATAGAATATAAAACAAAAGAAGTGTGAGCAAGTGTTGGCATTGTTTGCCTGGTCGAGTGGAATTTAATCGAGTTCAAGGTCGCCCGCCTTTGTGCAACTTTTTCGCATCGTGATTGCCAGCTGGTGCGTAAGCCGATTGTGCTACAGCAGTGGACACAAAAGAGGAAAAAGAAGAAGCCATCAGTTGACAGTGCAGCTGTGTCGCTGTGAAGAGTGATTTCAAACCCGGCTCGCTGCTGGTGGCTGTTTGGTGCTGCTGTATTGGTGCTGTGGACTGTAACGGCTGCAGCTTCGAACGTTCGGACAACCAACCTTGCTGGAAAGGAGAAGCAAAAAGGTACGTGTTCTTGTCGGCGCTAGTGCGCTAGACTTAGCGCGATGGATGTAGATCCCTCGCCTCCCGCGCCACCATCCCCGAACCCCTCTGACCCTGACCCTTCTGTTACCCCCTTCCCTGTTCATTCTTCAGTCCCCCCTCGCCCCAGGCTATACCCAGACGGAGCCCAGGGCAGCTATACTGTCTATTTTCGGCCAAAGGCGGGACCGAAATCGAAACAGTTGAACATTTTGCAGATTTCGAAAGACCTGACGAAGGAGTACAAGGGCGTGACCGAAATTGCGCGGAATGCATCGATTATTTTAAAACTTAGTTCGGAAAATTTGTTCAATTGGTAGGATAACACTGATGCTCACCTAATTTTTTTCTTGCATCTTATATCATTTTTCTCAGCTTTCCAATGCTGGTCTCAGATCGAAAATCGGTAGTTGCGAACACGCCCAAAACCGCATTTTTCTGATATAATCCAAGATGGCGGCAAAATTCAAGATGGCGGCCAAAGTTTTGATTACTCCAAATGAAAGCCCTATCATTCCACTTTACAGAAAAGTGCAATTGTAGTAGGTTCCATAAAGAATTTCAGAGATATAGGTCAAATAAAACATCAAGAGCTGTTATAATTTCTACTTTTTAAGAAACTATTTCACCCCTTGGTGACCGAGGGGTCAACAAATTCAATCAAACAAAAATGGCATAATCATTTTTTCTCTATTCCTAACTAATATGTGCATCTATATAAAATTCGAAAGACCTTGTGCACCTAGTGGCCTGGTTTCAGCGAGAATTGCTCACCTAAATTATTTTGACACCCGACCAAATAACAGATTTTCTACGGTTGTACGGACTGTTTCGAAACATAAAACACTTTTTGAGAACAAAATTTTTCTGACACAATTTTAAACAATTTAAACCATTATGGTAAGTTTTTTGACAAGCTTCCAACACATTTCTTCCACTTATTTCACTTATTTTTCAACACTCTAAAGCTGCAAACAGTTTGTTCTACTCACAACTTGTTATTACATTGTGACATTTAATTTATTTAATATCGCGGTGTTGAAACAAGTTGTGAAAAGAACCCAGTACAATTTGCAACTTTCCCCCGTTTCACTGTGAAGGCAATAATCCGTGACAATGCTGTTCATAACATGCAAATTATAAGTCGGGTTATTACGTCATTACGTTACTCATTTAATTAACATCATCCCGCACACGTCACCGCCGCGCCGGAACGAAAGCGAACAAGAGTGTGTACTACAGAACTCCGGGCTCCAGTGTGCGACACCGCAAGCCACGAGGAACAGAGCGGAGTGTCACAGAGTATGATGCCATAAATTAGAAAAACAACAACAGGAACTAGGTATAAGACGAGAAGGGGTCTCAGTCACGGTGAAAAACATGACATACAACTTTGACGTTTCACACCAGCACCAGCCTTCGTGTGAGCGCACAATTCATTTCTGGCTGGCGGCGGCGGCGGTCGTTTGTCGTCTTCCGCTTATCACACTGTCCCAAGATAGCGGTTTACGGTTGATATGATTAATATGGGAAAATTTACATGACACTTATATGCGGAATATCGGCGGTTGATTGCTGCTATGCGCTTTGAACCCGTCTAAGGGGAGTGGGGGAGAAAAATAAGATAACAGAGTGGAGAGGGAATAATTTAAGTTTTACTCTTGCTTCGGAGATATGGTTTTACAGCCAAGAAAATGCCATCGCATAGTTTTTGACGTTTCAAACCAGTCTTTCTATCGGCTACGAGTGATCTGTCCATTTCCAGTGAGAGACAGAGAGCGACAGTGAACTCGAAACGTGACCGTTTTGCTGCCAGCGGGCTGCTCCTCAGTTTCCGGAAGTACAAATGTTCGTTTACAAAAGGAAAAGCTTCAATAAAAGTAAACGATTTGTGCTTGCCGGTTTCTGTTTGCAAGTACCTACGTCACTCGGGGCAGCCGGGTTTTACCGGGGGGGATTTACCCACCGCTGTCGATGGTAAGCGATCAAAATTCCTAAGAAGCGAGCAAACGTAAAACAGAAACACGAATTAAACTGCCTGGCGGTGTGATGTAACCTTTAATTTAACTGTAATTTAAAATATTTATTGAAAAAATAGATGTTTGTTGAAAGTTGAAACTGCAATTTGTATAACTGATTTCCTTCGGAAATCAGTCCAAATGAAATTTATTTCCAGACTCCTAAGCAGCCAAAATTGCACTAAATCATATTAAAGCTAGTGTGATTTTGAAATATTTAGAAAATGCGAATGTTGATTCAGTGATTTCCTCCCCTATCAACTGCACGGATTGATGACACCAACACTGAACGAAGCACGTAGCACAGCTGAAAATTTCCCAGCCAAGTAAATAAACTGGGTTAGAAGGTAACAAGCTTCAGTGCCTTCCAAGGAATAGAATTCAAATTTATTTAGTCCTCAGTGTTAAAGCGGAGTAGAGTAGAGAGAGTTTATAAAGTGAAAAGCTGTAATAAAGAAATGAGGCATTATTCATTACATTACATTATTAACCGTGTTTCGTAAAGCAAAACCCCTTCCCTGTTGGCCTGATTTGATTCCCGCCCGTGTGGGTGCCCGTTTCAATTGAATCGAACCAAATGGAAAACAGAGCACCAGATCAAAGGATTTCCCAACCTCCCCCCGACACGGGTGTCCTAGTTCCTCACTCGCTCGCTCGGCTCAAGGTAAGCGAAGCTGCAAATGAACAAGCTTTTCCGAGCAAATGAACTTTACTGAATTTCAGAATTCCAATCGTATTAGAAAATCTTCACACTGCCAGCTGCTGACTGTCGAAGAACGATGAGTTGTAATTCTATTATTCTTGCGCCTCATGAATTCCCCGAAGAATAACAACAAAAGTTTGTTCAACGTTAATAAATCGTTTAGGTGGAAATCAATTCGATTTAATCTTGGTTTCCCCCTTGATCAAAATTGTTGCAAAACTGGTGAGTTTTTTGTTAGAATGAAATTTAAATTCACACCTTCACTTTCCAATTTCCGCTAGCACTTCCGCCGTGCTTTCAAAATATGCAAACTAAATCCCCCTCCCTAATTCTAATCAATGCTCATCACGCTTCGGTGCACACCACGCCGGTCATTAGGGCGTGGCCCAGGCCAGCTTTGCCCCGCTGCTGCGCTGCGGAATAAAACATCGAAAAATAATCAATCTCCAGCGAAATTTCGCGAAACTGACGCCACCGACCGGTGGCGATCACGCACACAATCGGTGGAAAATCCGAAATTGAAAAATAATCAAAGCTGCGATTGCCGGTGCCCCATCAATTGACCTCGGTGTGTGTGTCTATGAGTCTGTGTGTGTGTGGTTTTGATAGACGATCCGAAACCGAAACGGGGGGGATATTCATCGATTCACATCAATCAGTGCCGTGGTTTGCTTATGGTGGTTTTCGATGCCAGCAAAACCCTTCCGATCCTGGCTTTGACGGTCTTTTACGGGATCGGTTAATTAGCAAACTGTAGCTGGAAGCTAATCCGGCCTAACGGTTAAATTATGAAATTTATGAATATGATTCTGTCCGGACAGTGATGGAATTCGCCGCAGCCAATAAATAATGGCACAACGCGGGCAATAAAAGGCTCGGCGCTCGCGGTATGGTCAAACCTAAATTAACCTCTCGAACCGACTTACGTCATCGTCATTACCGAATGAGCCTGCCTGCCAGCCAGCCAGTCAGCCGATAAATAAATAGCTTCGGGTGGATGGATTGCGAGCGGAAACGCGGGCGAAATAAAATATTAATCAAATTCCCATTATATGTATACCCATACTGCTATATTTATATATCCGATGATCTGGTTGTCACAGATGGAAAATTGTTTGCGGTGCGATCCCGGCCTGGGCTCTGACATGAATTGCGGTAAATCCTGGCAAGAATTGGAAAACTGGCCGGTAACATCTGTAATAGGTCGGACCGAAATTTCAGCGTTATATCATGCAACTCCCTTTTGTCGCTTAAGTTGTAAATTCAGATCACAAACTTTTTTGCATTCACTTGAAAACTTTTTAATATAGGTATATGATCTTTTTGTAAATTTTTTTTTTCGGAATTGTCTCGACGTTGCGCCTTAGAGTCCACTGGTGCGGTGGAGAGTTTACTTTTACGAATCCCATTTATCCCAGCTGCAGATCAAGCGGAGGAACTTCCCATTTTGAGCGCTGGTGTGATTGGCTGACGTAATCCAGCGACTACCGTGCCCAAAATTCCAACAGCGATTTTTTCTATGTTAAAGATGATTGATGACTCCCCGGTTAAGAATTACTAAGTGTTATGACATTGAAGTCGTCTGGTAGGTCAGACATCTGTGATAGAAAGCGAGAATTTAACACGGCTTCGACTTGGGTGACAACGGTGTGGAATTGGTCCATCGAGAAGGTTTTCTGTCCCATAATACGGTATTACAAGATGCTAATCAGAATTTTTATTTGCTTTTACTGTGCACCTCTTCAAGCCGACCAGTTAACGATTCTCTTTTCGACGTCCGATCACTATTTTCATCGACTTCAGATAATTGACGTTTACGGAGTTGAAGGGTTGTAGATTAGATGTAACGCGATCCATTGGCAAGAAAAACATCTTCAACGATCTCGGAAACACTTATCCACCTTACACAGTATGCATCTATCAGCTGTCTTAATAACGAATAACCATCTCCGAATTTGCGTGCCCAAATTCCTCAAAATAAGCTGTATTAGCTCATACGGTAGCGACAGGATTATCAAATACTTCTTGTCAAAGAAAAACTTCTTCAGATTCGCTACCCTACGTTCATACGCAAGTTCTTCTTGCGTGAGGGGTGTTCGCACAGTTCCGGTTGGTAAACCTGCCACAACTTTCATCGCGGTTTTCTTGTGCATTCTATTGCATCATATTGCGTGACCCGTGTTGTTAGTGTCGGTTCTCTATGTCGTTCACGATGCCAGTTGTCGATGAAGCTCACCATTGCACACTGGGAAAAAATGGACCCAAATTCTCACTACTTAGAAACCGCTGGGCTGGCAACCTGAAATTTTATTTCTCATATCTCATTACTTATTTCTCATTGCTTGTTGCTCATTTCTCGTTCCTCGTTTCTCATCTCTTATTACTTGTTTCTCATTTCTCATATCTCATTCCTCGTTTCTTTATTCTCACATCTCATTTCTCATATCTCATTCCTCATCTCTTTTTTCTCATTCCTCATTTCTCGTTTCTTATGTCTCATATCTCATTTCTAATTTCGCATCTCATCTCTCAATTCTCATTAGAGTGAGTGACAACATTTTCGTCTTGATTTCTCGTTCCTCATTTCTCATTTCTAATTTTTTCCATTTATCATGTATCATTTCTTATTTTTTTGTTGCTAATTCCTGATTTCTCATTACTCATATCTCATTCCTCATTTATTTTCTCTCATTTTTCATATCTCATACATCGTATCTCATATCTCATTTCTTATTTATCATCTCTCTTACTCATTTCCCATTACTTGTTTTTTTTTTTCGTTCCTCATATCTCACTTTTAATTGCTCGTTTCTCATTCAATATTTCTTTTTTCGCAATGCTTATTTTTCATTTCAAATATCTTTTTTCTCATTTCTCATAACTCCATAACTAATATCTCATATCTCATCTCTCATTTATCATTTCTCTTTTGGAATCACTCATTCCTCGTACTCATGTTTTTATCAATTAAATGAAAATTTTTCTTTTCTTGTCACTCATTTCTCGATCCTAATTTCTCGTTTCTCATTTCTCATGTTTCATTGCTCGTTTCTCATTTTTCATTTTTGCATATCTTGTTCCATTTTTTTTCTTATGTAAAATTGGTTAGTAAACCGATTGGTGATAGTTTCATCCTGTGCAGGGCACGGGAAAAGGTCAATTTTTCCAAAAATACGCAAAAATAGGGTGAAAAGGGGCAAAACAGACAATTTTTCGTGCCCTGCACAAAATGAAACCATCATCAATCGATTTATTGACCAATTTTACATTAGAAATGCAATATTTCAGGGTGCCAGTCTAGCGGCGATTATTCAGTGGAATAATCGGAACCCACATTCGCGAGAGAGTCTATAAATAAAAATTAGCTCAACTCTTCATCATTTTTTTCATTTAATGTTATTTCACTTTTTCTGGTATTTTGTTGCTTATTTATTTGTTCTGCAACTACTTCTGTGTCTATTTTTTATAGTAATGTTTTTTTTTTCAGTTCTTCATTTCCGTTTTTCTCAGTCGTGTTTTGCAGCTTTTATCTTATTTTTTGCTCCATTCTTGCACTGTTACTCCAATTCTCGTTTTTTTATTAGGAGAACCGCTTCTGTATTCATCTCATAACTCTTATTTGTCTAATTTACCGTCCAATTTAACTATTTTCTCCCAAACAAAAATGAATCGGGAGGTTAATAGAATATTTTGAAGATAAGTTATACAAATAAAAGCGATGTGATGAATAAAGAAGCGGGGTACATATTGAATATTTTCTTCACTATTTAAACCATTATATTATTATATCCTCTTCCATGCTTAACTTTTCTTTCATTTCGTTGTTTTTAATTTGTACTTCTTCTTTTTTTACTTCTGGAGAAATGTGAAATGAGGAAAGAAAAACGAGATAAAGGAAATGAGAAATGAAAGATAAGATATGAGAAACGAGAAATGTGGTATGAAAACTAAAACATGAGAAATGAGAAATAAAAGGTAAGGAATGAGAAATGAGAGATGACCAATGAATTAGTGATGAGAAATTAGAAATGTTGAAAAAAAATTGAAATATGAGCTATGAGTTATGAGAAATAAAAAATGAGGAAAAACAAATAAGAAATGAGAAACGAGCAATAAGAGATGAGAGATGAGAAACGAAAAATGATTTTACTTGTCAATTGAGAAATAAGAAAGAATACGAGAAATGGGTGATGAGAATTGATAAATGAGATATGAGTTATTAGAATGAAAAATGAGAAAAAAGATATGAAGAATGATAAATAAGATTTGGGAAATAAGAAACGAGCAAAAAGAGATGAGAAATGAGAAACGAGAAATTAGGATGCCAAATAAGTGTTGAGTGATGAGTAATGAGTGACGAGAAGTTATATATGAGTTATGAGAAACAAGAAATGAGGAATGAGAAAAGAGATATGACGATAGGGAAATGAAAAGTGAGAAAAAAAGAGGAATGAGATATGCAAAAACGATAAATGAAAAATGAGCAATGAGCAAATGAGAAATGATAAATGACAGATGAGATATGAGATATGAGTTATGGAGTTTTGAGAAATGAAAAAAAAGATATTTGCAATGAAAAATAAGCATTGCGAAATTAGAAATAATGAATGAGAAACGAGCAATGAAAAATGAGATATGAGAAACGAAAATAAGCGACAAGAAATGAGAAATGAGTGAGAGAGACGATAAATAAGAAATGAGGAATGAGATATGAGTTATGAGAAATCAGGAATTAGCAACAAAAATAAAGAAACGATGCATGATAAATGGAAAAAATGAGAAATGAGAAATGAGGAACGAGAAATTAGGACGAAAAATGAGTGACAAATAATGAAAATTGAGAGATGAGAAATGAGTGTTTCGCAATGAGAAATGAGATATGAGATATAAGAAACGAGAAATGAGGAATGAGAAAAAAGAGATGAAAAATAAGATATGAGAAACGAGCTGTGAGAATAAAGAAACGAGGACTGAGGTATGAGAAATGAGAAACAAGTAATAAAAGATGAGAAACGAGGAACGAGAAATGAGCAACAAGCAATGAGAAATGAGTAATGAAATATGAGAAATGAGATGTGAGATATGAGTTAAGAGAAACAAGTAATGAGAAATGAGAAAAAAGTATGTGAAATGAGAAGTGTGAAAAAACAAATGAGGAATGGTATATGAGAAATGAGTATGAGAAACGAGCAATGAGAGATGAGAAATGAGGAACGAGAGTCTAGGAACAAGTAATGAGATTGTTGTGAAAAAAGTAATCAGATATGAAAAATAAGAAATAAGTGATGAGAAATGAGTTGTAAGATATGAGAAATGAGAGATTAAATATGAGTTATGGGTTTTGAAAAACGAGAAATGAAAAATGAGAATAAATAAATGAGAAAAGGTAAATGAGCAATACGAAATAAGAAATGATAAATGAGAAACGAGCATTGAGAGATCAGATACGGGGAACGAGAATTGAACGAAAAGTAATGAAAGATGAGTGATGAGAAATGATGAATGAGATATAAGTTATGAGAAATGAGAGAAAAGATATGAAGAATGAGGAATGAGTTATGAAAAATGAGGAATGAGCTCTGAAAAATAGAAATGAGAAATGATAAATGATACATGATAAATGGAAAAAAAGAGAAATGAGAAATAAGGAACGAGAAAATAGGACGAAAAATGTTGTCACTCACTCTAATGAGAATTGAGAGATGAGAAATGAGTGATGCGCAATGAGAAATGAGATATGAGATATAAGAAACGGGAAATGAGGAATGAGAAAAAAGAGATGAAGAATGTGATATGAGAAGTGAGGTATGAGAAATGAGAAACAAGTAATAAGAGATGAGAAACGAGGAACGAGAAATTAGCAACAAGCAATGAGAAATGAGTAATGAGATATGAGAAATAAGATGTGAGATATGAGATAAGAGAAACGAGAAAAAAGTATGTGAAATGAGAAGTGTGAAAAAAGAAATGAGGAATGATATATGAGAAATAAATATGAGAGATGAGAAATGTGGAACGGAAAAAAAGGATCAAGAAATGAGTGACAAGTTATAAGAAATGGAAGATGAGAAATCAGGACGAGAAATAAGTGATTAGAAATAGGAAATGAGAAATGAGAAATGAAGTATGAGATATGAGTTATGCGAAACGAGAAATAAGGAATGAGAAAAGAAGGAGTGAGATATGAGAAATGAGAAATAGGAAATAAGAAATGATCGATGAGAAGTAATAAATGAGCAATGAGAGATGAGAAATAAGAAATGAGAAGTGAGAAACGATTGTCTAGGAACAAGTTATGAGATTGTTGTGAAAAAAAATAGTCAGATATGAAAAATAAGAAATAAGTGATAAGAAATGAGTTGTAAGATATGAGAAATGAGAGATTAGATATGAGTTATGGGTTTTGAGAAACGAGAAATGAGAGATGAGGAAAAATATATTAAAAAAGGTAAATGAGCAATACGAAATAAGAAATGATAAATGAGAAACGAGCAATGAGAGATCAGATACGGGAAACGAGAATTAAACGAAAAGTAATGAGAAAAGAGTGATGAGAAATGATGAATGATATATAAGTTATGAAAAATGAGAGAAAAGATATTAAGAATGAGGTATGAGTTATGAAAAATGAGGAATGAGCACTGAAAAATAGAAATGAGAAATGATAAATGATAAATGAGATATGAGAAATTTAAAAACAAGCAAAGAGAGATGAGAAATGAGGATTGAGATATTAGGAACAAGAAATGCGTAACTTGTTATTAAAAATATGAGATGAGAAATGATAAATGAGAAATAAGAGATGAGATATGTGATATGAGTTAAAAGAAACGAAAAAGAAGATAAGATAAGAGAAATAAGAGAAAAAAAGATAAGAGAAATCAGAAATGAGGAATGAAAATAAAGAAATGAGGAATGAGTTATGAAAAAAGAGAAATGAGTACGAGAAACAAGCATTGAAAGATGAGAAATGAGGAACGAAAAATGAGTGTCAAGTTATAAGGAGAATGAGAACGAGAAATGAGTGATAAAAAATGTAAAATGATAAATTGAGGAAAAAGGAATGAGCAGCAAGTAATGAGAAATGAGTGATGAAATATGATTTATGATTCATGAGAAATGAGAATTCAGAAAAAAGATATAAGAAATAAAAAAGGGTAATACGAATTACGAAATGATAAATGAAAAACGAGTAATAAGAGATCTGATATAAGAAATGAGGAATAAGGGACAAGTGATGAGAAATGATGCGTGAGAAATGAGGAATGAGTAATGAGAAATGAGAAATAGGAAAAGAGAAATGGCACAAGAAAAAAAAGAAATGAGGGGTGAGATATGAGATATGAGATACGAGAAATAAAAAATAAGAAATTAAGAGTGAGAAACCATAAATGCAGAATTATCATAAAATTATTTCGAAAATGGTCCCAGAGTTATCTCAAAACTGTTTGAAAATAGTTTCAACGTTGTTTCAAACTGGATTTGAAAACATTGAAAGGACTTTTATTCCTCTCAATATTGTCCCCAAACTTAAATTAGATATTTCTATAATTTACCTCAAAACTGTTCTAGAATTATCTCAAAATTGTGTTGACATAAATTTTCCTTGAAATTGTTGACATTCTTTATTTTTGTTCAAATCGCTCCTATTTCGTCAATATCGAATTAGTAAAAATCTTGTTTCAAAGTTTTTTTCTAAATTGCTCAAAAACTTTTCTAAAATGCGACAAAATTTTTTTACGATGGTTTCAATTTACCTAAAACATTGTTGAATCATCAAAAGTTGTTGAAAAATATTCTAGGAGACGCGAATACAGTGAGAAAAAATAGGTGAACAAGAAAAAAAAAGATTAAAAAAAAACAGGAAGTAGAGGTAGATGCCGTAAAATCGTTCCACTACTCGCTGAATAGTGGTAATAGGGGTGGATTTGAGTGCATTTCATTAGTCTATGAAACCTTTTACACGAATTGCTTCATCTAGCTTGGTTCGATTGAAAATTTGGTTCGATTGAAAATCACACCACTAACTAAAATTGGCTAAAGCTCTCGTCGGAATTTTTAAATTAGTACTGCTAAATTAAGGTTAAGATACTTCAGCTAGGATTCATTTGCACGACTTTTTATTTCTTCAGTTTTAAAATACTGAAGCTTTCAATACTTTTTAAATTATTGACTTCTCCGTTAACTAAAAATTGTTAAGCTTTTTTCTGGTCTCTACAGTTTTCTTTTGGGCGTTTATTTTTTACCACATTTATTTTTTGGTTGCCAAATTAAATTTGACATTGAAACCTAACTAAAATTAAACGAAATTCCTGAGCACGGCCATGGTCATAAGGAATGGACTCCACGAACAAGCCAACTCACATCAGTTTTCCATATTCGCAAGAAATAATAACCTTTTCGGGGGCGGTGCAATTCTCTCCCATTCGATAGACTGTTAGTTTCTCTATTTCTTCATTTCCGAATCGATAAAAAGGATTCCAAACAGGGCTACTTCAGGTCAGGTACTTTGCAACTCTTTGTCTTATTATAGCCACTGCTCCAGAAAGCATGTTAACCAAATTCTCAGGAGAAATTTCCAATAACACAGGAAGTAACAACGTATTTTACGGGTAAAAGTTTGCCTCGCTTTTTGACTACACGTTAATTCAAAATGAGTCTACTGTTCATAAATTGAAAATTTACAAAAAAATCAATAACTTAAGGTTTAATGATTGGAAATAATGTTCAAAAATATCAAGAGTAAAACTGCTTTACCGTAAAGTACCGACTATCTGGCTGGCGGTTTGTCGACCACTATTGGCAGAGTTGAAACAAGTCCAGGAGGTTGGAAAAACAGCTCAGCTGTCAAAGAATTTACATTGCATTCGAAAGCGACTGCACCACACATGCTGCTGCTGTTGGTGTACTCGTATGGAAGCCGAAGACGGAGGAAAGGGAGCTTTCAACGTTCAAACATTCGGAGACTGTTTTACTCTTTTTTTGTTGTTGCTTCTCTGTCGACAAATCGAGTCCATTTACAGGGAATTTTTCGACAGCTACTACCCACGTAGTAGCAGATGGAATTGAATCGAACTTGATCAAAAATTCAAATTGTTTTTCGAACTTTTCGGGGAGATTTTCCGGGGCAGCTGCTTGAAACTGTTATCGAGAGTTTTGACAGGCGGAGCGGGGGCCTAGTGTGGTTGGTAACGTCTCCGCCAACCACGTTCGACGCCTGGGTTCGAATCCCACCGCCGACATAGGTGTCGATGGTTGTGAGGTGGCGTGATCCACTCACAACCAACCCAACTGGTCTAGATTCAATCCTAGCCGACACCGGGAGTTTTTCTGAGGCGAAAATCTCTGGGATCACGCCTTCCATCGCATGAGGAAGTAAAGCCGTTGGCGCCGGTCCGTTAATAAACGGGGGTTAGGGACCTGGGTGTGGAGTCGCCTCCCTGGGCGTCGGTAATTGGCCACAACAGTGGCGGAAATAGACCGACGGAAAATAAGCGAGAATAAAAAAAAAAAAGTTTTGAGAGGGGTTTGCCTCCGTGTTGGGCGAGTTACAATGAGCTGTGCAACAGCAGCGCGGCAGCAGTTTTGGGGAACCGGCTTCTTTTTGAGTGCCAATTTGATTTCATTTATCCATTAGAAGGAACGATGGGCGAGAAAACTCTTTTTTTATAAATGTGTTTCTAGACGAAAATAAGCACCCGTTCTTTAAAAATGAATAGCTTTCTTTGATATTTCAGATAGAAATGATGAATAAAAAACGGTGAACAGCATTTGTTCATTATTTATAGACAAACCAATTCAACGATAATTGACAGAAACTCATGAACACACAACGTCCTGATAAATTCATTTCAGCTGGAAACTGTGTAAAAATGTCTGATTATTTGGAATTTGATTCCTCAGATTCATCAAATTGATTCAACTAAGATCAATACACTGCTTCAACTAACCTTTTTACTCATTTCACCGACATAAAGAACAGAACGGAAGAAACTTATTATTTCCCTTCAGCTTTCAATCGTCGTCACTCATCAACCTGCATTGAATTTCTCTGTGAACGATAGCCCAAGTGGCGACTAACATTCCACACAAAGAACCCCCGCTCCCCGTGCTCACAAATAGCATTCTTCCAATCAATTGCAACAATAAGAATCCTTTCCTGCTAGCATATATTTTCAATTGATTCCATGCGGCCAATTGGTTACCGACCACATCGACGGACGAAGGATGGACGGACGATTGAACGGACATAAACCAGAGCCGCCGCCAGTCATTCTGCCTAGCACTTGAAGGAAGACCTTTTCGAGCGAACATACCTTTTTCAATCCACAGCAGGATATCGATAGGAAGCCCGCTGCTATTGCTGCTGCTGACGTAAAGGACTTATCGGTCTGTCTCTCTGTTGTAGAGCTGCTTGTGCACTCGGATAACATTTTGTCGCTTTGAGATATGATTCGAATCGATTGTTGTTATATTTTAATGGCAATATAATAGGATCTGGAGAGCAAAGACAATGACAGTACTTATCGAACAAATTATGCTAAATGTACTCAAATGCTGAAATCTGATTGTAGAAATCTCTTTTTGTTAAAATCACTGCCTCTAGAGAGTTTGTTTTGATCACGGATCAGAACATGAACATTTTATCTTTCTTTTTTTCCTTTTCGGTTCCTTAGTTTTGGTCCAGTTTGTGCTTTAGTTTTTCTGGTTTTTTAACTTCTCAACGTTTTGGTTTTTATAAACTTTTTATATCCTTTTACTCTAGTTGATATTTTATTATTTTCGACGCATTCTATAGATGAAAAATCAAAAGAAAATTGAGGAGAATATATAGAAACATTAAACTTCGACACATATGTGAAATTAAAACATCAAAGAGATGATATGTAAAGATATGAATCATTTAATTAAAGGATAATAATTTCGTTTGATTTCTAGTAATAATTTGGCCAATTTCACAATTTATTCAGTTTTTTTTTCTTTCATTAATCTTTATTAATTTCCTGGCAATATTTTTCTCTTGTTTTTGGTTGTTTTCACTATTTCTTAATTTTTTATTTTCCATTTATTCTTTTACTATTTTTTTCTTTTTTCTCCTCGTATTCCTTCCTCTCTTGTGCAGTGTCTTCTATTTCCGATTTCTTCTATTTTTCCCACTCTTTTAAACTATTTTTCCTCTTTCTCTCATTCCTCATTAATGTCTGTGGTTTTCTATCGAGATTATTTTCTAATCATATTCCTATATATCCCTCTTTTTTTTCTGTAGTAATTTTTCAGTACTGGTTTTGTCCATCTTTTTCATTTCTGTTTGTTTGACATTCACTCCTCATACCGTTTTTGTTTTATTTATTTTTAATGCTTTTCCTATTCTTTTGTCAAAACTTTTTTGTCACTCATTTTCTCGTGGTTCTTTCTCTATTAATTTATTATACAATTATTTCCTCTGGATTTCTATTATTGTAATTCCTTTCACGTTTTCTTCTCTGCAATATTTTTGTTATTTATTCATTCTCTTATAATTCGTAATATCTCATTTTCTATCCCTTTCTTCATGATAGTCTTATCGAAAATATTTATTGTAAGGTAATTTTATGCTCCCATTTTTAGATTAACTTATTATCTAATATATTTCTTGTTTTCTTGTTTGTTTAATTCAATATTTTTTGTGTTTTCTATTTTTCATACTGCTCCCTGTTTTTCCACTTTTTTCAAATAATTTTTCTCACTCCATTCGTATCCCCCTAATTATTTTTCTGTATTTTCCCATCTGTAATAACATCATATAACTCAAGGCTTTTTAAAACAATATTTGAACATGTTTAAAAATATTGAGAAACTTTCGAAGGCAAGCTTCAACAATGTTTAAGGCAAATCAAAACCATCGTTATTTTTGAAAAGTTTTGGAGCAATTTTAAGATAACTGTGAATCAAGATTGTAACAATTTTGATATTGATGCCACAGAAACGATTCAACCGAAAATCACGAATGTCGACAATTTCTAGGAAAATTTATAACAACTCGATATTGCAAAAAAAATCGGAACAGTTTGAATACAGTTTGGAAACAATTCTAAAATAATTCAAGAACAGTTGTGAGAAAAATTGGAGAAATATTAGATATGAGTTTGGGGACAATACTGAGAGGAATAAGAGTCAATTTGATAATATTTGTAAATCTAGTTTGAATCGACTATTAAACTAGTTTAAAACAGTTTTGAGAAAACTCTGGTACCATTTCCGAAATAATTTTGTGATACATTCTTCATTTCTTATTTCTTATTCCTAATTGCTTATTGCTCATTCTTCATTTCTCATTTATCATTTCTCATTACTTGTCACTTATTCCTCATTTCTCATACCAGATCTCTTATTGCTCGTTTTTCATTTATCATTACTCATTTTTAATTTTCTTAAATCTATTTTTTGGCATTTCTTATATCTCATTTCTCACAACTCATATTTCAAATCATATTCTATCGCTCATTTCTCATTCATCATTTTTTATATATTGTAACTCATTTCTCATCACTCATTTCTCATTTCTCATTTATCATTACATGTTACTTTTCACATTCCTTCTTCCTAAATTTATCATTTCTCATTTCTTGTAACTCTTCACTCATTTCTTGATCCTAATTTTCAGATCCTCATTTTTCATCTCTCATTGCTTGTTTCTTGTACTCATTTCTCTTTTTTCGTTCCTTATTTCTTTTTCTCACATCTCATTTCTCTATTCTCACATCTTTATTCTCATTCCTCATTTCTCATTTCTCATAACTCATATCTCATCTCTAATTTCTCATTCATCATTTCTCATCTCATATTTATTATTACTTGTTACTCATTTCTTGTTCCTAATTTCTCGTACCTCATTTCTCAACTCTCATTACTTGTTTCGAATTTCTAATTTCACATATCTCATTTATCATTTCTCATTTTCTATTATTCAGTGCTCATGTTTCATTTCTCATAACTCATACCACTTTCCTCACATTTTTTTTTCATTTCGCATTTCTCATAACTCATGTATCTTATGTATCTTTTCTCATCACTCATTTCTCATTACTTGTCGCTTATTGGTCGTTCCTCATGTCTGATCTTTTCTGATTTCTTGTTTCTCATTTATCATTTTATTGTATTTCGTATTGCTCATTATTCTTTTCTAATGTAATTTTTCCTCATTTCTCATTTCTCGTTTCTTATAACCCATATCTAATCTCTCATTTATCATTTCTCATTTCTCATATCTTATCACTCATTTCTTATTTCTCATTGCTCGTTCCTGAACTCTCGTTCCTTATTTCTCATCTCTCATTGCTCATTTCTTATTTCTCATTTCCTTTTTTCTAATCACTCATTTCTCGTTTTGATTTCTCATCTCCCATTCCTCATAACTTGTCACTTATTTCTTGATCCTAACTTTCCGTTCCTCATTGCTCGTTTCTCGTACTCATTACCCATGTCTAATTCCTCATTTCTTTTTCTCACACCACACTTCTCATACTTTTTTCACATTCCTCATTTTTCGTTTCTCTTAACTCATATATTATATCTCATTTCTCATCTCTCATTTTTCATTACTTGTTACTCATTTCTTGTTCCTAATTTCTCGTACCTCATTTCTCATTTTTTATTATTCGTTTCTCACTTTTCATATCATTTTCCTCCCTTCTTATTTCTCATATTCCATTCCTCATCTCTTTTTTCTCATTCCTCATTTCTCATTTCGCATCACTCATTTCACATCTCTCAATTCGCATTACTTTTCACTCATTTTTCAACCTAATTTCTCGTTCCTCATCTCTCATCTCTCATCTCTCATTGATCATTTCTCATTTCTCAATTTTTTATTCATCATTTCGTATTTTTTATTACTTATCCCTCATTTCTTATAACTCATATCTCATATCTCATTTCTTATTTCTGATAAATCGCATCTCATATTTCATTTCTCATTTATCATTTCTCACCACTCATATATCATTACTTGTCCTTTATTTTCGTTCCTCATATCTCATCGCTCATTGCTCGTTTCTCATATCATTTCTTGTTTCGTAATGCTCATTTTTAATTTTTCATTTTTCATTTCTCATATCTTTTTTCTTATTGCTCATTTCTCATATCTTATATCTCATCTATCATTCATCATTTTTCATATCTCATCACTAATTTGTCATCACTCATTTCTCTTTTCTCATTTCTCTCTACTTGTTACTCTTTTTTTGTTTCATTTCTCGTTTCTCTTAACTCATATCTTATTTATAATTATTTGTCACTCATTTTTCGTCCTCATTTCTCGTTCCTCATTTCTCATCTCTTATTGCTAGTTTCTTATTTCTCATATCTCATTCCTCATTTTTTTTTCTCAAATCTCATTTTTATTTATTATTTCCACTCATTTCACGTTCTTCATTTCTCATCGCTCATTTCTCATTACTTGTAATCCATATCTTTTTCCTAATTACTCATTTCTCACCTTTCATTTCTTATTCCTTATTTTTCATTCTCATTTCTCATTTCTTATTTCCCACTTCTTATAACTCATCTTTCATTTCTTATTTCTCGTTTCTCATTACTCATTCCTTAGTTTTCATTCCTCATTTCTCATTTCATATTGCTTCAGAACAAGTACAAATTCAAAACAACAAAACAAAGGAAATGTGTAACATCGAACAGCGTACAATAAAACGGTTGAAATAGTGAAGAAGATATCAAATTTGCATATCTTGGGAACCGCTCCTTTATTCATCTAATCGCTCTTATTTGTCCAATTTATTTTCAAGATATTCTATTTTTAGATATAAGAAATGTTCATTTTACATTCCAATTCAGTCAAGTAATTGGAAGTTTTGCTTGGGAGAAAATAGTAAAATTTGACGATAAATTGGGAAAATAAGAGTGAAGAGATGAATATAGAAGCGGTTCCCCTATGAACAAAAAACGGAAATTGGAGTAACAGTACAAGAATAGAGCAATAAATAAGATAAAAGCTGCAAAACACGACTGAGAAAATCGAAGATGAAGACCTGAAGAAAACATTAAAATAGAAAATAGACATAGAAGAAGTTGCAGAATAAATTATTAAGTAAAATTATATTAAATTAAAAATGATAAAAAGTTGAAACAAAAAACGTAGAGAAACAAACAAAGTTTAGAAGAAGAGCATAACCTGAACTGAGAAAAAAAAACTAAGACAAGGGAATACTATAGTATGAAGAAAAATATTGTATAAATATCGCGAAGATGCATACAGAAGTTACCCAGTAGAGACGAGAGAGTAAAATAGATACAGAAGAATAAACAAAAAATAAAAGGATATATATAAAACAACACACAATCAAAATTTAAATTATTTAAAATTAAGTGATACTGGTAAATAGAAAGGATTGATGAGAATTAAGTTGAAGTAAATGATCATAATAATAATGGGCAGATGTCCTACACGGATAAACTGGGAACTAAATTAAAAGATCTTCAAAAATATGTAAAATCAGATACATAATATAAACAAACAGAAAATTAGAAACTATGAAAATGGAAACACAGTGGAGAGCTCATAAAAAATATCAAAAACCGAATTAAACAACCAAAACGAAAAAAAAAAAATATAGGAGAGTTTGAGATCAATCCACTTGTGACATTTATGAGGTTTGATGAGCAAAAAAAGGATAAGTATAAGTGAAGAATTGAAGATAGAGCATGCCCAAAACACAAAACAAATCATTTAAGAAAAAATAAAATAAAGAAAACAGATGAAAGCAACTATGAAACAAAAAGGAATGCTAAAACAAGAAATAATGAAAAAAATTTATGAGAACACAAAAAATATGCTTGAGAGTCGTATAACAATAAAAGAAACAAATATAAAAATTTACTAGTGCAAATAAAGAAACTGAAATAGAATGAAACACGAAATGTATGAAACATGTACCAAAAATGAGAGAAAAACAGGTTTCAAAGTAAAAGAAAAACCATAACAATTTTATGTTCTAATAGAAGCAATACTAAGGATAGAGAAAGAGGAGGAATAGGCACGAAGCCCAAAAATTTAAACTGTTAACACAGAAATCAAAATTAAAAAAAAAATGCCATGAGCAATGAAACGCAAATCGAATATCCAATAGGGTAATGCACGTCGTCGGCAGGTTTCCTGCAGAAGTTTTATGCTAAAACCTACCGAAGAAAACCACAACCGAAATCGAGAAACTATAACCGAATGTGCAATGCATTAAATGGAGAAAACTTAAATTTTGATTTTTAAAATGAGAATCCAAAATTGACGGTTAGTAATCAAAATCTAACTACAGAAAACAAAACAAAACTTGGGATTAATATTTTCTTTTTTGTTTTTTTATTTTGATCAGAAATCAGATCTATTAAACCCTTGACCCTAGTTTCTAAGTTAAACAAATGGGTTTCTAAAACCGTAAAACGAAATGCTAAAAACTTGCCATCAAATCTTCATCCGAGTTTCCCATGATCCTGTGAAGAAGTCAAAGTTTTTCGTAATAACATTTCCACCCACTCACTTTTTCACTCACAGTACAAAACCACCCAAGGGACTACTTTTCGAAGCTTACGCAAAAACGAGCCAAAATAAATTTTATATTTTTATTCTTCAATAGACTTTCTCAAATAATATACAACACATGAAATTCTCTCCGCTTCACATCTTGCCGGTCTTTTTAATTTTCTCTCACTCTTCTTCGTAACAGCAGCAAAGTATTTTACTGTACCATCTGCTTGTTTTTTATTTTTTTACTTTTGTTCATCTCACAACAATTAACTGTTCTGCTTTGTGTATATGTCAGCTTAATCCGATTTTAGCGAAACGTGTTTGGAACTGTTGGATTTGTTGGATAGCATTTTCTTTCTGTGTCTGTGAATGTATTTACGGAATGTGTTTTCTTTTGTCCTGTACAACCAACTTCCCGCTCAGTCCTCAGGTTTTCCTTTAAATATTACTTTTTCAATACTTTATTTTCTTACTAGACACCATTGCGTCTCCACTCATGCCAGCGCAGATTGTATTGTTCTAATTGTCTTTTCTATTAGCTAGTTTTACTTGACTTATACCATAGAATGTTTACAGTTAGCAACCGTGTTAGACAGAGTCTGAGGGGGTACAAAAAACCAATAGTTTATATGCTAAACTTTTTACAGTAAACTAAAATGAAATATTTTCCCTTGCTTAGTTTGGGATCACAAACCATCACGCGTCTTCATATCCACCAACAATCGATTGGTATACATTTTTTTTTCTTTCGCTTCTTCCTCCAACTGGCCATAAACATCGAAACGTGGCTCGTTTTTCCTGCAACAGTGAGCATATATCTTCTGCTTTTTTATGTTTTATCTATGCTTAATTTCGGGAAACAGAGTGAAAGCGAAGCGGGATACGTAGCGGGGCTCCATCGAAAGCAGCGCAGCGCTCAGTGGATAACCAAAAATCCGAAACTCTATGTACAGCACTCAGTTACCTTCGAGACCGCTTTCTTTTTCCAGTTTTTTTTTTCGATTACATTTCGGACTACCACTGAGACTAGAAAATTGCTCGTTTCGTGCGACCGTCCAACCGCGACGACGACGGTTGGACGCAACTCCAGTGGGACAACGACGACGCTAGTAGGAGAGCGATGGAAGCAGCAGTGATGGTGATTGCAGCCAGCACCAGCAGCTTGACGACGATGTCGATTTGACCCGTATCTTGGATTTTGCTTTCACCGATCGTCCCAGTGGGCAGCCACCCGGAAAGCGCAACGGAACCGATCGTAGACCACAGTGAGTGCCGTCGGAGCGATGCTGCTGAGGAGGATACTGGAAAAAAATAGGAAAGAAAAAAATCCTGATTACCTTTGATTTCGGGCAAAATCGATGCGTTTGTGAGCAGGGGATTGGAGAAGAGCTGCTAGTGATGCGAGAAATGGTGTAGTGAAATTGAATTTTTATTCATGTTGGGACACCACTGCAGTTTGGGTGGCACTCGTGTTGCGGCAGTGCCGCACTGAATTAGTAATTCGATACCGGCGGCACCTTTCCACGGTGTGTATTTGCTATTTTATGGGACCAAAGCTGCTGTAATCAGTGCCAATTCGACAGGCGTGTCGAGAGTCCGGTTGGAACCGAATTCGCCGGTGAATTTTTTATTCATGGAATTTGAATAAATTGTCACTCGGAGCTCAGTTGTGAAAGAAGCGGTGCTGCAAATTTAGATGCTAAGAGAAGGCTGTCGATTGGAAACTTATGCAAAACTCTTTGGATTTTCGTGTCTCAAGTTACTTTTTTGATAATGCAAGGAAATGATCCGTGAATAGAATTAAGGCAACCATGAGACACATTTTCCCCGCAATAATATCCATAGATATTGAATGATATTACTGTTACCCGCTTCTGTTTGTTTCTGACTACAATATTTCCCAAGTGAGCTCGTGTTTTTTGAAAAAACTTAACAAGCTGAATAAAAGAACGGGACGTCATTTCGGGCTCTTTTTTTTTTTGATAATAAAAAACTAGATTGTTATTCGTGTTTTACGATGTATATATTTTTTGTGTTCGTTTCGTTTTCTTCTGCGTCCTGTTCTGACATGAGAATCACTTAAAAACGATTGAAACCAACTTTGGAATCATTTTCTATTTCAGTTCTTCGTTATTTTTGCATTTTTTTCGTTTCTGCGATCAATTAAATTTAATTCAACTACCTTGAACGTTGATTTGGGTCTTTCCCGTCCATGGTTTGGCTTGAACATGGGATTCAAAAACTTAACGCTCTTTAAATGCTTATTTTTACGATTCGAGGGCGTAATTGGGTGATATATAGTTATGGACATTACTGTACACCAACACCGGACGCACCATTCCTGACACAGCAAATCCTTGCACATGGCATTTCTGATGCAACAACTGGACGCCCGACATTCCTGACGCAGCAAGTGAACGACCGGCATCCAGAACGACTCCAGCATAGCAACACGGCGACATCGACAACTCCACCAACGGACGTTGTACCCCTGATACCCCTGACGCAGCAGAACCGAGCTGGTAGCAGCAACGACGACAACGACAGCAGCGACGGCAGTAGAGCGGAGCCAACAATCCTTACGCAGCATTAATCCAATCCATCGATGAGTAGGGAACTTATATTAATTTTTCAGGAGCTTTAGTTCCAGTGAAACGTTTGTAGTGTGTAGAGGTTGTTCTCGTCTTAGGACGTGAGTAGTTTAAAATACTTAGTAAAAATCAATGTGTTAAGAATCCAAGTGTTTTTTAAAAACCTTAGAATGAAAGAACTTACATAAGTATATATATATAAAAGGTTAGAGTCTTTTCCTATGATTTTATCTACTTAATTTCAATCCACTTTGATATTTATATGAAATTTTTAGTTTCGCCAGTAACTTAGCTATATTTAAATTTGATTAGCAGCCAGCGTAAATTTATCATATATATTGTAAAATTTCTCTATTTAACCCAAACAATTGTGTGTTATATTCAAAGACGAGGTTTCAAACGCGCTAAAATTGTGATTTATTCTGTTTCAGTCTTTTCATGTTTTCAGAATTGTAATTTTGAGCTCAATTTAGGATTTTTTTCTAACTTTAATTTTTTTTTTGTTATGCTGTTTGCTGGTCTTATCGTTTTGCAATTCATCGAGACGCATTCAACCTAACTGATGATGTCTCTTTTTCCTCTTCTGCTTTTTATGTGCGTTTTTCAGTTATTTGAAGGGTTTTGTATCATAATCGGGTAAGTCCGAAAATGTACCATGCTCAGACCAATTTTTTATATGCAAGGTTGGTTCCCTATTTGACAGAAAATAAACCCCTCATACCAGTATCATCAAACAACTCCTCCTAATGATGCTCAGAATGTTTCATTATTTTTTCTAAGTAATACACTTTAGTACAACTAAAGTGTTAAACTGATCAATCACGCATGTTTCCAAATTCCTGAGAAACCCTTAGCTACCTATGCAATAACATGCAAATGAGTGCATTGGCATGCTCGATGACGTCCTGACAAAACACAAATGTGCCTTACTCAAACTGGTCGCCTCGGAAGCGAGTCATAAGGCCACAGAGTACAGTAATTGCTCGCCGTGGATTCGTGGTCTCTGAAGACTCGGCGCACTTTGAAGGCGTCTTAGCACGACCCGAGAATCTAGCAATACCTGAATATATCGTCAGGGCCATGGGTTGTGTTTTTCCGGCCCAAATAGAAACCTTTAAAAGTTACACAGTTCCAAAAAACGAAATTTACAACTAATACGAATGAAAATACATAAGGGTTTTTAGCACATGGAGTAAAAAACATACACAATTTTACATAGTGAATAATGCACATTACAGGATTGTATGGAACCATGTAAATTTTGTACGGTAAGTGATATATTTTTGTAGGTAAAAATGCAGAGTGTGGAGTGTGGAATTGCAAAAATTTATGGTACTCCTCTCAAATATTATTTGAAGTACTTTTACGGAATAATGTTGACATTTTTAATTTAAGATATCTGTATAAGGTTCTATTTAACAAATTAACTGGAAGCGTCTTCCAACTTTAGCAATGAAATCCTCGAGATGACGCCGAAAGCTAGAACACACCTTTCAAACGTAGTCCTCAGGCATCGACCGCCATGTGCGTGCTATGTTAGACTGTGGGATGTTTACAGTAGGGTGAGATGTTTTGTAGGTTCTTGCCTCAACATACGCCCAAATCGAATAATTCAACGAGTTGAGGTCCGGGCTGTTAGGGGGCCACAAATCTTTCGGCCAACATTTCAAATTTTCCATCAGCCAGTGTTGGGTCCGATTAGACGTATAACATGGCGCTCCATCTTGTTGTAGCATAACATAACAATATCATTACACCAGCCAGATGTTTGGTTTGGAGCTTAAACTTTACTTTCTCCGGTCCAGGCGGCTGTTGGGCACAATATCAATACTGAACAGCTTTTCGTCAAAGAAAAGAGTTTTTTTTTTCAGTAAGGAAAACAATTTTTTCGGATGCGTCACTCGTAGCTCTTTCATACGCCCCGTGATCAAGTGGCGTTTCACTTTAGCTCTGGAGTTCTGGAAAAAATTCTCTATAAATTGATTTCGAAATCCTGTTGCAGCCAGTCTTGTCCAGTTACTCATCTTTGTGCATTTATCAACGCAAAAATTGCATTACATCAGTTTTTAAGTACACACTCAAAATTTATTGCCGGGTCTCGATAATTTATTGCCGCGAACGGCACTACTGAGTGCTCGGTTAAAAAAATAACGACAGCTGTCACGTTCTTTTTGTAAATTTAAATAAATTTCGGCACAAAATATCCGAAATCCGAGATTTACAAAAAAATGTGACAGCTGTCGTTTTTCTTCAAACCGAGCACTCAGTGGTGCCGTTCTCGGCAATAAATTACCGAGACCCGGCAATAAATTTTAAGTGTGTTGGCACTGTGATGAGCAAACATAAAAGCACAACCTAATTGAGCGGCATTTCTGCGCATAGGGAACGTGGAATGTGACTAAACAAAGCCAAAGCCAAAGTTGAGTAAATTAACTGGTTCTGGGCTAAATTTGTCACAGTTTAACACTGCGATGATAAAAAAAATCAGTAAGCATAGCACAGTGAGCACAGCGCAGAGTTTTACGTAAACGCTACAATGGCGTCATGCGTAGCAGAGGACGGTTAGAAATAGAGATTCAACAACTCACGACTGATAATTGCTTTAGTAAAATTGAATATATCGGCTTTCCAGTCATCTGCTCATCAAAACGAAAATTTATTTTCTACTTCCGACGTTTCGATTTAATATAAAATCTTTTTCAAGGATTCTACAAATATACCTTTGTCCCCCACTGTTGCCGATTTAGTCATGGAAGCGCTTTTAGACTCCGTTATTGCTAAACTGGGTTTTCCGATTCCTGTCTTGAGGAAATACGTTGACGACTTATGCCTGGCCCTTCCGAAGGACAAAGTGAACGACGTTCTTTCCACATTCAACGAGTACAACAGCAACATTCAATTCACCTGCGAAATCAAGAACAACAAGAGACTCCCGTTTCTGGATATGGTTTTAATTCGACAGCCTGATCAGACCGTTAAAACCGAATGGTATGCCAAACCGATGGCATCAGGACGGTTTTTAGATTATTTCTCTACCCACCCATTGCACATGAAAAATAATGTTGTCACTAACTTTATGCGACGTGTGAAAGATTTTAGCACTAATTTATCACCAAAGGAAGTTAAAACAATCATCGATAGACATCTGAAAATTAACCACTATCCCACCCATTTGAGAAACCGTTATACCAACAGAATCAACGAACGATCATTACCAATCCACCAACCACACTCGCAAGATTCGCCCAAAACATATAAGCCACTGATTTATGTTCAGAATCTTTGCAGTAGACTAACAAAGCTGTTTCGAACAGATTTGCCAAACACCACTTTAGCAACACGGAACGAACGCACGGTAGGAGCTATGTTCACAAATATGAAAGACAAATTAGCAGCTGAAAACCAACACAAAGTGATTTATCGTATTCCGTGTGGCAATTGTGAGGCCTCTTATGTAGGGCTAACGACAACACAGCTCAAGAAAAGGCTTAGCAACCACCGCTCGAACATTAACAAACTGGAACAACTCCTAAACCAGGAACACACTAGAGACACCAAAACTCACGAAATAGCACACCTGAAGGAGAAAACAGCACTTCTTCAACACAGCATAGACAGCAATCACCGGTTTAACCTGGAAAAAACAATAATTCTGGACCATCATCGCCGACCGTCTGCACTTCCTATTCTCGAAGTTTGTCACATCATGAACACCGAGCATACCGTAAACAAACGCACTGATGTCGATTGTCTTAGTTCGACTTACGCAGGGATATTACACACACTAAAGACCAAAATAGGCAATAGATCAGAATTATAATCCACATCAGTATACTGTGGTTTTCACACAGTTCATCTCACCAAACCAGCTCACCGAACTAGAATTTAACAATTTGAATATTTTTTAGTTCAAGTTTATTTTATTTCAAATGCAAAAACGGTAATACTTTTTCTAAAAAAATTTGCCCTATATTTATAAACTTTTGTCCTCACAACCCGGTTACAGTAAACGAATACTAGCCACAATTAAATCTTTGACCGTTGATGCTCAAAACATAAAGCTATTAGACAAAAAACGATATCCTTTCTGTAAGTGACTGTTCTCTGATTATTGAATTTTTGTAACAACTTGTATATTTGTAGAATCCTTGAAAAAGATTTTATATTAAATCGAAACGTCGGAAGTAGAAAATAAATTTTCGTTTTGATAAGCAGATGACTGGAAAGCCGATATACTCAATTTTACTGCTACAGAATAGGTTACGAGAGAAACAGCCAGTAAAGTTTAAAACCAGCCAGAATGTGCGCTTATCAATTGAGCGATAGTAGGCGGTTAAATGTGCGCCAGCTACATTTTCTCAGTTGCAATCGAAAAAGTCTCTCTGTTGTATTGGAAGCAAATGCGCGCGAAAAAGCAATTAATCCTTTTTTTTTTCAACGTGCTTCGGTTGTTACACACGATGAGTATACAAAGACTGGTTGCAGCACTTAGAAGTAAATGTACACAAATACACTGTCCAACAAAACAGGTCATTAGATACACAAACTAACCCAATACTTACGTTTGAACATTTTCGCATTTTTTTCTGCAATTGGAAATAATGCAACACTAAATATTACGTGGTTTCCAATACTCCTTTTATATGCATGTAAACAAACGTAAATTTACGCGATTTTCGCACTGTGTATATGAATTTTGAAGAAGCTGGCACAGCAGTATTCATCTCCAAGGTTCGTCCAAACCAATTGCGGGTGACGGTGTCCAATCTCAAAGAAGCAAGGGCTATTGTTTTCAGCCAGCTTTTTACGCGACATTCGTGTATACGTCCCTGCTCGCATTGTATAGATCGACAATATCGTCACGGAAGCTGGTTCGACTATCGAGGACTAGTTGAATGTTGGTTCTGACCGATTTAAGAATCCAGTATTTATCCAGTAAAGATACTTGATTGCAAGCGATTGCACTTGGTGTCCTCGATTGGGGGGAACAAAAAGTATACTCCATCAGATTTATTCTGGGCGACCTTCGCCGGTTCTGATTTGTTTAGCCATTTGGAAGTGGGCAGGGAGCGTCTACCAGTTCGCCATTTTGTACCGTGTGTTATGAACTTAAATAAGGATATATTTGTGTTTAAATGATTGAAAGTAGTGAAAAAATGATAAAATCACTTTGACTAGTTCATATGGATGGAATCCTTGGGCATCGAGAGGTCACACAGGTTTCAAACAAATTATATTTTGAGTGACTCTACATCTTTTATAGATCTCTTTCTCTTGAAACCAGCACGTCGTTTTAAAGTGGAATAATAGAGCTTTCATATAAAGTAGAAAAAATGGCATGTTTTTGAGTAACATCACAACCACCGATTTCTAATTTGACACCACCATTGGACAGCTGAGAAAATATGCTATAAGATGCATTAAAGAAAATAGATGAGCAATAACTATAGCGAATACATGTTAAACCTGCCAAGCTCAACCATTTGTTTCAGATTCCATGGTTTCAAGGTACTGGTCTGGTCTAACAAACCAGTCGTCGTATGTTAGATTTCCGACGGAGAAACTGTTAGTGTCAATAAGATCAAGTAAAGTTAGATTTGACAGCGAAAGCACATTTTAGCTATTATTATCGATGATTGGACTTCGAGTCGTTGATGTTGGCAACGCAGTTTACCGATTACGCATTTTGCACCCGGACGGTGTCCTGTGTGAGGATTATCAGGCTGTTACACTACTGTACAAATTGCTGGAGGGTGAGATTCTCAGCAGCTCAGCATCTTGTTTCGACTTAAAGCCGCACCCAAGAGATAAACATTTGAGCTGCTGCTCCGTTAATTCTGCCAGTTTGGAATCAACGAAGAACCTATTCACCTTGCTAGAGTAAGCAAGATAGTCTTCGCTTCTCTTAGTTACTTAAAAGTACTTGTACCGTCGTCGGAAGCTGGCATCCCTGTTACACAGATCGGTGTATCGCGAAAACCTTGTGTCGAATATATTACCGCTTCTTTATTGTACACCAACTCCGCCAAATAACCTAGTCGTGGGACAGATTCGTTTTTCCCAACAGGCTGCGTAGCAATCAGCTTTCGATCAGAAGATCACAACTGAAAAATGACAAAACTCTGTCAACACGAGATACAAATAACAAAGTCAGATACGATTTCGTGTTCACACATATAATTTTGATAACAACATTAAATTGGAATGAATTAATAACAAATTCTGAAATGAACAATGGTTATCATTACACTGTTTTATATATTGTCTTATTTTGTCAGAAACCTGATACCACGCATGGTTATGATGATTAACTTCAGTAACACCTCGTTACCACTGTTGCGATACGTGCTATTAAAAGTATGCGACTCACGATTACTAACTAAAAAAAAATTCCAACGAGAACTGAATAAAACAGGTTCACGAAAGATAACGATCACAATAATAATAATTTAGTGGCCCGCAGAAAATTTGCGTTCTCGGATGGGACCGCTGTAATGATGCACGAAAAAGCACCATCAACATCAGCAGGTTCCGTGACATCTGCCAGTTCGTAAAATGGTCTATTGGATAAAATTTATTCGGATTCTTGTATTTCAATTGCGAACTTTTTTCCTATCCCCTGCTGAGAGTGTATGTTTTTACTAGTGTTTGCGATATATGTCAGTTGCGGATGCAGCTTCTTATTTTTCTTGAAAATAACTTGCATCCTTTTTTTGTGAAAGGACAATATTGATTCCAGGCCATTTCAAGAATTCTAACCTTCAGTCGGTTGAGATACTGGATTGCAAGCGATTGCATTCAACTTACTGCATTACTTTCGCCGGATTTGCTCTGCCCACTGCGGCAGTAAAGTAGGTTGTGACACAAGCGGAGAGTAATATGTTTATGATGTCTGTGGTAAAGGTGCTGAAAAGTGCCTCTACTGTAACCCGCGTACAAAGAGGGCAAAGAGAAGATTAAACGGTCTCTGAAAGAGCGCTTAAAGCGCACTTTTGCAAAAATGCTGAAAGAAGCCGCTACCACCAAACTGGTTTCCTTAACCCTCTATGATGTCTTCACGTCCAATGTGTCTGATACTGTCGATTTAGTTGGGAAACCATCCTTTGTTCAACCTGCGGAGCCTAAGAAGAGAACAAAAACATGCCATTCCTTGAGCTTCCCAGGAAAGAACAGAGGAGATCCCCATCTGGTATGTCAGACAGCACGAATACAAAGAGTGCTGTTGAAAATCCGAACTGAATTTTGGCAAGGAGTTTCCAGTGTTTGAAGGGAAAATTGGATTTAAAAAAATGACAGCATAATTGGTGCCTGCTGCTGGCTGTCTTCTACTGGCGTTTTTAACCTAGAGTTCAAACTCTTTCCGACCAGCTGACCGTTTAATGGCCTTTTCGTACAACGATCATATCTTTGGCTGGTTCATCGGCTAATGAGAAGGATTCTTTGTTTTACAATGGAATTGCAGAGGTATCATCCCCAAAATTGGATCATGTAAAGTTTTGATTAATAGGTACAAATGCGTTGCATTTTTTTTCTGTGAAACATGGCTCGCTTCAAACTTAGATCCCAACTTCCATGCCCAACACTCCTAGAGATTAAAAGGTGCTATTCCTTATTGAACTCCCTTTTTCATGCATGCTGAGTTCTGTTCAAAACGGCGTTTAACTAAAGAGCCTTGTGCAATTGCATTGTACAGTTCTAACTGTACTGGACAAAAATTTTAACAAAAAATTTGTGTGTGTAAATAGTGGAAGACTGACCAAAATATTTGACAAAAAAGGAAGAGTTTCTGGGGAACGGGGGAGTATCCAAATTACTTACGAATACTTACGAGGGGAAGAAGGGGGTTCGAGAAAATCTTACGTAAGATTGAAAAAATTCAAATACAAACAAAACCTAAAAAAATAAAATTAGTTGAACTATTTCTCGCTGAAATCTTAACAGTTGAACCTCGGGTAAGCGTGAAATCACCTTAGCTGAATGATTATGTATTTTACCTCGTTCACTTCATTTTCAGTTTTATTAATTTCAACATGAAATTGCCTGAATTGGTTAAATTGTTTTTTATTTCTTCACGAATACACCATATGTAGAAAAATTTTAGTCAAACTACTTCATTAACATTTTTTTTCCTAGAAAAGAAAATCTTATATAAGATTCATGGGGGGAGGGGGGTAATGCAAAATCTTACTAAGCCTTATTATAGGGAGGGGGGGTCTAAAATTTCGAAAAAAATCCTTACGTAATTTGTGGATGACGCCTGTGAACCAGAACGAAAGTTTGAACTAAATTTAGATTCCTATTCTACACAAAAACCATGCCGATGGAAGGTATGTGTTTTGGCTAGAAAAAGGATCATCACATTACGGCGATTAACAGAAACACTCCTGAACAACCATTCGACCCCATTTGTTTTTCGATGTTAATTTTATAAAATACGCAAATTTTTATTTATTTACGTCAATCATAGTAGACTAAATCTTAAAAACTAATGCTAACATCACAAATGTAGTTATGTGATTCTAGTGTTCAATTTTTTCTAAGAGCATTTCGTGACATCGGTAAATCAATACCATGGCATATTCTGTTCTATAAGAATTTAATACAAAAACTTTTCGCGTTCTTAATGAGCGTGTAGGAGCATAAAAGTTGAGTTTTCCTAGCAAATTTTCCGAACTTATGCGTTGTGAAACTAAATCGTTGACAAGAGTTACCGAAGCAATTTCTCTTTTTTTTCAAGCGTTTCTATATTAATAAGCATGCAACGCGATTCATAACAAGGAAGAGGAAATGAATTCCAACCTAGTTTTCTTAGTGCATATAACAAAAACTGTTTTTGTACAGATTCGATTCTTTTGGAATGGACGTCTTGATAAGGCGACCAAACAACACTACAGTTCTCGAAAATAGATCTAACATATGTAACAAAAAGAGTTTTTATAGTGTACGGGTCTACGAAATGATAACTGAACCTTTTTATAAAACTTAGCTTACTGTTGGCTCTATTGATGATCGTACTGTAGTGATCAATGAATGTTAACTTAGAATCCATAGTTACTCCCAAATCTCTAACTTGATAACACCTTTCTACAACCTGATGTCCAAGTGCAACTGGAATGCCCAGGATTTCTTTTCCTTGTGTAGGATATAATATTACATTTTTTTACGTTGAGATCAAAAAGACTTTTTTTACACCAAATGTATAAAATGTCAACCTCTTGTTATAAATGTTGGATGTCTGATTTGTGTTTTATTTCCATGTACAATTTCATGTCGTCGGCATATATCAAGACTTTGAGACGATTCAACACAAGGGTAACGTCATTAACAAATAAAATGAAGAGCAAGGAGCCTAAATGGGGGCCTTGTGGAACTCCAGATGTCACTTTTACTGGTACAGAAAGGTGTCCCTTAAACCTAACCGTTTGTGTCCTATTCGTTAAATAAGATTCAATCCATCTAAGTAGGTCTGACTCAAATCCCAGTTTTTTTAATTTGAACATCAGCATGGAAATATCTACTCTGTCAAAAGCTTCACTAAAATCCGTGTATAGAGTTTCCACGAAGTTACCTCTGTCCATAGACGCAAGAGAGAAATCAACAAATTCAAGCAAGTTGGTAGTCGTAGACCTTCCTTTGTAAAAACCATGTTGGTTGCACGTTATGCGGCTTATTACCTGATTAAATATTTTTTGGTTTACGATAGCTTCAAAAAGTTTGGGAATACATGGTATCATTGCAATGCCACGTTATTTTTTGATATCAGATCTCTTAAAAGCAAAGCCTTGGTGCTACATCCCGTATCGGAACTTGACCTTCTGTTTATTTATACACAGACTTCGCAGCCGACTGTTTAGTGTACATGACAATTGCGGGGCAAGCGCTACGATCCTACTGACACTAACAGACTCTCTCGAGTCGAGACTCGAACCAACGACGACTGGCTTGTTAGGCCAGCATCGTACCACGAGACCATCTGGGAGATATCTTACCTGACATAAAAATCGGTATATGAAAAAAAATTTCCCGACTGATGGAAATTGTCCGGACGTAAGGGATAAGATGAAAAGCCCAAACAAGGGTTTTACGAAAGCAGGAGCAGGATTTTTCATAAGTGAGGGTGGAATTCCATCTGGACCTGAACCTTGTGAAGCGTCCAGTTCTTTTAGTGTTGCGAAGATTTCTTGAACAGTTATTTGTTTAACAGATACGTTATTTATTTGTTCATGCAAGTGTGAGAAATACTCAAAGTCCCCGACTTCGTCGCTCTTTTTTTTTTGCAGATTTGCTTTGAGCCAGTACTGGCGAAGTCTTCATACTGCATGCGAGATGGGAAGTTTTGTTTTGGGTCTGATTTAATGTTATTTGCTTCCCTTGTGTTGTAGTTCTCATACGCTATAGATATTTTAGTATTCAGTTCATCACATATGTTCAAATATTTGTCCAAATTTCCTTGGTCTTCAGTTTTTCTGTGAGTTTATAAGCTTTCTGTTTACTATTCTTTGAATTTTTAATTTCGCTGGTAAACCAAATGGGATCTTTTGAACCAGCCATTTTCTTTTTTGATTTTGGTACAGTTGAGTCTATAACACTGTACAGTGATGATAAAAAATTATCAACCGCTTTGTTCATATCTGTTTCATTTTTTAGAAGTGATTGCCAGTCGATGTCAGTTAATTTACGATTGATTAGTTCAAAATTTGCTTTAGTGAAATCATATTTATATTCAGGCTCATGATCAGAGGGTCGTGATCCCTCGGTATCAATCATTAGCGAGTTCCTAATTGCTGTATGAAATTTTTCATTTTTTCATAGGGCATCCGGATTGAGTTAACCTGATGTAATCCAAGTTGACTAAATCCGTCAAAAATAAATTGCAGAGTTTCGTTTTCTCCTACTATAGGAAGTAGAAGCGTTTCATTGTCATCATTTACAATAAAACCAGCATCATTTTGATTGGAATCTCCATACATATGAATTTTTGAGATAGTGTTGGACTCATCATTCCGCAATTCTACCGTCCTTAAAAAATTTTCATATGATTGCTTTTTGGCAAAGTGGGGTGGAATGTAAACAGATACAAAAATATGGATTCCACCCTTCAATAAAACTTTAACCCAGACATCTTCAAATTCGACATGTTTCTGGGTTATGATTTGCTCAGAATCATGTTGAACCCCAACAGCCACAAGCACTCCTCCACCTGGTTTCTTATCAGATAGTGATAAATCACGGTCGCTCCTGAACACATTAAAGGAACTGTTGAAAACTTCTTCACTTTAATTATCGTCGTTCCAGTTCGTTTCCATTGCTAGGATGATTGAGTATGAACATCCACTTATTCTGTTATTAATGTGATTAATTTTGAGTGCACTGCGCATCCTGTTGAAATTTTGAGCATAAATTCAAACTTCATTGACTACTGGCGTTGTTTTTTCTTTCTCGAAGCGTCACTGATTTTGAAAACACGAATGCTTACAATAACATCCATCACACGGGAAACTTGTTGATCTAAAATTCTTGTTATTGTTATGGTTGTGGCTGCCAGCCAAATGGTAAGGATATGATACGGCTGAAGGGGTCGCGGGAGTCGTTAGGTTGAGCGGGCGCATTGAAACGGTAGGCATGAAAGGTGATGACGACTCATTATTCTTCGCCTCGTTGAAAAGAGATATGCTGGAGATCAGGTGGGGATCGAGAAAATTTATTATTCGCTGCAGCAAGAAGCACACGGTCTGGTGGTAGTTGGTTGTAGTAGCGGTTGATAAGATTTCTGTCAAGGTTGAGGTTTGCGTATGAACTATGGGGACATCCACATTCAACGTGGACAGTTTTTAACGATTTTTACCTCCCACCCCCTTCTCTTCCCCTTCGTGGACCGTGGACTGCCCATATAAATTGTAAACAATTTGTATGGATCGTGGACATTACAGCAGACAGGCCCTTTAATCTTCACCTTCATGAGTGCATCGTCAAGCGACGATGACGCAACTCAACTCCGTCTTTAACCGACCTGATATCAACTTCATTTTGTTCGCTCTCCCTCTCACTGAGCACAAAACAATCGTCTTTTACTCGGTACCTTTTGTTTCGTCGTTTCTTATTCGGCGTATTTGTATCGTCGGTTCAGATTGAACTGCTAGAACTGAGGCTTCAAGGCAGCAACGAAGAAAGCAGATTCGAGCAAATTTTGCTACAATTGACGATTTGAAATTTATCGTTAACTGCATGATGACGATGAACCGAAGCAAGGTATTTTCTTCGCTTTGAACTGTGAGGTAAGGACAAGCATGTTGGGTGCTGTGATTGATGTATTTGGTTGCAGGCTTTGCAAATCGTTGCGTGGAACATGTTACACGCTACATGTTACACGCTACATGTTACACATTACATGTTACACATTATACATTATATGTTACACGTTACATATTACATGTCTTTTTGCACGTGTTATTTACATTACGTCCCGTCCCGTTAACATTCAAATAATATGTAATATGTTACAAATCGCATAAATCAGCTTAAAAGTTTAATTTTCCTAGCCCTTATTCCTGCTCCTATATGTCTAAGGCCATGGACATACTGGCACGGTCTGCGCTGTGAAGGTGACTCGCCTTATCGCTGGTTAATGTACAGCTCTACTTAGGGCTGTACATTAACCCACAGCAAGGCGAACCATCTGTGCAACGCAAGCCACGCCAGTATGTCCACGGCCTAAGACGCAGCAGCAGCATCAACGCTCTGTTTGTCCGAAGTAATTTACCCTGATCCATCCAAGTGACGATTTCATTGAAGCTGACTATAGTCGCTTCAATCCGATAATGAAGACGACGACGACGACGACGATTGTAGAAATTCATTTTAAGCAATATTTTCGTCAGTTGAAGTTGTTTTTAACTTCATCCGAAAGACGGAAGGCAAAGCAGAGCGCAAAAGATTACACATGCAACAGTCGTGTGGGATATGAAGAGTGTTTATCTTGTCTTCGGCAAGCACCAGCCGAACTGAGCTTGCGAAGTTTCAGTAGCAGCGAGTGAGTCGAAGGGGTTGCGTGTTCTCCTTTTGGTGCTTCATTCGACGATGTTGAGGCCTGACAGCAGAATCTTATTTTCTATATCGGCAAAGTGTTTTTTAAATTCGGTAATTTGTCATAAATCTATTTTTTTTTTTTTATTCTCGCTTATTTTCCGTCGGTCTAGTTCCGCCACTGTTGTGGCCAATCACCGACGCCCAGGGAGGCGACTCAACACCCAGGACCCTAACTCACGACCCGTTTATTAACGGACCGGCGCCAACGGCTTTACTTCCTCATGCGATGGAAGGCGTGATCCCAGAGATTTTTCGCCTTAGAAAATCTTCCGGTGTCGGCTAGGATTGAATCTAGACCAGTTAGGTTGGTTGTGAGTGGATCACGCCACCCCACAACCATCGACACCTATGTCGGCGGTGGGATTCGAACCCAGGCGTCGAGCGTGATTGGCAGAGACGTTACCAACCACACTAGGCCCCCGCTCTATGTCATAAATCTAATCCGTAGATATTTACTTTCAATTGCTGAAGCCCCATGAGTTGCATTTTTACGTCATTTCGACAATCGGCTACTGCATGATTACGGGCACACATTACTCTGCGTGGTGTAAGCGAGTGCCTTTCTTATCAGCCTGAGAAGTGTTGTTTGGTGTCGACTGGCGTTTACATCGATAGAGTGTGCTATTCGCTTTCGTCGGTTCCTGCTTCGTTCGGCGTGGACTGCTCCAGCTGTACAGATGAATTTTGTTTAACGCTTGCGCTAACGTTTCACGCATCTTAACAAATCAAAATAAACTCGTCTTTTGAAGAATCCCTCAATAAAATACTTCAAAACCAGAAAGTTAAGCAATATTCGAAAAAAACGCCTGGGCCATGGGTAGTGTTTTTCCGGCCCAAATCGAAACATTTAAATGTTATGTTATGTAATGTATGTCAACGAGAAATGAGATAAAAAGTGCCTTTTGTGTTAGGAGATACTGCTTGAATTTCTCTCAAGCCCTCGTACAAGCGCATGACACCATGTCTTCTTATGAATTTGATTCTGAGGATTCACCGGTATTTCTAGCGGTATTTCTAAGCCATATTGGGGAGCCTAGGAAGCACCAGGAAGTAGATATCCTTCCTCTTTTCTATTTTCATATTCGAATGGAGAAAACCTTTAATACCAAAATAAAATTAATTTACTACATTCGCTACGGTTCTCCTTTCTCAGCAGACTCACCGAAATTATTTTTAATTGAAGATCAGAATGATTGCAGTGAACATTTTCAGATTGGAAATAGTTCGACATAAAACGGATAAAACTCGAGCTCGGTTAGCTTCAGCCCAGTGTATGACTTCATGCATTTTAGGAAATTACGATAATTTTAATAACTACAAAAAAAGCAATAACTCAATTGAACACTTTTTGCGTAGTTGTTATCGCTCATTCTTGATTCATTTGCCATTTACCGTTGACTCGATATTCTGCGCACACACTACAGGCAAGCAAACAAAACAACAACCATCATTAACACGTGCTACCGGCACACTCATAGCTATTGGCAGCAGCTTCGTAACGGCAAAGTTACAGAGTGCGCTTTGACAAACAGGTGGTCCATCCGTTGGCAAATAGAATTTAGGTTTGGTTTATTCTCAAGCTCTTCCACACGAAACTTCCCCCCAGACTTAATAACCCCCGGTTTAAATCTTCGATAATATCATAGACTATGGCACGTTAGAGTGATAGCTTGCAGGAGGATATGATAAGGTCGCTAAGGTTACTAGTAGATTACAAAGTCTGAAGGAGAAGACAAAAGCACGGAGTGGGTTACTGCTCAATAAGTAACAATGCAAAAAGATAAAAAACCAAAATATGCGAACAGAAAAAACGTCCGGACAATGCCACGGAAGACCAAAAAACTACTGGTCGCAATGGGGGTCCATACAGAAAAAGACCGCTCAAAGAAGACTCAACGTAACATACCCGAACAATATTACCAACATGTCCGACATGTTCAGCAATGCTATGCAGTCCGCCTGTTGGTCTGCTGTGGAGCACTGCCATCGAATAAGTCGCCTTCTCAGTCTTGCTGTGCCAAAATAAGCTGCTCTGCCGACTGTGGAACGAGCCAGATTCCGGTAAGGGTAAGAGTAACCGTCCTCTCGCTGCAGTAATCGGTTCTACAATGAGGACTGAATTTCTGCAAGCTTTTATACGTGACTACTGAGAGTGAATATTCGGTAAGCATGGCGTGTGCACTAGAGCGAGTAAAATAACTACAGCAAATCGTTTACAGAGTTAGATCCGGTATATCTTTTAGTGTCGGCTGTGCTGGAGAAAAGAAGTAGAGACTGATTTCTCGATAGGATTAAGATAATCTATGTTATTTTCCAATTGTTATTGTTACAAAAACTCAACCGTAAATGAAATTTTTGATTAGCTGATGCCAAACCCTCGATAGTTTGATAACATATCTCTGATACACAAGCACTCAAACGTTGATAATTTTTTCCATGTTTGAATTACTGGAGTTTCATATTCAGCCTTACTTCTAGATAGACGTTAGTCCAACGTCAAAAACTTTTTTCGCTGATTACTAGAAAAGGAATGAAGATATCCCAAGATAAAATTTAAGTATGTATCGAAAACCTGAAGCGAACCATTCCGGGATTGGCTCGTTTGTATTCTCGTCCGGAGACATCAAAAATTCCAAATGGTAATTTTTTCCAACAGCCTGGACCGAATTTCTCAAATATCGTGGATTGGATTTTACAAACCTTCTGTTGGTAATTTAACCTACAGTTATAACAGTGAACTGTAAAATGGCCTCTTCTCGCTACAATTGTATCCGTTGATGACCGATTCATCGATGAATCCTAGATTACTTTCCATGTAAAATCAATTTCATTTTCATCTCCTTTCCTTCAACTCCTGAGAAACTTGGCAACTGCCTATTTTTTCATACACTCCCATGTTCAAACTTATTTCGTTTTAGAAATTCTTCACCTGGAAAAATGCTTCAAACATAAAAAAGCAAGTTAGAACTTCAATTTTCTTTAATATGCGCCAATAGACCGTGGAATTCGAATTGAAGTTTTTTTTTGGAAAAAGAAAGATCAAAAACAAAATAAATTTCTCCTTTGGACATTCATGGTTCAAATAAAACGTAAAGTGCGTTTTCTACGGAGCAGCTCTAACCCAATTCAAAAGAAAGGACAAAATCGATCCCAGCATGACATCGCATCCCGGATTTCACCAGCTCATAAATCACCGTCCGATTTCGGACTGCGATTGCGACTGCTCGAGCACTTACCGTCGTCCTTATCGCTCATGAAGGAAAAGTGCACTCCGTTGTCGCTGTTGGAGAGCACCCGCACCTGGGGATAGTTCTCATCGGCCACCTGCAGGGCCGTCCGTTCGTACAGATCGAATACCCGGGCGGTGCATGTAACCTGCGGAAGAGGAAAGCGAAGAAAAAAAAAATGGTATTAAACCGTCATCATCATCACCATCGTCGTCACCGTCATTATAATGATAAAAAGTTTATGTGCGTGTGATTAGTGCTTATTATGGTGGTTACGGAATTAATCGTCGCCCGTACCCGTCTTTAGGGAAATCTAACGAAAAACAAACGACACCAAATCGACAGGGAGCGTAATTCTGCCTAATGAGGCAAGCTTCATTAGCGACCGAGATCGATCAGTCCACGCGCAAGTCGGAAAGCTAATGATGACGAACGAAATCCACTTGAAGTTGGTTTTTCCCTTCAAAACTGTTGCTGTAGCAGCTTGGCATTTAAATTTAAAACGCCACTCTCGAAAGATAAAACTGCACGCTTCGTTACCAGTATCGTAAAACCTTTTAAAAGTCAATTTATCACGTAGCTTTCGTAGAATTCGTGCTCTTGAACTTTGGGCGCGCTCGATTGCTATTCAACACGACGACGATTGCTTCCCGGAAGAGGGGTTTTATTTTTCGTTCGATTGCTGTTGTGACCTGCACTTAAAACATCGGAATATACCAACCAACTTTCTCGATCATGATGCGAAGAAGATCTTCGCTTCCCAATTGAAGCTCTGCAAGCTGAATATCTATATTATTCTACTGAAGGTATGAATTTTATTTTTTCGATATGAAAAGGGTTTAATTTTTTTCTTTCTAAACATTTTTCCAATTTTTTTATTACTATTCTGAAATTTGCTTTTGGCTTAGGAGATCCAATTGTTAACATAATGGCAATTCTAGTAGAAGTTTTTATCTGTTTTTCCTGGTTGAGAGTGTATTTATCCAACTGCAGTTTATTTACATTACCATGTTTATGGATTCCATTTGCATCCGCCGGCGTGGGAATGTTTTCCAACAAAATTATTCGAATCTCAATTTGTTTTACCTTCATTCATTGGAAAATATCAAACCCAAAGGATTGGGTATTTTTATTCGTTTTCGTTTAATTACGACGTAAGTGCGAGAACAATGCTCGCGTCAGGATAATGCCATCAATCCTCTCTGCCTCAACGTTGTGGAAACCATTTGTACGTAAATTACCCTTCCCTCTCAGTTTTTTTTGTTTTCCATTCCATTCCATCATTCATCACCGGAACTGTAATCCCCGAACAAACATGCCAACGAATTTGGCACACCATTCGAATTTTGTTTGAAACGAGCCAAAAAAAAACCCCAACCCTTTTTCAATACGGCAGTCAGTTTTATTATTCGCATAACATTTGCGGCAATGTGGGGCACAAAAAAAAACTTTACCTCTTTTCTCGTAGCACCGGCATTTCACCGTTGTTGCAAACAAACGAAATTTGTTTTCAACCCTCCCACCCCTTTGGGTTAGGGGATGGGGAGGTAGGGCAGGAAGCGAACATACATGCATACACACATTGGATTGGGTTTTGTTTTAACATGTTTCTGTGAATTGGGACTTTTCGCCGGCTTTGCCGAACGACGCGAGAACTGAAAACTCACTTCGAAACAACACACATATTGAACTTTTATGCTTCCCTTGACGGTGACGGGTGCATTCACTATTATTATTTTATTTGCAACCTCGTTGTTTCTCTTTTTACCCCACCCTTCTTTTGAGGTTATTGGAATTCATCGTACTTTCATCCGTCGCTTTCAGCGAAGGAACTCGAGAAAGAATTTGTTACTGAATAACGAAGGATGGGAATAACTAGTGGTTATAAAAGCAAATCCAATTCGCGAGTACAGAGCTTAGCTCTGGCTGCAACTGCACGGACGAACGCAACAATGCACACACGCAATAAAACTGTACTTTGGATGTGATTTTCGGTGTGCGATAAACCGGTGTGCTTTATTGTATCCGCTCATGTGTGATGTTTTTCTGAGCTCTGCGGTCACCCGATCACGCATTACGCAAATAGGTTGGAAATAAAAGAACAATCCCCACGGATATCAACACGATAATCCGGTAGGGTTGGGTTGATCAACTCAATTCTGCACGGTCGGAAGTGATATGGTTTTTTTTTTTTTGCTCATGCGATTAGGCTGCGTCATCGGATAAATGGTATGAAAACATTAAATAAATATTTTCAATTCTACACCCTCGAGCTTCTGTTTTTTTAATTCAATTTCATTCTTCATGAATAATCATCCGCCTCCATTGGAAGGTCCTCATTTGATGGAGGCGGATTGTATTTTGTGTAAAATCACTTGGACTACGAAATTGCAAATTTCGAATAGAACTCAATTCAAGGTTTTAGCTTGAAGCGTTATTCGGCGATTCCAACGAAAAAGCTCGCCTGCTAGCCCGAGTCACTAATTGGTCATTAAAATCGACCCGCTTGGTAGAAGTATCAACACAACTAACCGCGGTTGATTTAGCGAAAATCGGCTCGTTATTCAACCGCGATTTTTCATCTTCTTCCCCCCCGGGACAACCATCAAACTAGGTCGCTCTTAGAGTGACGGTGTCAACCCAACGCGTCACGGCGATGACAGTTTGGCGTCGTCGCCACTTGCTTCGAAATACAATGACAGCAGCCAGCCACAAGCAGGGTGTTGTTAGATTTGTGATTTTTTTCGCTCTCTCAAGCTGCCACCGCTTAGAACCTTTGCTGGTGAATAATCCAAAATTTCAATTTCCCACAGGAAAACAAACATACACACACACGGACGGACGAACGGACGGATATGCCACGCCTGTCAGTGAATTCGAAGCCGTAGCCGGCGCTTGATGTGGCTTGGTTTGAGTGTGATGTTTTCGTGTGATAAAAATGTATGAGAGACGAAAATCGAAACCCGTCGGAAATGAGTGAAAGCTATAACTTTTGTGTGGAGTGTCTTTTTTTGGAAGAGAGTGATTTTAACCAAACTCGTCACTGGAGTTGACATCACTCTTTCAGATTTCAGTTAACACTTTGTGAGTTTGGTGATATCGGTAATTCAAGCAACTTAGCCTGCTGCAATTCAACAAAAAAAAAACCAATAATGCATTTCTACACATTAGATCAGCGGTTCTCAACCTGGGGTACGCTTCAATACACTTTCTACTAAAATCGATCATATATATATGTAGTCTAAATTCGTAGTCTTAAAAGAGATCAAACAATTTGAGGATTGAGGAAATCGCTTCAATCCCTGGAAAAACATACAACAGTGGTTCCTTCCTGTGGTTTAAAATTTTGTATCAGAAAACTGGCTCAACTTTTGTCCAACCCTACCAAATCATGTAAAATCATCAACCCGAATTTTTATATATTTGAATAATGTCAAACTGATGCCGAAAATATGAACAACATGTCAAAAAACGCCAAAATTTCAAAAAAAAAGTGTCAACAATTGTCAAAAACATCAAATATTGACTAATTCACAAAACAAGTGTCAATAAAACTTGAATGAATATTTTAAATGGTATAGATAATTGAGCAAAAGACAATAAATATAAAAAGTAGTTAAACAGTCGCTAAAAGTTTACCAAAGATAACATGAAAACGGGAAACGGGATAAAAGATAAAAAATGAACAAATGTCAGAGGGTCAATCCACTCAATAAAAATCTCAACATAAATTTGAACAAACCAAACAATATCAAAACAATGGCAATGATATTAGAGGAAGAAAAATAATTTATTACAAGTGCAGAACAATGTTCAAATATCTTTCAAAACAAATCGAAAATTAAAAATCAATTTATTGAAAATATAACCAAAATATCAGTACAAAAATAAGTTGAAGAACTAAAAAAAAACGCAGAATCCATGCTGCAAAATTTAAAAAATGGAATGATGTCGAACGTTAATCAAACAATAAAAATATATCGAAACATAAGCCAAAAAATTGAAATGTCTAAAAATATTCAAGGTAAATGTGAAAAATTGTCAACTTAAGTCGCAAAGTATAAAAATATGACAAAATATATAAATACACTGGGAACAATATCGAAAAATTGACAAAAAATGTCATAAAATAATGCCGAAAAATATCAGGAGATCAAATAATCAGATAATTAAATCGAAAATTATGCACAGAATATTTTTTTCGGACGGGTGAGCATTTTGTATAGCTTTTTTTTAATATTTTGTGATAACTTTTTTTTTTTTTTCAAACAAGTAGCTGAAACCCAAACGTAGAAATACCAACTTTGATTCAGTATTTTGCGTCATATGCTGCTTGGTTACATCATTGATGTACAATGCGAAGTGACACGGTTGATATTGATTTATCTTCTTATAGTTGGGTTTTCAATATTTTGACGTTTACGATACCCATCGCATGGGCGGGCAGTTATCAATTAAAGCTAGGTCGCTCCCATTCCTGATCAGTAGCAATTTTTAATAATGCGTACCATCGGTGCCAAGTGCACCTACAGGAATAAAATACATCCCAAATATGGTCTTTAGCCGCTTATCTCCACGCAGTAGCAACTGGGATACGAGTAACTCATGAGTGTTCTCCAAAGTATTGAAATTCCGCAGGTTCAACGTCGTAGCCCTGCATGAGGTGTACTTTTATCTATTTATTTATGACTCCTCTCGACCCATCTGGATACCACCGGATAAGTCGGTGCGTCTATCTACCCTCTGTGGAGTTGGATCATTCTTGCTGCCATTTGATAATCGATAATGATCTTTTGGTACCTCGTATGCCCCTTGTGTCACGTTGGTCAAAGTATTCTACGTCCTCCCGAATGGCTATGTTGATAGGCATCATGACGGACAGGACGCAGATTGCGGCGTACGACACTGTGCGAAACGCACTCGCAACGCTCAGGCACATGAGCCTGTAGGTACTTTTCAGTTTACCACGTTAACTGTTGATAACTAGCCCTTGGACCACACTGGGCCCCTATACCTGAGTATGGACGATACCACGCTGGCAAGAAGTTTACGCTTGCTGCCATTCACCGCTGAGCCACTGAAGCCCTCTTGCAAGCATAGTTGACGTGACTCTTAAATGTGAGCTTATCGCCAATCATAACCCTCAATAGCTTCAAAGATAGCTTTGAGGTGATGGTGCAGTTTCCGACTCTGACCATCGCCTGTTGCTCTGATTTGCGGTTATTCACAACCGTGACCTCCGTCTAATGTTGCGCTAACTCCAGTACCCTGGAGTGCATCCAGTCTTCGGCCTTGCGTATACAGTGCGCGGCCGTCAACTCGACCTCATCGATAGACTCGTCGTAGACCTCAGACCTTCACCCGTCACTGCGAAATCGTTGGCCTACAGTAGATAAGCAAAGGGCCTTTAAGAGACCCCGCGAAACTGATTTGATCCCGCGTTCTTCGGACAACTGCACTGTTGGTAGTAAACGGACTTTGGACAATATCGTCGTAGCTTCTCCTACCATTTATACCGATTTAAGATTCTGGCGAGGATTCGGCCGGATGTTTCTGTGGAGTCAATGTCATCTTTAGCCAAAACCAAGAACCAAAAAACCAACGACACCACTTTTGCTATCCCAGGTATCGTCTCCTGTAACACCTATGGAGGGACTGAGCTAAATCATTCAGAACGCACTCGTACTAGTATTTTGGAAGCCCTTGATCCCCCCACCGCAGTCGCGCCTGTCCAGTCCTCGTTCAACAGCCGTTCCGGTCCTGTGTTTGGGGTCGGTGACAGGGTCTTCCATCTCACTACACCAGGCAAGTATCATCATTCCTCTGATGTTTTTGTACCTGATACTCGCGACCGTTCTAGTCATCCGCTTTTCAATGATCGTGCCCCAACTCCGAGAGTTTTTGACGTAGGACTACGTCTAACCGCACTATATTGAGATACATTCTGAGAAAACTAAAAACCAAGGTGTAACGCCGGAATGAAAGATTTCAAACGGTAATACTTGTGTAACCACATGATGGATTACAATGATCAATATGTCGTTGGATTGATAAAATGATGGACATTTTTGTGATACTTCAGTGATCATTATTACTTAATTGTTCAACAGTGAAAATTAGTGAAAACTTTCAAGATCGAATTTCCCCTACAATGAACCAATCACGTGCGCGCATGCCTGGCACAGACTTCATGAGTAGACACAAACCATGGCGCATGTAAACGTAAAATTGATTCTTGAAATGCCACGTCGTGATTGATTTTTTGTTACGCTTTCGGACATTTTAAACAACTATTCCATTTAAAATACAGCTTCGAAAAAGTATGAATATCCTTGGTTGGATGAAATTGAATTAACTATTCCTATACATTTTTCAAAAGTCTTGAAAAAGACTGTTTCTGAACTGCTTGATAAAGTTGTGTGCTGGGCTTCGGCAGATTCCTTCGCTGCAGCAAATTTGTTTACTACAAGTACTGCCCTTCCAAGCATAGTTGTCCCAGCGTGCATAAGTTTTGTGTAGAACATGGGACTACTATGATTGGAACGGCAGAGTAGCCTTTCGACAGCCCATCACTTTCATCACAACTATTTTTCTCCGTCTCCAGTGTTAGCGCTAGAATTAGTCAAATGATTAGAGTTCGTTGTCTTATCCGAACAGGAACATCCAGCGTTCCACTAGCTCCAAACAGAAATGCTGCGACCGCGACGCGCACAGGTCTAGCTCAAAATGCGAAATGACTGAACGCGCGAAATATTTTTTTTTACGAATAAAATTATTTTTATTTCAGTTATTTACGTTTGTATACATTTGTTTTACATTTCAAGTGATTTAGCGAACTGCTGTGCATCTTTAGTTTATGTGTATCATTTCTTTGTTGTTTACATTTAGTTATATATTTAGATTTATGTGAACTTTGCCACTGGTATGTTTTGAGAACAAACTTAACCTAACTAAACCTATTTACAATATTTACATATTTACATTCTGAGGAGGCTCTGATGGTAGTGTTAGTTTTGAGTTGAGCCGTTTACTCGCGGTTTACTCGAGGTTAGTTACAAGCAATTTTATTTATTGGAAGTTGGATGAGGATCACTGGGAAACTAGGTTGCGGATTATTGCATGTTGGGATTGAGATGTTCTCTGGCGGAAAGCCTGAACAACCTTCTGAAACCTAACATCAAGAATATCTACTTCTGCTGTTTCGTGCACAATGTCAGAGACAGTCCAACGAGGGAGATTCAAAATAAGTTTGAGGATCTTGTTTTGTATTCTCTGTAGTTTGGTTTTGTGTGTTTGAGCGCAGGTTTCCCAAACTGGGAGACCGTATTCAATTATAGGTCTAAAAATTTGTTTAAAGATAGCAAGCTTATTCTTAATATTCAATTTTGATTTTCGGTTGATAAGAGGGTACAGTTGTTTAATTAGCAGGTTGCATTTTGTTGAAGTTTTGTCTACTTGGGATCTAAAGATAAGTTTACTGTCTAAGGTAAGTCCTAAATAGGCCACTTCTTTAGACCAGTCGATAGTAGAGCCTCCTAACCGAACCTTGACATCATCAGCCGGAACTAGTCGTGTAGATTTGGAGTGGGGGAAAATGATAGCCTAGGTATTTGCCGCATTGATACAAATTCTCTAACTGTTGAAGTATTCGGCCAGGGCATCCAGGCCTTGTTGAAGTTTTCTTACTAGAGCCCTGATCACGCGACCCTTGTAAATGAGTGCGGTATCATCGGCAAAAAGTGATAGTTTACCTCCACCAGGTAGATCAGGGATGTCTGATGTGAAGATATTGAATAGGATAGGGCCAAGGATACTTCCTTGGGGAACCCCGGCACCAATTGCAAAAGTGTCAGAGCTGATGGTGTTGTGGCTGACCTGGAATGTTCTGGCCGATAGATAGTCCTGTATAATTTTCACCAGGAAGATTGGAAAATTGAATCTCTGCAGCTTACAGACCAGGCCATCCTGCCAGACATTGTCGAACGCCTTTTCGACGTCCAGCAATGCCATGGCAGATGTTTTAGCGACGGCTTTATTCCGCCTGACGATGTCTGCAACACGCACAAGTTGGTGAACGGTGGAGTGGCCCTTGCGGAATCCAAACTGTTCGTTAAGGAATATGTTGTGGGAATCAGCAAAATCCAGCAGCCGGGGTTGTATGAGCTTTTCGAATAGCTTGGATAGAGCAGAAAGGAGGGCGATAGCTTTTGGGCGAAGTCGGATCTTTACCGGGCTTTAGTATGGGAATTACCTTTGCTATTTTCCAACAACGTGGAAAGTATCCAAGTTCAAAGCATCTGTTGAAGATGGATGCAAGATGTTGGTACAGTGAGTCGCTTAAATGCTTTAGCTCGATGTTGAATATTGCATCAAAGCCAGGCGCCTTCATGTTTTTAGTTTGTTTGATTGTGTTTTTGACCTCGTTCGCCGTCACTCTCTGCTCTTCCGGAAAGATGATTGCAGACTGTTGAACTGTGTGTAGGGTGTTAGACACGATGTCTTCGAGAGGACTTATAACCCTATTGCCTAGTTGGTGAGAGCTTAGGAAGTGATTTCCAAGGGCATTTGACTTTTCAGCTGGTGTTAAAAGTTGTCTACCATCAGAGGAGAGAGGAGGGATTGGTTTGGGTTTGTTTTTAAGCACTTTGGTAAGTTTCCAGAAGGGTTTGGAGTAATTGTCTAGACCGCTGACTAATTTGGAGAAGTTACGGTTACGCAACTCATCAACTCTAGCTCTAATTATTTTAGTGAGATTATCAGACGAAATTTTCTTATCTCGTTGACCAGTTCTTTGGTATTGCCTCCGAAAGATATTTCTAAGCCTGACCAATTTGTTAGTGGTGGGATCAAAATCTAAAGACTTACGGTTAACCGGAATATGTCTGATGTTTTCTTCCTGGGCCAAATGAACGGCAGCTTGGATCTCTTCGACAGCCCCATCAATGTCTTCGGTAGTCTCGATCGGCCGATTAAAGTTGACATGTAGATCGACACTCCGTCCGAATGCCGGCCAGTCGACATGGTGGTAGTCCCGACGATTTTGCTGGTGAACCTCGACTCCAGAACCGATACTTAACAGCACCGGATAATGGTCGGAGCTCAGTTCCTCGAGTACGGTTGGATGCCCGATGTTGTTGAATACATTGGTGATAAAGATGTCAAGGGTCGAGAAACTGCCTTTGCTGAAGTATGTGGAACTTGTAGGAGCCAGGATGTTGTAGTGACCATGTTGAAAGTCGTCCATCAGGACGATTCCGTTCCGATTGCGGCGCGTGTTGCCCCACACTTCGTGTTTGGCATTGATGTCACCGGCGATGAGGTAGTTGCCGTGTCTCCTCGTCAGCTTTATGATGTCGTACTTGAGAGTTACGTCAGAGCCATCTCGGACGCGGGTTTGCCTCGGACAGTATACCGTGATGCAAGTAAGAGGGCCACTGTTGGTGTTGATTTCGATGCCGATTGCTTCGATGAGTTTGAGCTGGAGGGAAGGAAGCAGCTTGAACTGGATGCCATTCCGTACGGCAATAGCCACTCCTCCACCTGAAGAGTTAGTGCGGTCTAGACGAAGTAGGCGATGGTTCGGGAAGAAGCTCGAAACATCAGGCTTCAGATGGGTTTCTGTCAGGAAGCAGATATCGATGTCGTTAGTTTTGAAGAACTCACCAAGCTCGTAGATTTTGCTCTTGATGGATCGAGCGTTCCAATTTAAGAAGTTTAGGTAAGGTTTATGGCCCATATTTGCCGAGGAATTCAGACACCACCGAGATGGCAGCGTGGATCTGGTCCTGTTTGCACCTACAAGTCATTAGGCGTTGGAAAAGGTTCATTGAGAACTCCTGGATAACCTCTGGTGAGTAAAGGTTAGATTCATCTGCACGGTGGTTTGGTGGAATGGCCCAGGCTCCTGTCAATCCGGGAGGAGGTTGTGATGACAAGGGGGGCGGAATAGATTCAGCAGCAGCTCTCAATCGGTCATGTACCGACGATGTACCAGACGGTGGTTTGTTATTCAGCGGGAGTGGTGTAAGATTTGGAACCACATGGCGCAGTCGCGGAAAATTTTCTTCATTAAAAGCAGGAGCCCTCTTCCTACCAGTTTGCTTCTTTTTGGCAGCATCCTTCCGGATCTTGATGAACTCAGCTCTCTTTGGGCAACTTCGATCGCTACCCTGATGTTGCTGCCCACAGTTTGCACATTTAACTACCGTGTCCGATTCGCAAACGGTGGTGACGTGATTGCCGGCACATTTGTCGCAGCGGGCGTTCATGTTGCAATTTATGGTACCATGTCCAAATCCAAGACAATTCAGACACTGGGTGACATCACGATGACGAGGACGATATGGTTCCCACTCAACGACGAGACTGAAGAGGGCACGAATTTGACGAAGTGCAGCCAGAGTAGTGGAACCCTTTGCAAAATGCACCAGGTACAGCTGGTCACGGTATTCACCAGTTTGGTCCTTTCTCACAATGGTGAAAATTCGCTGAGGCTGAAGGTGTAGGCGTTCCAGTTCCTTCCTGAGCTCGGTTTCCAGCAGGCAATTGAGACCTCGAATGATCACTTTCAGGGGTTTGCTACTGGGGATGTCATGTGTATAGAATTAGAATTCACCAGCAGTTAACTCCTGTTTGACTTTGCCGTAATCCAAGAGTGACGAGCACATAATTTTGATGCCCGTACTGCAGAGCTTAAACAGAGGGTAGATCTGCATTCGGGCGAGCTCATCTCGCAGCATGCCGATTTCAGTTGTTTTTACAAACAGCGGAGGCACCTTCTCCCGAATTTGAACCGGAGCTGAGTCGGTTTGTTCATTAACGGAAAGAACAGAGAACGGGTTGCTTTGTAGCAGCGTTTCGTTGGAATTCTTTGAACCAGGCTGCTTGCGAGCACGTTTGGATTTGTCTTCTGTGGATGTGGATGCATCCGATCCCTGTTTTAGGCGACCCATCACCTTCTGCTTTTTAGATGGTTGTGTGGAAATAGACTGTTCCACTTGTTCACACTGCATTTCCTCCTCGGAAGGAGAGAGAGCCGACCTCTCAATGCCAGCCAACGCGGGATACTCCGCAACGAACACGAGAATAAAGACCGAATATAAGAAAACTTTACGAGCACAAAGAGCGTCTGCACCGCACAACGGTTCGACAGAGAATCGGACTCCAAAATGACTGAACGCGCGGACGGTTCTTTTCCTTTTATACTCGCACACTGGCAACTGATAAGCTCCGCCCGGTTTAATTTTTCTTTCATTTCCTTAGCTGCATATGTTCCCGTAATCACACGCAATGAGAAATTATCTCAAGCAATCTGCGGCGGGACAAATGAATTCAATTTAAGTTTTGATTTATGACGGCTTGCCACTGCTCGTCAGAACCCCCATAAACGATTTTAAAACACTAATAGCCATGAAATTCGATTTTGGTCTAACATTACAACTAACAATTGCTGCCGGTTGAAACAAGCTGGCGCACCGTTTCTGAAGCAAAACGAACCTGTTATTATTCACTGTCCATTCTCGAAATTCCCATCGTTAAGTAAAATTGAATTAACTTTCTTTATAAATTTAATAAAAGTCTTGAAAAAGACTGTTTGTGAACTGCGTGTTAAAGTTGTGCAAACAGGAACATCGGGAGTCCGCTAACTGCAAACAGAAATGCTGCGACCGCGACGCGCACAGGTCTAGCTCAAAATGCGAAATGACTGAACGCGCGGACGATTTTTTTCCTTTTATACTCGCACACTGGCAACTAATAAGCTCCGCCCGGTTTGATTTTTCTTTCATTTCCTTAGCTGCATGTTTTCGCATCAGAAAATATCACTTGTAATGTCAATCACTTCCAATATCCTGTAGCACAGCTGACTCATTCATTTTTAACAAGACAAGAACGAGTCAGTATTGTCATTCGCTGGGTGAGGGTAGGGAGAAGCTTTGTGCTGGATATGTCGTTGCAATGAAACCTAATGAAAATAGAGCTGTGAAGAAATTAAAATCAATGATTTGAGCATGTAAAAATCAAAGATGTGGTAATTCTAGTTTTCTTTCCTCTTGCTCACTGTGTTGTGTGTCAATGAACGATTACTCGGAGTAGTCCTACGTCAATTATGCGGTTGTGTGTCAGATATAACCTTCTACTTTTTCTGCAACATCAATATCTACGCCACACCATCTACACACCATTTGGAATCAGTCATTCCCGGAATGCACGCCTGCAAGCCTTATGGAAGACCCTAATCCCCTCGGCACAGTCGAGTTATTCCTGCCAGCGACCTACAGCCATCCTGGTCCTCGGCTCGAGAACGGAGAAGGTGTCTTCCAAACCGTCAACGCAGGCAAGTACGCATTAACTACGAACCACGATACGCCCACCGTAATTCACAATGTTTCCAGCACTCAACCGTCGTCCGTTGCGGCAGAAAAAGCTCCGGGTCACTGTATACCTGTGTACTGCCAGAATGTGAGAGGTTTGCGCACCAAGATCGCTCAACTGCGGTTACTGTTAAGTAGCAGCGATTACGACGTGATTGTTCGCACGAAAACGTGGCTCAACGCCGTTATCGACAGTGCAGAAATATCGTCCAATTATACTCTCTTTCGCTGTGATCGCAATGAAGCGACTAGTGTTCACTCTCGAGGGGGCGGCGTGCTGATAGCCGTCAAAAGTCACCTTAGTTGCAGCTCCGTGTCATTGAGTGACTGTGACCAGCTCGAGCAAGTGGCAGCCATTTACCTCCCGCCCAACTCTGCTCAAGAACTATATTCGGCACACGCAAGTGCTATGCAAACAATTTTGGATCGCTCGCCGTATGCTGACATCGTTCTTTCTATTGGAGGCTTCAACCTTCCCGCCCTATGTTGGCAATTTGACGATGAAATCAACGGATATGTTCCTTCTAATGCATCTTCCGATCAGGAGTGCAATCTCACGGAAACTCTCTTCGCAACCGGTTTGAGGCAGGTTAATCACTTTCTTAATTCAAACGGCAGACTCCTGGATCTCGCCTTCGTCAACCAGCCAGATTGTCTCGACCTCGTTTTGCCTCCGATTCCGTTGCTTCCAGTTGATACTCATCACGCACCTTTCATTCTATTGATTGACGAGGGTAATGCTACACCCATCTCTTTAGACGATGAGGACGATTGCCTGATGTATGACTATCGGACATGTGACTTTGAGTCAATAAACGACGCACTTACAGACATCAACTGAGAGACTGTACTGGGTATTGGCTCTGTCGTTGACTTGCTTCCAAGATTTTACAGTGAACTTCAGAGGATTCTTAGCGATATTGTGGCAAAGAAAAGACGAATATTCAACACTAATTCAAAAAAATCCATGGTGGACTAACGAGCTGCGCATTCTTCGTAATATTCTCAGGAAGACCCGGAAACGCTTTTTCTCTCAGAGTCAGACCGAGATCGCATCAATCTGTATGAAGTAAAGGTGACATACAAAGCTCTGCTAACATCTACCTACGTTGACTCGCCAAAATCCAGTTGAGCATTAAGCAAAATCCCAAACGATTTTGGGACTTCATCAGACAGCAAAATTCAAACAACCGTATTCCGAATATTATGAATCTCGACTGTGGAAGCTCGGACTAGCAGTACAACCGCCAATCTCTTCGCGGCCTTTTTCGAAAACGTGTTTAGCAAAGTGTCACCATTTCAAAACTATAATGCATTCGCTCACGTACCAGTGTATGACCTGAATCTGCCCACCATCCAGTTTTTCGCGAACAACGTACGAAAGTCTCTGGAACATTTAGATGTCAATAAACGACCAGGCGTCGACGAGATACCCCCACTACCACTGAAAAACTGTGCTGTTGCTCTCGCGTCACCAATTGCCCTAATTTTCAATAGCTCGCTAAGAGATCGAGTCTTCCCAACGGATTGGAAATCAGCGTACATTATTCGTGTTTATAAGTCTGGAAACCGCAACTGTGTAACTAACTATCGCGGAATTTCCATACTTAGCTGTCTGAGCAAAGTTTTAAAAAAATTGGTTCACAACGTGCTATACAGTGCTGTGTCACCATTCTTATCTGAGTTCCAGCATGGTTTCATGAAACACCGATCAACGACGACGAATCTGATGTGCTACGTAACTACCCTATCCAGAGAAGTTGAAGCAAAACGCGAAGGTGACTCTGTGTACATAGATTTTGCAAAGGCCTTCGACACTGTGCCACATGTTTTAATAATTGCTAAGATGAGGCGGATGGGTTTCCCAGAATGGATCATGGAGTGGTTATTCTCATTCCTAACAAATCGTTCTGCGTACGTATTGGTTAACTCTGCCAACTCTTACATTTTCCACATTGCATCCGGTGTACCTCAAGGCAGCGTGCTCGGGCCCCTATTATTCAACATATTCGTTAATGATCTGTATGCACTGATCTCGTCTAGAAAACTATCTTTCGCTGATGATTTGAAATTCTTCCGTGCCATCTCATCCATGGCAGACTGTGGGGCATTGCAAGAAGATCTGAATATTCTGATGATTCGGTGCGATAACAACGGCATGCGTGTTAATTGCAAAAAATGCAAAATTTTATCCACTCGCTGCAACGATCCAGTTGAAAATCGATATTTACTGGGTTCTGAGTGTCTCGACCGAGTACAATCCATCTGTGACCCGGGAGTCACAATTGATTCAAAACTTAAATTTAACGAACACATTGAAATCATCACCGCAAAAGCATTTTCTGTGTTGGGATTTATTCGCCGCCATACCTCCAATTTTACTGATATTTATGCTCTCAAAATTCTATGTTGCTCGTTAGTGCGCAGTATTCTGAAGTACGCCTCTCCTGTTTGGTGCCCGTTCCAAATGACACAGATTTTCAAAATAGAGCGGTTACAAAAAAGTTCTTACAGTTTGCTTTACGCGATCTCCCGTGGAACGATCCAAATAATCTCCCGCCCTACACCGATCGATGCCAACATATTCAATTAGAGTTAGAGACAGTGGTAATTTTCGGCAAAAAAATTCAAAATTCGCGGGTGACAAAATGAAAAATATTCAAAATTCGCGGTAATTTCGCGGCCACCTTCTTCTCAAAAAAATACAAAATCAAGTGATTTTTTTGACGAAAACAAGAAACAATTCGCTGGTTTCAATTAATATACTGCCATTTAACCGTACGATGCATAATTTCGACAGGTTGGTCCACCATCTGTGTCTGAGATACTGGAACGTTGAACGTGAGACTCGACTGCCGGAGGCCAAGGACTAGGCTCGTGGCGTGGAAAGAGTCCCCCGATGGTACGCTCCAGCATCGCTGGTGATTGCTCTGCAGGCGCCAGCGTGCCGTTGGTCTTGGCCATTACGATCCTATAGGCGTTACCCCACGGGCTCGTATTGGCACTCGTGCATAGCCTATCGAAGCAGGCCCTCTTGCTTGCCTTAATCGCACTCTTTGGTGCCGACCTTGCAGAACCGAGTGCTGCGCGGCGCTCAATCCTCTGTTCGTCTGTTTGCGCACGCTGCATCCTCCGTCTTGCACGGAGGCACGCACTGCGGAGGTCCGCTATCGCATCAGTCCACCAGTAAACCGGTGGCTTCCCATTCCAAGGTTGGCGGGTTCTAGGCATGGTGGCGTCGCACGCCCGCGATAGTATGGCAACTAGTGCGATGTCTTACACCCGCGAACGGTGTGAGTGTTGGTTCTACCCGTTACTTGCCGCCTCGCGTTGTTTTCTACACTATAGAAAACCGACTGGTGGTCGCTATTGGTGTAGCCATCGTCTACCCTCCAGTTCGTGATCAGTCCTGGGCTGGAGAACGTCACATCCATGATCGACTCCGCTCCATTTCTACTAAATGTTCATTTGGTCCCAATGGCCAGATCTAAGTTGAACTTTGCCAAAGCCTCCAACAGGATCTGTTCCCTCCGGTTCGTAGAACGACTTCCCCACTCAACATCCCAAGCGTTGAAGTCATCCGTCACTACCAACGGCGTTAGGCCCGTTAGCTCCATGGATAGCTGGTCGACCATCTGAGTGGACCTTTCGGTAGATAAACGTGGCGGAGCATAGCAACTGCAGTAGAACACTCCGTTCCCTTGGCAACCACGTACCCTTCGTTTGAGTTCTGACAACACTGCTCGTTGTTTACATCGCAGTTTTTCTCGGTCGTATTATTTAATTCGATATTTCGTGTAATTTGTGAAATACATTGATGGTTTTGGTATCCCGTGAACAATTAATATCGTGTGTGATTTTCTAAGCAATTGTGACATTGTGCGCCACTCCGTCGTGCCAAATTATATATTTCGCGAGTGTATGGATTTTTATTGTTCTTGGTAATTAACAAAGGGCTACTACTCTCCACGCCGATTTCTTCAGCTGAAGCGACATCTACCGACAAATATTGCAAACCTATACTGCTTGATTTTGGATCGTGCGAGCTTTCTTCCGACTGTAATACTTGTGAGTACCGCTGGAAGTCTACACCTAGGCGTACGATGACGAAGCAATGCAAAAAATGTTCATTAACTATCATTGGCATTGACATTGTTATCTGCCGCGGCTACTGTGGAGGTTTTTTCCACTTAAACGAATGCTCTGGAGTAACACGTGCGATGCAATCGTATCTAACTTCAAGTAAGAAAAATCTTTTCTGGATGTGTGATGGTTGCGCAGAACTATTTACAAACTCCCATTTTCGTGCTATTTCGTGCCAAGCCGATGAAAAATCACCACTTACTTCGTTTACGTCTGCAATTACTGAACTACGCTCGGAAATCAAACAACTGCACTCAAAACCACCCACGCACTCGTCACCAGCAGCTAGTCCTCGATGGCCCACAATCGATCATCGTAGAGGTGTAAAACGTCCTCGTGTTTTAGAAACCAATGCGCGCGCATTGGAAGCGTGTCGCGTGGGTAGTAAGAAGCCGCTTGATAACGTTATTTCGGTACCCGTTTGCAAAAACGAAGCAGAACAAAGATTCTGGCTTTATCTCTCACGGATTCGTCCGGATGTTACTGTTGAGGCTACCTTAATATCGAAAAAAATCCAGTGGTGGTAAAGCTTGTACCAAAAGGTAAAGCCATCGAATCACTTTCATTCGTATCATTCAAAATTGGATTGGACGCATCGCTCAAGCAGAAAGCTCTGGACCACGAAACATGGCCTGAAGGACTTCTGTTTCGCGAATTCGAAAACTACGGAACCGTAAAATTTCACCCCCCCAACATCAACCAACGCGCTTGCGGCCCCTCTGCTACTGCATCAGGCTTCTTCTTCCCCGATCACGCCCACTATGGATTGCTGAATTATTACACCACTAGTACATCGATTGCCGACCAACCGCAGCCAATTTCTTTCTCAACATCGGGATGCATGCCTGTAAGCCTTATGGATGCCCCCAATCCTCTCGTCACAGTCGCGCACTTCCAGCCAGCGGCCAGCAGTCATCCCGTTCCTGTGTGCGAATTTGGAGAGGAGGTTTTCCAACTCATCTCCGCAGGCAAGTATGCATGCAATTTGAGCAATTCCTCTCCGGTAACATTTATCGATTACAGCAGTGCACCGTCAGCTCAGCCTCACTCATCGTCAAGTTGCCGTTCCACAGACATCATCGCCGCAGCAGCATGTTCCTCCAGCAAGCTCTCCAACTCGAGGTCTGGTAAGACACAGAATCTAACAGTGTACTATCAGAACGTAAGAGGGTTACGAACAAAAATTGCCAAGTTGCGTTTAATGCTCACTAGCTGCGATTACGACGTGCTCGTTTTTACAGAAACTTGGCTGCGAGAAAGCATCGACAATAATGAAATAACTTCGGATTACACATTGTTCCGCTGTGACCGTAGCTCATTAACCAGTGAGAAAGAAGACGGTGGAGGCGTTTTGATTGCGGTAAAAAATCATCTTCGTTGCGAGTTGATCTCTCTGACGAATTGTTCGTGTCTTGAGCAGGTCGCGGTTTGCATAAAGTCGGTACATTGTTCGCTCTACATAATCGCTATTTACATTGCTCCCAAAATGCCTTCTGACATGTACTTGACTCATGCTTACGCAGCCAAGAATCTTTTAAGCCGCGCTTCTGTAACCGATATCGTATTGACGTTGGGTGACTTTAATCTTCCTAATTTGAGATGGCAATCTGACGACGAGGTGAACGGCTACATCCCCTCGAATATCTCTACCGATCATGAAAAATTTCTTCTTGACACGATGTTCTCATGTGGTTTCCATCAAGTCAATTGTTTCGCTAACATTAATGGAAATCTTCTCGACCTCGCATTCACAAACTCACCAGAGCACCTGGACTTAATTGAACCGCCCACGCCACTGTCACGGCTTGATCCCCTGCACACGCCATTTGTTTTACTGATTGACGTAAGCCCTGACAACTGGATCATGCTTGACGACTGTTTAGACAATTTCAATTTCGACTTCAAGGCGTGTGATTACGATCAGGTGAAACTGGCGTTCAATGAAATTAACTGGGATTCTGTACTGCAAACCGATTCAGTTGACAGCGCTTTAACTTCCTTCTATGACCAGCTCTACGTAGTTTGTAACGATTTCGTTCCACGGAAAAAACGATTGTTCGATTCTACCTTCAACCAACCCTGGTGGACCCCTGAGCTTCGTCTTTTGCGAAACAAACTAAAAAAGCACGCCACTGTTTCTTCCTAACGAAATCTGACAGCGACAGACTAAAACTGCACGATGTTGAAGCTTTGTATAAAACAGTTCTACAGGCCACTCACGAAAATTATATATCAAAAATCCAGGCTAGTGTAAAACAGGATCCCTCACGGTTTTGGGATTTCGTGAAAAAGCGTAAATCATCTTCTCGTATTCCATCCAACGTAAATCTTAACGATGTTCAGTCCAGCTCTAATTTGGAAGCAGCAAACCTTTTCGCTCTTTACTTCGAAAGTGTTTTCCGTAAGTCATCACCAGTACCACGTCACAACCGTTTCGCCCACATTCCATCGCAAGACATCAACCTCCCGTGCATCCAGTTTACATCAGACGAAGTGAGGATTGCCATCGATAACCTCGACTCAAAAAAGGACCCGGAACTGATGGCATTCCACCGCTGTTCCTGAAAAAATGCTGTGCAGAACTGTCAGATCCAATTACATCATTGTTCAACCGATCGCTACGTGAAAGGACGTTCCCGGAAATCTGGAAAACTGCATCTGTCATTCCAATTTACAAGTCCGGCAACGTAAATCGAGTAACAAACTACCGTGGTGTTTCCATTTTATGTTGTTTGGGCAAAGTCTTCGAGAAACTTGTGCACAACGTGCTATATACGGCATCAGCACCTCTCATCTCCGACAGCCAGCACGGTTTTAGGAGACATCGGTCAACTACAACAAACTTGATGTGCTATGTTACCACACTATCACGGGAAATGGAAATGAGGAGGCAAATCGACGCGGTGTACGTTGATTTTGCGAAAGCATTCGATACCGTCCCTCACTACCATATCATCGAAAAAATGAAGCATATTGGCTTTCCAGAATGGATTTTGGACTGGATTTTGTCATATTTATCTGGCCGCACCTCATATGTTGTAGTAAACTCAGCTCGATCCCGCTCATTTTGTATCACGTCTGACGTGCCCCAGGGTAGTGTTCTTGGACCGCTGTTATTCAACATCTATGTGAATGATCTATACCTACTCATATCCTCTTTCAAACTCTCTTTCGCCGATGACCTGAAAATATTTCGTGTAGTTGCGTCTACGGATGACCACACTGCCCTTCAGGAGGACATCAACATTTTGCTGATTTGGTGCGATGATAACGGAATGCGTGTCAACGATCTAAATGCAAAATTATATCATTTACACGCTCTACCAATCCAGTTTATCACCGGTACAGTATAGGAGCTGAAGCGCTCCAACGTGTCTCGTCTATCTGCGATCATATCGGGATTATGACTGCCAAAGCTTTATCTGTTCTGGGATTTATTCGTCGTCACGCTTCTGAATTCACGGACATTTTTGCTATTAAGTCACTCTACTGCACGTTGGTCCGCAGCATTCTGGAGTACGCTTCGCCTGTTTGGTCCCCGCACTGCCTAGGACAAAACCTCGCAGTTGAACGCGTGCAGAAGAAATTTGTACGGTTTGCTTTACGGTCACTCCCTTGGAGCGACCCAGTGGAGCTCCCCCCTTACCCTGATAGATGTCAGCTTATATGTTTGGAATCGCTGTCAGTCAGACGTGATAAAGCGCAGCGTCTCTTCGTTTTTGATGTGCTTCAAGGAGTAATTGATTGCCCTGCGTTACTCGAGCTAATGCCTATAAATGTCCCTCCTCGTCGTTTCCGTAACTATACTCTTCTGGCTACCCGCTACCACAGAACCAACTATGGATACAACAATCCCTTGGAGAGATGTATTCGCTCGTTCAACGATGTGTACGACAAATTTGATTTCAACATGTCTAGGAATGTTTTTAAAGACCGCACTAGTAGATAAGTTTAGTTCTTAGAATTCTATAGAATAAGAACAGTCTGTGCGATATTTTGTCGAAGATGGTGATGTTAAATAAATAAATAGTTTGAGGTTGAGGAGGTGTGCTGGAACTTCCAGCGAAGGGCTCAATGGTACGTACGTTCGAGGATGGTAATGTCATCTACCAGAGCTGTGACAACACGCATGAGCTGGGGACAGTTTTTATTGTGTTGGGCGAGATGAGAAAACTGGTGGTTGGTGGGTGATTGGAAGGTTCAGCGTACACCAGCTGACCAATGAAACGGGTCTAAGACTTATCGACTTTGCCGTCTCCAAAAACATGGTCGTGCGTAGTATCGTATCGTATCGTGCGTAGCGTAGCTTTCAGTACAGCCTCCTACACAGGTACACTTGAAGGTCACCAAATTAGAAAAAAACTCAGATCGACCACGTTCTGATTGATTATCAGTACTTCTCAGACATCATCAACGTCGTATCCTATAGAAGCGCTAACGTCGATTCGGACCACTACCTGGGCAAGGTTAAGAGGCGCCTAAAACTCTTCGTTGTTAACAGCTTATCAGCCATCAACAGATACTACTGTCTTCAATATTCCATTCGGTTTTTCCGTATTTTCTCAAAATTTTGACAAAAAAGACCAACCTAATGAAAAACGACTGAGCCACCCTAATGAAATATCGCATAAAATGTGCTAGTAGTGTCGTAGCGTGATATAGGATACGTTACAATACTATTGTGATGAATATTTCAGTCCCAGAAACTCGATTTTTTTGAGAAATTTTTTTTCAAGCTAACACCACATCTCGACGTTTCATGCATGCCACTACCTGTGCGTTATTTTCATCGATCAAAAAGTTGAAACTTTGACCGCATCGAGGTACATGTTCTCGATTTCTGATCGAGCTGAAATTTTGCATGGGGACTTTTTTCGAGAAGTCGAAATTTTTGAGCCCTACCGCTAAACGATATTCGAAAAATCGACTTTCAATGACACTCTAATGTAGAAAAACTCAATGACCATTATCTCTTCAATAAGGCCATTCAAAGTAGTTCTGAGGAGCGCACTCATACTGATTGAACTTCCGGTCGCTCACTCATGTGGATTGGTGGACGTTTTACTATTTTTTTTAATTAGGGAGTTTGTTAGTAGCTTAGGTATTCATAATAATTTTTAATGAATAATATGTTCATGTGGCCAATCACAAATGGTGACTTCTCAACACTGTAAGAAATTTGTAATTTTAATTGTTAGGATTTGTTTGCTTTCGTAATTAGGACTTATCATTCGTAAGGATTTGAACCTACTTGTAAAAAAAGGAAAATGAATTTACAGCTAACTTAATTGCTAACGATTTTTGTCGAAAATTAGTACCTAATAATTTTATTTGATATAGCTTCAAATGTTGCAACACCGGTAAGTATATGTAATTCAAATGTATCAAGACAAATCATTTTTAGAATTTTATTATGAATCTTTGAAAGCGCTTGTATTTCATGTTACACAACAACTTGACCAGATCGGTACAGCATGAAACATTGCTGGTATATAAATTTGTTTGCTAATGAAAAGTTTATTCTTTAAACAAAGTTTAGAATTTTCATTAAAGAGAGGATATAAACATCTCGTATATTTAATGCACTTTGCTTGTATACTCTCAATGTGCTTTTTGAAAATAGGTTTTTATCGTAAATTAGCCCCAAGTACCTTGTCAGACCAATTTAAAATAACCCTATTCATCATGATAACAATAATCACTGTTTGATGTAAGAAAATGAGCTCGAGGCTTATGAAGAAAAATTATCAATTGACTTTTGGAAGCATTGAAGGAATTTTTCTTCTTTGTAAATAGGAAAAAAAAATAATCGTCTGCAAATGACACGAAGACTTTTTTTTCTTTAACGGAAATGCTTATGTCACCGCAGAACAGTGACTTTGTGCATCCTAGGGGTAAATCAGGAAGAGCTTAACTGCCGTTTTACGCATGTTTGTCCCATGTTCCAAATCATGCAAACGAGAAAAACGATGTTAAAGTTTTACAATACATTTAGGAATTGTGTCAATGTGACAAATGTAATTGTGCGTTTCTAACCAGTTTTACCTTGCAATAGACTGTTTTCAATAAATCTAGTTGATCTGGGACAATAATGCCGAGAAATCTGCCTTCCAATAGGTAATTTCTACGCATATCAATCCCACCACGTGCATTTGATGTTTCCCAATACAAAGTTCGTACTGGAGATACAAGGTTGTTTAATCTTCCACGAAAATGATCATGCTAATCTTGTTGTCTTTATACACCAGTGGTGATAGTCAAATGGAAGTTAGGTTAACCCGTAAAGACCCGGGACGGAACTTTTTTTTAGAAAATGGTCGTTCTCAGCGATGCTGCGGCCGATTTGAGTAATATCGGAATATTATTCAAGGGGAATAGTTGCTCTCAGTTTTAGTAAGGGTGCCACCCCTCTGAACCCCTCCCAGTTTATGTGAGACCCAAATATGTCTGTGCCTTTTTTTATTTTTTCCTACTGATTGAACAAACGCATGGATTTATCATACGTAACAAATGTCCTTTGCATCAAATCATGTCGAGTAGATGAAATACGATTAACAAAAGTAAATTTTGAAGTTACCAAATTATTTCAGTGCAAAATCACATAACTACGTATTTTCATAGAAAGTCAAAAAAGATGTTCTACTGAGGGAGATTGTAGCTGTGTCCTTCAAGTTTTTTACTCTACATTTTTAGAATTAGGTCTTCTAAGTCCAAATATGTTAAAAGATTCATTCTAGCATAAACAGATTTTGAGGAAAACAAGTTTGAATTCACTAAAGTACGAATTTTCATGGAAATTCGATTTTCTCAGTCTCTCACAGTAGGTTTCTATTTTGTTTTTCCATTTTTCAACTTTGCATTTTTAGAAAAAGGTCTCCTGAATTCAAATATGGCAAAAGATTTATTCTAGCATGAACAGATTTTGAGAAAAACAAGTTTGAATTCACTAAAGTACGAATTTTCATGGAAATTCGATTTTCTCAGTCTCTCACAGTAAGTTTCTATTTTGTTTCTCCATTTTTCAACTTTGCGTTTCTAGAAAAAGGTCTCCTGAATTCAAATATGTTAAAAGATTCATTCTAGCATATACAGATTTTGAGGAAAACAAGTTTGAATTCACTAAAGTACGAATTTTCATGGAAATTCGATTTTCTCAGTCTCTCACAGTAGGTTTCTATTTTGTTTTTCCATTTTTCGACTTTGCATTTTTAGAAAAAGGTCTCCTGAATTCAAATATGGCGAAAGATTTATTCTAGCATGAACAGATTTTGAGAAAAACAAGTTTGAATTCACTAAAGTACGAGTTTTCATGGAAATTCGATTTTCTCAGTCTCTCACAGTAGGTTTCTATTTTGTTTTTCCATTTTTCAACTTTCCATTTTTAGAAAAAGGTCTCCTGAATTCAAATATGGCGAAAGATTTATTCTAGCATGAACAGATTTTGAGAAAAACAAGTTTGAATTCACTAAAGTACGAATTTTCATGGAAATTTGATTTTCTCAGTCTCTCACAGTAGATTTTTGTTTTATTTTTCCATTTTTTAACTTTGCATTTTTATAAAAGGTCTCCTGAATCCAAATATGGCGAAAGATTTATTCTAGCATGAACTGATTTTGAGAAAAACGAGTTTGAACTCACTAAGGTACACTAAGGTACACACTAACACAAACGTTTTGCGGTGCCAGTGCTCACATCGATTTTTTTTATCTTCGTTGGTTTGGTTAGTTATTCGTAGTTCCGACCGTAGTCTCCGTATAAATTGTCCAAGAAAACAAAAAAAAAACTCTATCGTCCGCTTTATTTACTCTAAAGACTAATCACAAGCCACGTGACTCTTTTTTTTTTGTTTTAAAACTTGAAAGGCTTTAATTTTTTTTCAGTTCGTATATTTCTAAACCAACCCGAGATTCCGTATGGTTTATAAATATACGAATTCTGCTCTATGCTATAAACCAAAACTTTGAAACCGAGTTGCTGGTATCTAGTTAGATACAGATATAATTACTTGTCTAAGACGTACATACTTTGATAATTTTAACCATGTTTCACTCAAAATCTGTTCATGCTAGAATAAATCTTTCGCCATATTTGAATTCAGGAGACCTTTTTCTAAAAATGGAAAGTTGAAAAATGGAAAAACAAAATAGAAACCTACTGTGAGAGACTGAGAAAATCGAATTTCCATGAAAATTCGTACTTTAGTGAATTCAAACTTGTTTTTCTCAAAATCTGTTCATGCTAGAATAAAACTTTCGCCATATTTGAATTCAGGAGACCTTTTTCTAGAAATGCAAAGTTGAAAAATGGAAAAACAATATAGAAACCTACTGTGAGAGACTGAGAAAATCGAATTTCCATGAAAATTCGTACTTTAGTGAATTCAAACTTGTTTTTCTCAAAATCTGTTCATGCTAGAATAAATCTTTCGCCATATTTGAATTCAGGAGACCTTTTTCTAGAAAAGCAAAGTTGAAAAATGGAAAAAACAAAATAGAAACCTACTGTGAGAGACTGAGAAAATCGAATTTCCATGAAAATTCGTACTTTAGTGAATTCAAACATGTTTTTCTCAAAATCTGTTCATGCTAGAATAAATCTTTCGCCATATTTGAATTCAGAAGACCTTTTTCTAGAAATGCAAAGTTGAAAAATGGAAAAACAAAATAGAAACCTACTGTGAGAGACTGAGAAAATCGAATTTCCATGAAAATTCGTACTTTAGTGAATTCAAACTTGTATTTCTCAAAATCTGTTCATGCTAGAATAAATCTTTCGCCATATTTGAATTCAGGAGACCTTTTTCTAAAAATGCAAAGTCGAAAAATGGAAAAACAAAATAGAAACCTACTGTGAGAGACTGAGAAAATCGAATTTCCATGAAAATTCGTACTTTAGTGAATTCAAACTTGTTTTCCTCAAAATCTGTATATGCTAGAATGAATCTTTTAACATATTTGGACTTAGAAGACCTAATTCTAAAAATGTAGAGTAGAAAACTTGAAGGACACAGCTACAATCTCCCTCAGTAGAACATCTTTTTTGACTTTCTATGAAAATACGTAGTTATGTGATTTTGCACTGAAATAATTTTGTAACTTCAAAATTTACTTTTGTTAATCGTATTTCATCTACTCGACATGATTTGATGCAAAGGACATTTGATACGTATGATAAATCCATGCGTTTGTTCAATCAGTAGGAAAAAATAAAAAAAGGCACAGACATATTTGGGTCTCACATAAACTGGGAGGGGTTCAGAGGGGTGGCACCCTTACTAAAACTTAGAACAACTATTCCCCTTGAATAATATTCCGAGTTTACTCAAATCGGCCGCAGCATCGCTGAGAACGACCATTTTCTAAAAAAAAGTTCCGTCCCGGGTCTTTACGGGTTAATTGAATAAGTATCAAATGACTCACCATTACAAAGAAGAATTGTTTTTTTAGATCACCCATTGCTATCATATTTGAACGTTGCTGGGCTTTCACCAAAAGACAGTTCTACACACAAAAGACAGTTCTTACAACTTCCAATTAGTATGAATCTTATGCGTTTATCTTCTTATTTGCTCGAAAAGGAAAAGGATTCAGGTTACAAACCAGCAAACAAGGTTTAAGTTTCGATACCAAATTTCTGGAACCCGTAATGTAGCCAAACGTTGTTAGGAAAAGTCTTTAGTGCTCTGTTGCACTTCCCAAATTGTAATTATGGGAATTAGTGGTTAGTGGGATGAATTAGAATAGAAAAAATCTAGTGGAACAAACAATGTTATTTTTAAAAGTTTTTTTTTAAATATACATGTAAATAGTCTTATTGGTGATAAATAACGAAAATCGACCGGAAGTAACATGGGACAACTATGCGAAGAACGGCAGTTGAGTAAATATGTAATACAGGACTGGAGTAAAGACTGAACCTCGAAGCACACTTGCTCTGACAGGAAATCTATCAGATTTTGAATTCTGTTAGACAAACTGCAGAGTTCGGTCAGTGAGATTTTTTTTAATTTTTATTAAAAATCTAGAGAATCGAAAAAAAAAAGGGAAAATTGGTGGACGCTTCGCAAATTTTCCAAACGGTTACTGCAGAGAAATCCGTTAGAAGCAGACTGAGTTTTAAGCATTCGAAATTGGACAATTTTCGTGAATTTCGGTGTCTCAACTTGCGCTTGCATCCCAGAATGTTGCCATGAAACGTAATTCTACGTCAAAATATGATAAAATGATAAATAACATTTGATTGCCGCTGATTGCCATGAAATTTTGCACATAGAAATTTTCGAGTACAAAGAGTAACACTAAAATATTAGTTTTGCTGTATCTCACTAGCGTCAAAAAGGGGGGGGGGGGTCAATTTGTACTCCGTAAACATGAAAACGTATTTCACGATAACCGCACAACTTTGAATACAAAATTCTTTTAGTATAAGGCGTATTCTTCCGACGTTACTATGTAGTTTTAGACTCTTCCTATGTTGATGGCGTAGTATGGATGGGTATGAGGGTGAGCGATGTCAATCTTTGATAATTCCTAAATCGCTGAGTCGATCATCATTGGGTTTGTAGAAGCTATAGTAGTTGATGCATACCATCGACTTTGGCAAGGCGATGCACACTGGAAAAAAATGAACCAAAATTCTCACTTATTAGAAGCCACTGCACAGTGGTTCGCCCATGTAGGCCAAAAATAGAAAAAAAAATGTTATAAACCTGAGAATGCAGAAAAGCTATTTTTGTTGGCCTATTTTATGAACAGTTTACATTTGAGTACGAGATAAGGGAAGGTGGGGCATCAAATGGTGAGTTGACAACCTGGAAGGAGCGTCAAACATTGCTTCGGCCCTCACAAGTTCCACACCTTCTCACACCTTCACGAGTCATATGATTACACTAGACTGCCGGTTGAAACATGGTTGGTGCTGCCTGGGCAATGTTGTCATCCGACAATAGCTAAGTGAGAAGGTGCGACGCGATCATTGGCGCGTAAACCATATTCCGGCGGTGGAGGAAATGCCTCGCCAAACCGAGCGTCTATTCACCAAGATGGTGCGGCTCAAAACAGCGTCTGATCTCCATGTTAGGAGCGGCTGATCAACGTCCTGGTGGCAGCGTGGGACTCTAAACAGAGCTGACACGATGGACCCCTGGAGAGACAGGGGGTTGGGGAAGGCCCAACGAGCCGCCCCAGAAAACAACATGTTACAAACAACGTAAGAGATAATACGGATCGGAACAATCGGCATAGACCTAGGCAACGAAATAAGGACTACGATTGGAAACTTGGGACATGGAACTGCAAATCGCTCTGCTTTCCAGGATGCGACAGGATAATCTATGACGAGCTACATCCACGCAACTTCGAAGTCGTAGCGCTGCAGGAGCTTTGTTGGACAGGACAGAAGGTATGGAGAAGCGGGCACCGGGCGGCTACTTTCTACCAGAGTTGTGGTACCACCAGCGAGCTGTGAACCGGTTTCATAGTACTGGGTAAGATGCGCCAACGCGTGATAGGGTGGCAGCCGATCCACGCAAGGATGTGAAAGTTGAGGATAAAGGGCATGTTCTTCAACTACAGCATCATCAACGTGCACTGCCCACATGAAGGAAGACCCGAAGACGAGAAGGAATCGTTCTACGCGCAGCTGGACCAGGTCTACGATAGCTGCCCGCGACGGGACGTGAAGATCGTTATTGGGGACTTGAATGCTAAGGTAGGACGGGAGGCAATGTACCGAACGGTAATCGGACCAGATAGCCTGCATGCCATGTCTAATGATAACGGCCATCGGTGCGTAAACTTTGCGGCCTCCCGTGGTATGGTAGTCCGAAGTACCTTCTTCCCCCGCAAAGGTATCCACAAATCCACCTGAAGATCACCCGACCAACAGACAGAGAACCAAATCGACCACGTTCTAATCGACGGCAGGTTCTTCTCCGACATCATCAACGTTCGCACCTACCGCAGTGCGAATATAGATTCGGACCACTACCTAGTAGCTATGTGCATGCGCTCAAAACTATCGACGGTGTATAACACCCGCCGAAGTCGAACGCCGCGACCAAATATTGAGCAGCTGCGGGACGCCGAGGCTGCACAGGAATACGCGCAGCAGCTGGAGGCAGTGCTACCTACGAAAGAGCAGCTTGGCGCAGCTACCCTTGAAGATGGCTGGAGGAGCATCCGATCCGCCATAGGTAGCACTGCTGTAGCGCTACTAGGTACAAGGGCCCCGAATCATAGAAATGACTGGTTTGACGGCGAATGCAGCACGGGCGAGAATGCTGCAACACCGTACGAGAGCGAACGTGGAACGATACCGACAGGCACGGAACAGCCAAAACTCAGTCCTCCGAAGGAAGAAGCGCCAGCTCGAGGACCAAGATCGCGTAGCGATGGAAGAGCCGTACCAAGCTAACGACACTCGGAAGTTCCACGAGAAGCTGAACAGCTCCCGCAAAGGCTTTGTGCCGCAAGTCGATATGTGCAGGAGCTTGGACGGCAACCTCCTAACAGACGAGTGTGAGGTGATCGAAAGGTGGAGGCAGCACTTCGATGAGCATCTAAACGGCGATGCAGTAGAGCGCGAGGACGGTATGGCAATTGATCTTGGTGCACGAGCAGAAGACATCAGAATTCCAGCCCCCGATCTTCCTTCCGATCGATCGGGACAAACTGACGCGGTTGGTCAAAGCGACGATGGATCGAGTGATGTGTGTAGTTCGAGTTTCGGGGGCACTCTCGAGCCCCTTCGAAACCCGAAGAGGTCTAAGGCAAGGTGATGGGCTCTCGTGCCTACTATTTAACATTGCCCTAGAAGGTGTCATTAGAAGAGCGGGGATTAACACGAGTGGCACGATATTCCAAAAGTCGGTTCAACTGTTTGGTTTCGCCGACGATATTGACATTGTGGCTCGGACCTTTGTGAAGATGGCGGATACGTACATCGGACTAAAGGCTGAAGCCAAACGGATTGGACTGGTCATCAATGCATCGAAGACGAAGTACATGAAAGGAAGGGGTTCACGAGAAGACAGTGCTAACCTCCCACCTCGAGTTCAAATTGGTGGTGATGAAATCGAGGTGGTTGATGAGTTCGTGTATCTGGGCTCACTGGTAACTGCCGACAACGATACCAGCAGAGAAATTCAACGGCGCATTATTGCAGGAAATCGTGCATACTTTGGTCTCCGGAGGACGCTTCGATCGAGTAGAATTCGCCGCCGCACCAAGTTAACCATCTACAAGACGCTGATCAGACCGGTAGTCCTCTACGGGCATGAGACATGGACTATGCTTGTGGAGGACCAACGCGCCTTTGCGGTGTTCGAGCGGAAGGTGCTGCGTACCATTTTCGATGAACTGCAGATAGAAAACGGAGTGTGGAGAAGGCGAATGAACCACGTACTGCAGGAGCTGCTTGGGGAGCCATTTGTCGTCCACACCGCTAAGATAGGCAGGCTGCGGTGGGCTGGGCATGTTGTAAGGATGTCAGACTACAGCCCGGTAAAGATGGTTCTTGAAACCAATCCGTCAGGGACGAGACGGAGAGGTGCACAGCGGGCAAGGTGGATCGATCAGGTGGAAGACGACCTGCGGACCCTACGCAGACTGCAGAGCTGGCGAACTGCAGCCATGGACCGAGTGGAATGGAGACGACTCTTACGTACAGCAAAGGCTACACCACGGCTTGGGACTGTTTGGTAAGTATAAGGGAAGGTGTTTGACACTTGCAAAATCAACTTAAACAAACGTGTTATTTACATTGTGTACATATCCACTGTAGAACAAATTCAGTTGCTTCATCTGTTTATTTTCATCATAAGCCTTCAGAAAACAGGTTTGTTTTGCTATTGTGGTGTTGTTTGGATAGGTATGTGCTAAACTGTAATCATAATTAGTCGTAAGAGGGAACGTAGTAATAAAGTCAGAGAGCACCACTAATTTCATGTAAACTTTAAAATAATTTCATGTAAACTTTAAAATATGTTCCGCGCGAGATACTATCGCCAAATTGCCACCAAACGAAAGATTTAAGACCGTTAGTCGAAGACAAGCGGCTAAACATGGTTACTTTTTCGTTTGAGTTTCATACTTTTTACATAGTTTCTTGGAAGGGTGGTAGTACATTCAGCTCAATTTTACGAATTTATTCTTAAACATTTATCTTAATTTGAATTATGATATTTGGTGTTGAAATACGGGAGGTTCCTGAAAAAATATCAAATTTGTTTGAAGTTATTCAAGGAAAATAACGTAAAAGAAGAAGAATCAAACTTTGATCGCTTTGAGGGTTCACTTAACGAAATCAGTTTATGCTTAAATTTTGCATAAGGACTTTTTTCGAGAAGGCAAAACTTTTGAAAGCTGCCGTATTTTGAAATTCAATGGTCAAACTTTTCCCTATATTCGATTATGCGTTTCCCTAGATCCTATGATGCCGGCATAATAATGGCAATGCCAAAAAATTGAAACAAGTTGGATGATGGCAGTCCCAGAAAAGTTTGTTATAGTCGAAGAAAACCTAATTCTGTCGATTTCAGTAGTTTTCAAGAGCAGTACTGTACAAAAATGATTTATGACCGGCCTTGCTATACAATTCGAACCACTGTGCGCTGGGCTGATTTCGAAAACTTCCAAACAGCTAGAGGTTTGTGTATTGTGCTTAATAGTTGTCTGATACACATATTGCCGGTTTAATATACCTTGAAACTTTAGTTGCCCATGATAGCCCGGTATGCAATAGGTTTCATTCGAAAGGTAAATTCATAAGCTTCAAAATGGTGTAGGTTTGGCTTAGCGAAAACTAGCGATAAATACTTTTTCATCCAGTTTAAGAGAACAAGAACATATTTTCACAAAAGTTTTTCTGATAGCATGAAGTTCATGCGCTTTACTCAATCGTAGTAGCCATGGAACACGTGTTCCACAAACGGTTGTTTCGAATATAAACAACATAGAGAACAGAATGTTTAGTGTGATTTTTTTTTTCAGAATAGTAGGGAACTGCTCCATTATTCATGTCATTAAGCCGATATTCACGAAGCATGCACGGATTAAACACCAAATTTTCACGAAATCATTGAACAAATAAACAAAATACGCTTACGTGCTCTTATGGAATCGTTCAGCATTGTATATTTAGTCAACTTAGTTAGATTTATCCTTAATTTTGTTGAACAAACCATTTTTTACAACGCTTCCATATCCATCTCAAAACATGAATCACTGCTCAATTATTCATCCAACGACGTCCCCATATTCATCACACTGTTAATCATGAATAAATCACATTATCAAGAATGAACGTAGCCGCAGCCTGCGTAGCAGGTTACCTAGGTATCCGCTGTAGTTGTTTACGCGCAAAATTGGTAATCTAGGTAACCATTGTAGTGCTGTCGATTTATGTCAATTATGTCGGAATAATTCAACATTTTCAGTATGATTTTTTCGGATCAATAGAAACTGATTTGGAAACTTCTGATTTTTTTTCAACGCAGTGAAAACAGATGAAAATACATGCAGTTGAAATTTAGAAATTCATCTCATATATTTCTGCTGATTCAAGTTGGTTTTTGGAAAGTTGAAGTGAACATTTCAAAGATTGAAGTATTCTTCGTGTAGTGAGTGATTTTGTTTAGTGATTAAAATAAAAAGTGGTCCGCTAGTGATGAAAAAAACTTTGGTTGGCAGTTGTACGAGTCCCGTTATAGCCGTATAGAACAATGCGCGGATTTTGTTTTCTGAGGTAGGTGATTGAATTGAATAAATTTTCGAGTGCAGATTCCCGACTATAATATCAAATTTAGAGCTTTTAAGTGAGTTTTTGAGGATTCTACTTTATGAGAAATCTAGAGTGAATTAAGAAGAATCTATTCCATGGATTAGCAGATTGGTTTAGTTAGAAAATATGCATTTTTCTCCTGTTTACAATTGTGTTTTCATGTTATATTAGATGAATATATGGGCTGAGATGGATAATGGAGCAGTTCCCCTGTTTCCCTTCAGTTTACTTCAAAGCTCATAAATATTACTTTACTTACGTAATACATCCTACACACTTAACTTAACGGCAAACTTCAAAGCAGCTGATGGAGCTCGGCGAAATTTTCAACAAATGTCAGAAATATATACCGACAAACATTCAGCAAATATGTCGATCTACCGTAAATCATTAAATTAAATAAAATTTCGTTTGCCGAAGTTCTTGAAAATTCTGCCGAAAACTTGTAGAACATTTCACTGAGTTTATCAGCTGTTGAGTTCTCGGCAATAACATCTGAGTGCGTAGTAAAAATTAATATTATACCGGAGAATAAATCGACTTTCAGCTTTTATTTCGAAATTCGTTCAACGTTCAATGCTTGAGATAACTGATAAAAACCTGCTTGAATGCACCCCTACAGAATTACATTTTGAGTAACTGATAAGGTTTAGGTTGGAGAACTAGCTCTCCAGGAAAATCCAGTAAAAAAGGGTCGCATGACGGAATTCGGTTTAGTTGAAAAAAACTGAACACCGGGACGTATTTGGTGAGTAACTACCTAGGCACATTATGTGGTTACAATTAATCTAAAATCATTTGGTCTAAAATCAAATCATGGTCCTTTAATGAGTTTTGAGTTTTGGCACTATTTTGGTCATATTTCCTGAATAGTTAAGCCGATTTCAGATTACAAACAATAGGATTTAAGCAGAGTTCAAAGGAAAGGCAGGAGATGTCAACCTTTATTCATTCTAAAATTTCTCAACCGATTATAGTAGTAGCGTATACGTTTCAATAACTTAAAATTTACATCTAACTTATTAATGTGGAGAAGAAGAGGGATATAGCAAAGTGAATTCGTTTGTTGTAAGCTCTTAAACATCAAACTTAATCCTCGTGTTAATCTGTGTACGTGAGTTCTCAAATAGGAGGTATATTCCCGTGGTATTAACTTTACTGAATCAGAGGCGAAGTTAATGAGAGGAGGAAATTACAACCTTCTTCATTACATTTAAACTTGAAAAAATGTGTCTAGGCTGCAGGCATTCTCCTCAGTGTGAAAGTCAAATTAACTTTTCGTGCACTTAAATTGAGCTGATGACATGCCTGCACAATGCGATACTTGGAATATATATTCGACCATGAAAATATTCCTCAACATTTTTCATTATGTTATAAAATGTTTGGACATACCCGATCAGAAAGGCTAAACAAAAAAGTAATAGAAGCTGTTAGTTTGTTTTGAGAAAAACCTTTCAAATTGTGTTTTCAAAGTGTTGAAATAACAGAAGTTATACCAAAAATGATTCTGCTAGTATGAAACCTATATCAAACTCTGTTACTAACGTATGAGCTCTCTAGCAAAATAAGATATCATATAGAAAAGGACAACAACAACCATTGTTGGAAAGCTTTTGATAGAAACAATTGTTATACTTGTTCCAAAACAACTTCAGCTTCAATTTTGTTTTCAGAAGCATATGAAAAAAATTGTACTAAATCGTATCAAAACATGTTTGTAACTCCCGTTGGTAGAGTTTTGTAATTTTTTAGCTATGCTCTTCCAAGTGGGTAGCATTTAAATGAAACATCTATTGTTACATTCCGTACAGGAGCATAAGCGCTATTAGTATCTGAAATTTGACACGCTTACATATTTTGATTTCCACAGAATGTGTCCTAGTATTGTTGAGTAAAACGTCGAAAAATTGGGGTGCCCAGTTTTAACTGAAACTTGAAAGGGTACCAACGTGACTAGTTGGCTTGAAATCCCTCAATTATCACAATTTTTTCTACTCACCCGAATCTTCCCTCCGGCGAAGTGCTCGTGTCCGAGCAACAGTTTCAGCCTCGAAACGGACCGTTCGTAGCGTCCGCTGGTGAACCCTTTTCGTGTCGCCGTCGGGGACGACCCAACCGTCGCGAGCTGCGTACTTGCCGTACTGGCCGTCAGTTGCAGAGCCGCTGCCGAAGCCACAATGGCGGCTGCCACCGGCACAATAAACTCGTGATTTGGTGGCTGTTGTTGCAGCAATGCGTTACTATCGTCGTCTTCCGAAACCGGTTGCTTCGGGACCGTTTTTCTGTGCAGGAAAGACTTTGTTGGTTTCTTACTGCTATGACTCTCAAAGCTACCATTGTTGTTGCTGCTACTGCTAGCACTACTATTCGCCGGTAGGGTGAAAAACTCCAGCCTGGACGGGGGTTGAATCTTGCCCAGTGGTTGATCATTGATGAGCCATTCGAGCCGAGCCGCTGGCAGTGATTCGTTTGATATGCATTCAACCTCCAGAAACTCATCGGCACCGTAATACGGCTTCATATCCACTATCACCGGATCGCTTTTGGGTAAATCTATCGGAACCCAGAAACGTTAGTGGAGGAAACTAAAAAATAGATGGGTAGGTGCAACTTACCTACTACATGCAATTCTCTAGTTACTATCTGAGTGTGGAAGGAGGGTGCCGCCTCCGTTATTTCACAACTGTACTTCCCACTGGTGGGAGGCTCGACGTTGGACAAAATAACGTGACTTGCGTTCGAGTGGTTGACCTGCAAACAAGCGAAAGAGACAGAATTCTCAGCACCAAACCACTTTCGAGCTAAGGTTAACCCAAACTCACATTAACGCTGATTCCCGCCTTCGGGAAGATTTTGATCGATGGAATCTCCTTCGAGGTGTAGCGGAAAAACTCGTGCTTTCCCTTGTACCACTTGACCGAGTACAGGTCCTCGTCCGGCAGGTCACACTCGCAGATTAGCACGGCAGAACCGCCCAAACTTACCGCCTGTGGGACCTGGATGTGAACGCTGTCCAGTCCCTGCACGTGGTAGGATACTGGCCGAGGTGAGAAAGAAGAAAAAAAAAGCAATTAGTCGAAAAGTGCCGACGAAAGCCGCTTTGGTACATAATAATTGCCTATTAGAAGTCGGAAAGAGCTTTGCCGGATAAAATATTTTTAATGATCTTTCCCTACTAGCTTTTCTCTCGGAATAATAGGTATAGTAATCACTGCTTGATATGAATATTTTCATCAAATTTCACTATGAGAAAGGCCCAATAACATCGCTCGTTGAATCGATTCATGTTTTTTTCTGCCAAACAATGTTAAAAATTAAAATAATTATGAAGAAAGATGTTCGCTCTACATTTTTGGGGCATTTTTCCCTCAAAAAGATCTGCTCTAGCAGGCGAGCTTCTCAAGTGAATTCTTCGAATAGCGGCCGGAAACCGGGATCCTTCCTAACGGGATAGACTGACGTTTGCTGACATAGGTTATGTAGAGTTATTTGCAATTCATCACTTAACAACAGATCAGGGTGGAAAAAGGTGCATACGAGGAAGGATGGGTATCGGAGTTTCGGTATTATGTGCGAAATTGATACGGTTTGGGGAACATAATAAAATATGATGATGAGATGAAAATTTGATGTTCTGATAAATTCTGGGAAGCTTTGAAAGGTTTTTCTTTGTACTTTTACAATTGAAGCTAATACGATTAGAAGAAGGAAATTTTAATATTCGTAAAATATCTATTTTGTACACAACAAACAAGAAAATACAAACGATTAATAACAGCTTTTCCTACAGGAGAGAAATGTCACCAAAAAACAAACCAGAAATTAACATCCATTTGAATTCTAGGTTGGTGGATAGAGAGGACGCAGGGTATTTTACAATTCACACATTTTCCCTAGGGAAGAACGCGAACGCGTTCTGATATATGTGTTTAATACTTCGCGTTTCCGACCACATGAAGGCCACTGACTCTGTGTACAAATCGACTGGAAGAATCCTATCCTTCCCCCCACCGGCTGCAGAGTCGTATATCACTGCTGTTTATTCCGCCCCTTGGGCTTGCGGATAAACACCTCGGTCTGACCGGTACCGGGCGTCACGTCCGTAGGGAAAAGTTACCCCAAAGTGGCTCCTCTGTGCCCGCCCACGGTGCCTGGTTGGTAGATGTAGCTTGCGGTAGGCAATCCGTGAGATGCCAGCTATTAATAACGGCGCCCGGGGTGTAAGATGGGATTTACGACACGGATTCCAATATGCCCGTGTCCGGTTGATTAATTAGCTGGACGAGGGTTAGAAGGCTGTGTCTAGCGTTTCCACGATTCAAGCGAACAGGGTTTCGAAACCAGGTTAGTAGGAATAAAAATCCTTTGTCTTAATTTTAGAGCTGCAACGCAAATCACTGTTTTGAAAGCTGATCGATTCGGCGAAGCATTCTGAAACATTCTAGTGAAAATACGAAACACGAAAGGAATATGAGAATCAGACGCGAGAATCTTTATAATAATTAAGAGTGATTTAACGATAAAACGTTATATTAAATATTAAGAAAGTAAATAAAAGAGTGAGTAAAGAAAAAACTCAAAATGGAATAATCAAAGCGAGTTCTCGATTGAAAGCATGAAAAGTTGTTATTTCAGAATGAGTAAATGACACCAATTATGTAATAAAAAAAATAACAGCATTAAAAGCGAGATGAAAAAAATATTGGATTCTAAAACAATAAGAAACACTAGAAGAAGGAAAAGAGGGATAGAAGAAAAGCATAGAGAAACAAGAAGAAGAAGAAAAAGAGTGAAATGAATAAAGGAAAAAGTTTCAATGAGAACGGTAGATGGAGTAACATTTATGAACAAAAGTTGAAGAACGCAATGTACCTGTACAAAAATAATAGAAAAACAGTTAAGTAAATGGTAAAGAGGAGAGGAAAACAATGATAGAAGTGACGAATGAAAATATTACAATTTGACATATGAGCTACAAGGAAGTTTCTAAGGGGAAAGAAAACATAAATGAAAAAAGAGAAAGAGTAAACATGGAGTTGGAAAGAAAAGAAGCGGAAAATAGAACAACATTTTGAAACAAACAAATAAAGGTGACAAACAAGAAGTGTATCAGAGAAACAACCTGAGTGTTATTCAGAAAAAAATATTAAGAAAAAAGTTTATAACAAATAAACAATTAGAAATGACCCACTTGGGGAACGAGATGAAAAAATAATCAAAAGGAAATATAAAAACCAAATCAAAAAAGAGAGAAGAGAAAAAAGAAAAAAAATCAGAATTGAAAAAAGAAAGTCGATAAAGATTGATACGGAATCAAAAATGAGAAACAAGAAGTGAGAAACAAGAAACAAGATATGAGAAATTGAACATAAGAAATGAGAAAAGGAGAATGGATATGGAATTTATCTGAATATAATCATATACTAAAGGAAAAGACTACTGAGAAAGAGCGGAAGAGAGGATGAGAAAGTATATATGAAGAACGAAAGCGCCAGAAAGATAAATGGAACAGTGGAAAAACTGACGAAAAAATGGAAAGAAAAATTAAAAAAATTAAAAAGAAAACTTACTCAAAGGATAAAAAAAGAACAGAAGAGAGGAAAGGAATAAATAAAAAAAAATAAAACGAGAAAAAGTTGAATGTGTCATTGGAGCAGTGTACAAAGAACTGGGGCTAGAACGTAAGAATAAAATTTGGGTATGAGAAAACATGAAAATGTAAAAAGAATAGCGGAGAGAGAAAATGTAATCAAGAAATTGGAATGTAAAAAGTGAAAAATTGGAAAAAAATGGATACAGAATGGAGTAACAATAATGACTCACCGAAGAAATGATTAAAAGTGTTAAAAGCAATTTATTACAGTTTAAGAGAGGCCGAAAAGAAAATAAAAGACAACACTTAGAGAAAGGCAAAAAAGGGGAACGAAATTTAAGGAGAGTATGAAAAATGAAAACTAAGAAAAGCAAAATGGGAAGTTTGAAGTGGAAAAAGAAAAATGGAAAATCTGAGAAAGTAGAATAGTGGAAATAAGAAAAAACTTCAAAAGAGTTATGGAGCATATGAAAGGTGGAAGAAAATAACGCAGAGCAGCTAATGGAGAGAAAAAAAAGAAAATAATAATGATGAGAAATTGAATCAAAAAAGAAAAATAAATACAGAAGAGGAAAATAAGAAGCCAAATCAATAATCAAAAAAAAACTGAACGAAAGAGATAATCGAAATAGAAATAAGCAATGGACATGAGATATGAGAAACCAGAGAAGAGACAATGAAACGGAAGAAGGAAGAGAACAAATCGGAAATAGAAAAATGAAAGGAGAATGTGGAGTATGAAATAATCAATGACACATATAAAGGTGAAACGAGTAATTCAAAGGGAGGAATTAGGAACAAGTTATGAGGAATTAAACGTAAGAAATGAGAGAAACAAAAAGAATGAGTTATGAAATCTAACCCAACATAACCAAGACATGTACAAAAGGGAAACCCCCTGAGAAAAAAGGTGGAAAGAGGCCGAGAAAATATGCATGAAGGAGGAAAGTGCCGGAATGATAACTGGAGCAGTGGAAACGGAAAAACCTGTGAGAAACCAGACAAAGATGGTAAAAAAATAAAAAACAACGATAAAGGAAAAAAGAAAAATAAACAGAAGGAAAAGAGAAGCCAACACTAAAAATGAATTAAGAGTAGCATTGATAACTAGAAGAGCGTGCGAAAAAAATAGTTAAGCAGAAAATAGATAGAAAAGGGGAAACAATAGTCATAAGAAATTGAATGAAAAAAGGAAAAAAAAACACAGCAGAGGAAAATTAAAAGCCAAATCCATATTTTAATCAATAATTTAAAGCAAAAAAAAACTGAACGAAAGAAATAATCAAAATAAGAATGAGCAATGAGATATGAGAAAACAGTAAAGAGAAATTGTATCGGAAGAAGAAATAGGACAAATTTGAAATAAAAAAGGGAAAGGAGAATGAGGAGTGCGAAATATTGAATGACTCATAAAAAATATGAAACTAGTAATTCAAAGGGATCTCCCAGATGGTCTCGAGGTACGATGCTAGCCTAACAAGCCAGTCGTCGTAGGTTCGAGTCTCGGCTCGGGAGAGACTGTTAGTGTCAGTAGGATCGTAGCGTTAGCCCCGCAATTGTCCTGTACACTAATTAGTCGGCTGCGAAGTCTTTGTATAAATAAACAGAAGGTCAAGTTCCGAATCGGAATGTAGCACCAAGGCTTTCCTTTTTTAATTCAAAGGGTGGAATAAGGAACAAGATATGAGAAATGCGACGTGAGAAATGAGAGAAATGTGAAGAATGAGATATGGAATCTAACCCAATATATCCATGACATGTACAAAAGGGAAAAACCCCTGAGAAAAAGGTGAACAGAGGACGAGAAAATATGCGTGAAGGAGGAAAGTGCCAGAATTATAACTGGAGCAGTGGAAGCGGAAACCAGACAAAAAATAGTAAAAAAATAAAAAAAAACAATGAAAAAGAACAAAATACAAAATGAACAAAAGGAAAAGAGAAGCCAACACTAGAAATGAATAACAAACCAGGAAAGAGTAGCATTGATCACTAGGAAAGCGTGAAAAAAAACTGGGGCTAGAATGCGAAAATTGAAAAAGAAAACATGTATGAGAAAGGGAAATTTAGGTATGAGGAAACCTCGGAATGAAAATGTGAGATTAATAAAGGATAAGATAAAAGAAAAAGAAGCACAAATATATGACATGAAGAGTTCAAAAAATATATATAATATTTACCAAAGTGGCTGAAGAGACAAAAAAACACATAGGGTAAAGCAAAAGTGGTAGCGAAAATTGAAGAGAAAAGTAATAAGTGAAAACTGAGACGAACAAAATAAGAAGTTGAAGTGGAGAAAAGGAAGAAGAAAAACCTGAGAAAGTATAATAGAGGAAATAAAAAAAAACTGAAAAAGACATACGATGCATTTAAAATATTTAGAAGGATAATGGTGAACACAGAGTAGAGAAAAGTGAAAATAGCAATCATGTGAAATAATATGAATAATGTAAAATTAACTATCAGGAACTCTTAAAAGCTTTGGAATGAGATAGAAGAAATATGAAAGAGAAAAAAGAAACAGTAGGGAAAAACGAGTACCTTCATCGAGAAAAGCCGAAGAAATAAAGTTATACAATATGAAGAGAAGAAGGAAGTGTGAGTATGGGAAGAAACGAAGCAAAAAACTTCCAGACAAACTAAATAAGGTAACATGTTAAATAAAAGAAAAGACCGAAAGAAAAAATACAGAACCTGTACAAAGAACTTAACATACAGTGAAATGAGAAGAAGAAAAACTAAAAGTAAAAGTAGTTGAAATGGACCAGCAAAAATGACAACGGACAAATACCCAATCATAAAGCAAATTATAAACAGCTTTTCAAAAGAGAAAAACACACAACAAGTGTTAAAACTCATTAAAAAATGGAGAAAACTAGAAAAAAAGTGAATATACGGTGAAATAAGGAGAAAAAAAAACAGAAAATAGTTAAAAATGAGAAAAAAATAATGATAGAAGAAAACATAATGACAAACAACAAAAGAGAGAAAAGGAATATAAAAAAAACAATAAGAAAAGGAAAAAGAAGAAAGTTCAATGAGTATTAAAGAAAAAGTAAAAAGACATTAAGCGAGACAGATAATACAGAAAAAGAAAAGATGCCAGACGAACTTAAGGAGGTAAGTTCAATAGGGGCAGCAGATGAAATAAAAATATAAACCAGTGGAGGTAGGAATGGAGCAGAGAGGAAAGAGAAAATCCGGTTAAGAAGTGAAAAAAATGACTTTGTAAGATTGAGGAACAAAATATTAAGAAGAAAAACGAATGACGAAAGATAAATTAGCATAAAAGAAACGAGAAAAGAAAGAAAATTCGGCAAATGAAGTTAAGGAAAAAAAACAATTCTGTCAAACAAATTTTAAAATGAAGAGAGTTAAAAGAGAAGAAAAATAGTTATCTGAGAAGTAAGAAATAAGTGGAACAGAAAACAAGTAGTGTTGCCTAACAGAGAAAACAAAAAATCATAGAGAGTAGTGTAGTAAGTATAATAAATAACAAAACTACGAAACGAATGCGACGTTCGAATAAAGAACTAAGAAATGAAATGCATGAAAATAAACCAAAAAGAACGCGAGAAATTGAAACATTATTAAGATGAAACTAAACTTGGCGAATAAAAAGCAAAGGAACCAGTAAATGATAAAAAAAACATAGAAGTAATGAGAAAAAAAATCGAGAAATGAGAAATGAAAACATGAGAAATGAGGAATAAGAAATGATAAGTGAGAAATGAGAAATGAGGAATGAGAAATGAGAAATAAGAAATGAGAAATGAGAAATAAGAAATGAGGAATAAGAATTGGGAAATGAAAAATGTGAAATTAGAAACGAAAAATGAGAAATGAAGGGAGGAAACATAATAAATGAAAAATGAGGAAAGAGAAATGTGGAACGAAAAAAGGGAAATGAGAAATGAGAAATGAGATATGAGATATGAGAAACAAGAAATGAGAAATGAGAAATGAGGAATGAGAAATGAGAAATGAGATATGAGAATCGAGAAATGAGAAATGAAAAACGAGAAATTATTGTTACATATTATTATTATTTTTATTTGTCCAGTATACTGCCGTGAGATGACAAAGTGACGTAAGTGCCACTTTCTCGAATTTGAGTTTTTCATGCCAATTTGTTCATTATTCGAAGACCTATCTTTCGGTATCTTCCTTTTCGTTGTTACTTATTCATACGTTGCATAAAATCAAAAAAACTAAGTTGGCATACGTTGGCATACATTTCCATACAAAAGTGACGAAGAATTCTTTCGTTTTCGGGCCGTACTGAAAAACTGATCACTTGGATCTACGTCACAATGTCATCTCACGGCAGTATAAAGGTTGACCTTTTTAATTTCACTACTTCCGGTTGAAGGTTCGTGTCTCAAATATAGTCAAACCTGTTTTTGTGCGAGGGATAGGGACCGCACAAAAAAATCGCATGAAAAAAAAATCATTTGAAACTTCACGTGCAGCTACAAAACAATATTTCCACAGCATTATTGAAAAAAAAACTGTTTTTTTGCGATGGATAGGGATCGCATAAAACAAATTTTCAGTTGAAAATAACTCGAAAGTTGTTGATTCTGATGTAGAATACCTATGAGAACAATTTTAAAACATCGGATTGATAAACGAAACTTTTTTAAACATGCTAATCCTTTCAACCGCTTTCCTTCGTAGGCAAGAAATTCGTGACTTTTCCTACGTAAAACTGGCTAGAATAGTAATTTTTGGACGCAACACTTCTGTAATGCGTTGGAATTCATTTCAAGAATCGGAAAAACTAAATGGCTGAAAATGTTGTCGGAAGTGGTCCTTTTTCATATGCCGCACAAAAACAGTCGCACAAAAAAAATATAATCGCATAAAAAAAGCCGCACAAAAACAGATTTGACTGTATACTGGGGTACTTTTTTATAAGATATTCTGTTTTATTAATCTAAATAATACATATTTTTAATATATTTGCTGTTATTATCAATCAAATAGGCAATTTCCGTTGATTCGAGAAGAAGAAACAAAAATACATCAATAATTGTGCAACGATACGAGTCAGGGTCGTTGCGATTTACTTCCGTTTAAGGAACGAAAGCTCAAACATGTGGCAAAATTATTATAAAAAAGTTATTGTCATGTTCTTCGATGAATTTTCATTTTAGAAGCACTATGAACTCATTTTGTGTGTTTTATTACCATTTTTATATCATTTTTCAAGTTTATGTTTACTTACGTGCCATTATTTTTAATCGGATCTTATTATTGAATGGAGTTTTTTTACGCGATTTTTTAAAATTACGCGGTTTTTTTTATACGCGGAATTTTTCAACGTATATGAATTAAATTAATTTTAACCCTAATCTCTCTAAGCGAAGAAATCAGATATGAGAAATGAGAAATGGGGAATGAAAAAAATGGGAAATTCATATGAGATATGAAAAATAAGAACTGTGAAATTATAAATTAGAAATGACACCAAAAAAATCGAATATATGATCAATGGTAAGAAATTACACGAACACGGGAAAAGACCTGGCTTGTGAAATTTTTTGGCATTTCTTTTCAAAAGGGCTCACATTTGAAATAAAGTGTTTAAGATCAACAGAGTACACTCCACATTTCATCACTGGTTAGAATCAGCCATACAGTCCACCGAACCCACTGCCGATAAGTGGTGAAGAGTCATTACCACCGTGAGAGCGAGATTGCTCATCTGCCAATCGATGAGGATCGGTATCGGGATCATTCGGGAGTCGCTTCTGGCATAAAACATCGCCCTTTGGACTCGATTCGCCTTGAACCACTTTCGGATCGGCAGCAATCATTACTCCCATTTCGATCTTTGATGAAAGCGGCTCTGGAAGACTGATAGAACTCAAGAACAATTTAATACACATTCACTGTTTAATCGGAAAGGGAAAAATACAGTGTTTTAATTAATGTTTCAAATAAGTGCTATTTTTATGAACTGCAACCATGACCATCCGAAGGAGCAGATTGAGTTACATGGCATTCAGCGTGGTCCACAGCGGAAAATAATTGACAATATTGTTTTGAGCAACCATCTGGCACACAATCGCAACTTCTGGTTAGGCCATTCACGTGGCAGTAAACGGAAGCCACGGAGGTAAACCCCAACATAAAGTATGAGCCAATTTGCTGAGGCGAATGCAAAACAGCAAGCCAACTCGTGCTTCACTCTACAGAAAAGAAAAACAATTACAAGTTTGCAAATATGGTACGAATTCCGAGAGAATTATAATTGGCACTAGCAACTTTTGCCCGTTAAAGTGCTCTTGTAACATAGGCCTTCGGCTGATTACACTAGCAAACAATGTAACATTTCAGTTCACTGCCCTGAGAGTTACGGCATAAGGTAGCGCCATCCTTCTGTCTGTTTATCTAAACGGAAAACAACAAAACTGTCGTAGGAGAGCACATCTTGACTTTCTGGATTCCAACGGAACAATTCTTTCCACTAATTGACAGTACCAGCGTCATAAGCTTGAATAAAAGACAAAATTGGAAAACAGTTTTCTAACAGTATTCTTCGCAAAGGTAGTGCAAAGCTACACAAAACAATCGATAAAAATTTATCTAAATAAACTTCGCTTCGCATGTCAAAGAATTTCTCCATTAAAATACCGTAAACTCTGCCTGAAAGTACGAAGTTGAAGACCTTCCGACTGAACTACGCTAGCCGGGGATGATCTGCAAACGCGAACACAAGCCACCTCCTCCCTCATGCATAAATTTAAAGACAACGACGATGGCGACGTTAGAAAACTTGCCTCGCCTTTACTTACGTTTTTTTCCTTCGTTTCTAGCTATCTTTCCCGGGGAAAACTTTTCCACTAAAGTGACAAGAAAATGCAAAAATGAACCATCGGCGGAAGTTTCTCTTTTTTTTTTTTCGATGTTGGTCTGGCTTCTCTTTTCATGCCAGCTTTTTGCTGGCAGACTGACACAGTTTTCTTGCTTTTTTGAAGTTTTGCAAAAAAAAAAAAACATTTCAGTTTGAGATGAAGTGGAACATCGCTGGCTGAGCACACCAGTTTCGGTAGCAAACTCAGTTCATTTGGTGATTGAATACACGGCCAAGGAGAGTGGGAAGCCGAGGGACAAGCATCCCTCCCAGAAAATCCAATCAGAATCGGTGTCATGTAGAACATTGAACCTTCCATCGCTGGCCGCCGTTTGCTGCCCAGTGGTGCTTTGTTTCGATACCGTCATCAATTTGGTTGACACGCAAAAGTTTGTTTCGGTTAAACTGGTACAGTTTCAGATTAGTGTCAAATTACTCACAAAGCTTGAATAATTTTATGTACAAAAACAAAAAAAACTTGTATGAACACGAAATATTGTACATCCTTACTTTTGGGTGTAAAACAGCAAAGTGAAGGCAGACGCCTCGATAGAGCTATAAAAACCCTTCTGAAGCCTCTTGCGGCCGAACAAGTCCGGCCATGTTGCAACTTTTATTACTACTTTACGGCCTTTTCCTTGATCTTCACGTGCGCTAGGCTGTGGCTCTAGGCAAGGCAAGGCATGAACGGTAATTGAAGGTCTCACTTTATGGGGAGAGTTAATTTGCGGAATGGAATCGGAGTGGAAATGGCGCGATTACTTACCGAGTGCTGCAATAAGGGAGAAACGATGGTGCAATAATCGTCCGTTTTGTATCCCGGAAAACGTGCGGAATCAATTTGGACACCTTACAAGCCGATAAATTCCCTTCGCTGCTTCCTTCCATTTTTGTTGGAAAAAGTTTTAGGCTAAAAAATGTCACTCTAGTCAAGAATCCTTTGCCTGCTAATGGAACAGAAACATTCGCCGATATTGCTTCCCCCAAAACTTTCCAAATTAAAGTTAATTTAATGAAAATTCTTACCGGAAAAACGTCACCAATTATCACGATTCGCCTCGGTTTTTGCCACGCGCTCTCAGGCGCACGCCAACGCCAAATCATTGTCATAGCAGATGTCTAATTTGTAATTTAAATGACTTACAATTGAAGAAATTCTCCGCTCTCTAGTCATTGCCATTTGAAAAACCAACTGCGGTGGGGGAGAAGGGATAAAGGAAAAGTTTGCCTTCCCTGCTGACTGTTTGCCACCGTTTCGCGTTCAATGCAGTGAATTACGACAACATTCCTAGCAGCGTTCTGCTTCCCGGGCTGAGGGCAGCAGCTTTGCCTGTAATTTTCAATCATTCGAGCGCACTGCGCGGGGCAACTCAACGAATGGTGAGTGCAGCTGGGGGTAATTTGATACGCCGGAATCACAATGTATGTGGGAATCAGGTTACGGTTTTACGGCGAATCCGGAATCTGCTTATCACGGGGGAATTGGTTTAATTGACTAGAAGTACACCACTTAAGACTGTCTAATGCCATGAAAGTTTTCAAAGTGGAATCATTTATTTAAAACTGAAGTTTTTGATAAAAAACATCCAGAAGTTTTACACAACGCGTAAGACAATTTGGGATTTATTGTTTGCTAAAAACATTTTGAACACTTTTTTGAGTTTTGCGGAAGTTACAGACGATTTTTTCTTCTATAGTATGCTCAAGTCTGTTTGTTTCCTCTTTTATCTTTTCTCTACCGTTTATTTTCTTACAATTTTTTTTCCTTTCCGCAACTTTGACTTATTTTCGTTTTATTCAACATAAATTTTCATCCTTGTTTTTCCACGCTTTATTTATTTGTTCATGTTTCTCATTACTAGTTTCTTTTTTTTCATTTCTTTCTAATTACTCATTTCTTATAACTCATAACTCATTTTTCGTTTCACATTTTCCATTTCTCATTTCACATTTCTTCTTCTCATTTGCCATTTCTCATCTCTCATCTCTCATCTCTCATTTCTCATTTCTCATTTCTCATTTCTCATTTCTCATTTCTCATTTCTCATTTCTCATTTCTCATTTCTCATTTCTCATTTCTCATTTCTCATTTCTCATTTCTCATTTCTCGTTTCTCATTTCTCATTTCTCATTTCTCATTTCTCATTTCTCCTTTCTCATTTCTTATTTCTCATTTCTCATTTCTCATTTCTCATTTCTCATTTCTCATTTCCATTTCTCATTTCTCATTTCTCATTTCTCATTTCTCACTTCTCACTTCTCACTTCTCACTTCTCACTTCTCACTTCTCACTTCTCATTTCTCATTTCTCATTTCTAATTTCTAATTTCTAATTTCTAATTTCTAATTTCTCATTTCTCATTTCTCATTTCTCATTTATCATATCTCAATTCTCATTTCTTATTTCTATTCTGCTCTCTTAATTTTCTTCTGTTAGCTTTAGTTTTCATTTCAACTGTTCTCATGCATTTTTCTATTCTCTAAGAGTTTTCTTAGTCTGTGTTTACTTTTACTCTTTACTCATTCATGTTGTTCACTCTCATTCCATCTAACTCAAATAATATCTTCAACTGTTCATTAGTCATTTCATGTCTGTTGACATTTGTTTCGCGTCTTCATCCACCTTCTCAATCTTTTATTTTGATTGTCTACAGTTCTACTGTAGAATCATCTTTGAACTTTTCTTCCTGGAATATATTTCCGTATTCTGTTCACTCGTTATTATTTATTTATTTACTCTTCTTGCTTGACACGGTGAAGTTTACTCATTTTTTCTATCTTTTCTCACCGTTTCTTCGTTCTTTGTTCATTTATTGCATCACTTTTGCGTCTTCATTTTATGATTCTTATTTCCGCTTTATTTGTTTCTATTTTTGTATAATTTTGTATCTTCTTCCTGATTTCTGTGTCTGGGGTTTATTCAGTCGTGTTATTTCTCTACTTTTTGATTGAGTTTGAAACTGATTTTCTCTTCCTTGTTGAACCCTTTCTTTCATTATGTGTACCTTCAGTTCATTTATCTTTGTTTTATTTACAATATTTTAGAATTTTTATTGCTTATTTTCGTTTTGCTTGGCTTAGTTGTTCTTTTCCTATTTTTTATGTTTCTATTATTGCTCCATGTTTGTATTATTCTCCATGCTCTTTCATCTTTTCCTTTTCCCTTTCTCCTTTTTTCTTTTCCCTTCGTTTATCCTCTTTCCTCTTTCCTCTTTCCTCTTTCCTCTTTCCTCTTTCCTCTTTCCTCTTTCCTCTTTCCTCTTTCCTCTTTCCTCTTTCCTCTTTCCTCTTTCCTCTTTCCTCTTTCCTCTTTCCTCTTTCCTCTTTCCTCTTTCCTCTTTCCTCTTTCCTCTTTCCTCTTTCCTCTTTCCTCTTTCCTCTTTCCTCTTTCCTCTTTCCTCTTTCCTCTTTCCTCTTTCCTCTTTCCTCTTTCCTCTTTCCTCTTTCCCCTTTCCTCTTTCCTCTTTCCTCTTTCCTCTTTCCTCTTTCCTCTTTCCTCTTTCCTCTTTCCTCTTTCCTCTTTCCTCTTTCCTCTTTCCTCTTTCCTTTTTCCTCTTTCCTCTTTCCTCTTTCCTCTTTCCTCTTTCCTCTTTCCTCTTTCCTCTTTCCTCTTTCCTCTTTCCTCTTTCCTCTTTCCTCTTTCCTCTTTCCTCTTTCCTCTTTCCTCTTTCCTCTTTCCTCTTTCCTCTTTCCTCTTTCCTCTTTCCTCTTTCCTCTTTCCTCTTTCCTCTTTCCTCTTTCCTCTTTCCTCTTTCCTCTTTCCTCTTTCCTCTTTCCTCTTTCCTCTTTCCTCTTTCCTCTTTCCTCTTTCCTCTTTCCTCTTTCCTCTTTCCTCTTTCCTCTTTCCTCTTTCCTCTTTCCTCTTTCCTCTTTCCTCTTTCCTCTTTCCTCTTTCCTCTTACCTCTTTCCTCTTTCCACTTTCCTCTTTCCTCTTTCCTCTTTCCTCTTTCCTCTTTCCTCTTTCCTCTTTCCTCTTTCCTCTTTCCTCTTTCCTCTTTCCTTTTTCCTCTTTCCTCTTTTATATTTTCTCTATTCTGTTTCCTCTTTCCTCTTTCTTCAGTCCTCTTTTTTTTTCTCCAATTTCGGTCCTGTCAATCGTGTTTCGTCTCAACATGTGCAACATGAAGTCGAGCTTTGTCGTGCAAAAAAATCACTTTGTCGTATCCTTTCATGAATTTTACCCTTTTTTTTTTTTTTAAAGAGCTCCCGTGATAAGGTTGTAACCATTTTTGCGGCAACGAATTTTCTCATAGCTCCAGGACGCTCCCAGTGTTCTACGTCGTAATATCCGAAATAGTTATTCGGTTTGAATGGGGGTTTTAATTTGAAAAAATACCTGCTTTTTTTATACTAATCGATAACCGACCTTTCAGTAGGCATTACGTAATTTGTCTTAGATCTCTACAAGTTTTCTTTGATTCTAAAATTGAAAAATTATATTTGTTTTAAATTTTCACTAACTGGCAAGTAGTGCACAGAGTGACATTGCTGTTGCTGGCTTTTGGGAAATATAACCCTGGTTTACGTGTCATGACAGGGATGCCAGAATTGAAGACATGTCTTAATATTGAAAACATTTGAGCGCGTGTGAATAGGTGGAAGCCTAATAGTCGGTTGATAAAACGCACTCGATTTAATGTGTCACTGAAAGTTTTGTAAACGGTCCCCTGTTTACAGATTTCCTATGATAAAAGACATTGTTTTGTGGAGTGTGAAGATATTTGACCTGGCCTCCCTGAGTCCTGATTTCTCGACGGTAGGGTATGTCTTAAAATCAGTTGTTTTTTCGAAATCGATTTTTTCAATAGTTTTGCAGTTTGAATTAAGAAAAATCAGTAGAGATGTATTTCTTTTGACATCTCTTATCAAAAGAAAAAATAATATACATACCCCTAAAACACCCTATTCCGAAATTTTCCCACAAAATTTCGAAATTTTCACAAAATCAGCCAATTGTTATTCTCTCTGCTTAGTTCTCTCTACTTTTTAATTATTTTTTGGTCATTTTGTCATTGGGTTTTTTACATTTTTTGATTAAATTTCACTCACCGTTTTTTAACAATTTGCCACGCTTTCTTTCTAATTGTCACTTCTCCTCATTTTTCGCTGTTTTTATATTTCACGTTTGCTTAATTCTGTCCTTTTTTTCTGTAATTTCTTCATTTTTTTCATTTGTTATTTTTTATTCCCTCTCTTTCTTTCCTTCACTAATTACTTTCCTCATTCCTCTTTCCGTTCAAAGTTTTTTATGTTTGCTTTTCTCATTTACCCTTTCTCTTCAACTCTTCTGCTGTATACATATTTCTGTTTTCTTATTGCTTCTTCCTTATTTTTTCACATTTTTTTTTCTTTTCTGTTTAAAATTTTTCTTCTCTGATTCTCTTCTTTCACTTTCCTTGTTTTTTGTTTCTCTTTTTCATGTTTTAGGAATAATTGACTAATGCCTCCGCTTACGATAAGACGTTTATAATGTTATTTTTTTAAACGCCGCTAATAAAAAAACGATGTTTTTTATTCCCTTTCTGATCGATCGATATTACCACTTTTCTTCCGTTGTAACAACCTTCCTATTTCTTCTCTTCATACTGTTGTTATTTTATTTTTAACTCTCTTCATTTCTCCTATCTTTCTTTGATAACATTTTCTTTTTTGCTGTGTACATTCCTTGATTTAATTTACTCATCGTTTATCGTCTTGCTACTAATTGTTCTTCCTTCCATTCCTTCGTTTTTTTTTCACAATTTTCAATGTTCCACGGTTGTTAGTTTCTGTCTTTTTTTCAATGTTATTTTTTCCGTTGTTTAAAAGTTTGTTTTTTTTTCATTTTTTGCTTTTGTCGATCAGTGTTATTCGGTTTTAACTCCGAAGATTTCACACATCGAAACAAAGAAGCGGAAAGGGCCAATTCTTTTTCTCTTTTCTGATGTCTCTCCATTTCTTCCTCATTTTATGATTGCTTTTGATTTTTTTCCTTTTCAGCTTTCTTGGTCAAATTTACTCATCCTTAATGAAAGATTTTTCGAGATTTATTTCTTTCAACTTATTTGCAGTTGTTCTTTTTCCTCATTCTTTTGCTGTTTTTTTAATATATCTTGTGAATTTATTTACATTCTTTTTTTATTTATTATTTGTTGATAAAAAGTTCTATTTGTTCTTTTTCCTCTATTTGTAATTTTTTTATTTTTTTTATTTTCTGTTTCTTCTTTCTCTCTCCCTGCCTCTTTCCTGACTCATCTTTTCTCATTTCTCCTTGCTCATTCCGCTCTCCTTTTATATTTTTCTTATTTTTTCTTTCCTCATTTACCCTTTTTCTTAAACTCCTCCGCTTTATATTTCCGTTTTCTCATTTTTTCTTGTTTCTAATTTTTCTTTTCTGATTCTCTTCTTTCAGTGTCTTTGTTTTTGGTTCCTATTTTTACTTTTTTAGAAAAATGATTTTTTCTCTTTAACTTTTGCTTGCATTACGGATTTACTGATTTGCAATTGTTGACTAATGCCTCAGCTTTATAATGTGACGTTCGTAATGTGATTTTTTTCAACAACTGTCAATTCAAGCGCCACTAATAAAAACCATGTTTTTTGTTCTCTTTCTGATCGATAGATATTGCTCCGTTTATGTTGTTGCTACAACCATTATATTTTTCCTCATCATTCTGTTGTTATCTTATTTTGAACTCAAGAAATCAGAAAAATGAAATACAGTCATGGAGAAAATAATAAATACACTTTTTGTGTTGGATAATTTTTCGTATTTGCGCACTGATTTTGATTGTTGTATGATGTTATGTTACGTCATTATGATCCGCAGACACTCTTTTTAAAAGAGGCACGGAGAAATGACTGAAGATTTTTTTTTTGTCGGTGATTCCAAAATTTGTGCGTGAGTTAGTGTTTTTAAAGTGACAACAAAAATAAATACTCTATTGAAATATATATACAAAACAATCCAAATTAGCTTCATTTCTCTACATATCGTTAGCAAAGTGACCTTTAACGTTACAAAACTCACTTTCAAAATTTCCTGGCTTGTCCTTTGTTTTGTAAAGCCATATTCAATCTTCCGGGTATGCTAACCACCAGGTTTTCACGAGTAGAAGCTGAACTAGCATTTCACACTGCCTGTCCGACGTTCCATAAGTCTGTTTTAATCTTTGGATGATGCTTTGCAACCTAGACTTTCCCAATCTTCCATAGAATTTCTAAAGGATTTAAATTAAAAGTCTGCGCTGGTCAAACTAATAATTTTATATTTTCGTTTGAAAATCATTTTCTTGTTTTCAATGCTGTATGTTTAGGATCGTTACTCTCCAACGAAAAAGCATGTTTCCTTTGGCATACGGAAGCATTGCGCTACGTAAAATATCTACACAGTCGTTGATATTCATAGTTTATGTTATAAAATCAATGGGTTTCATACCAGCATCAGAAAACAGTAGTATACCGTTTTGTGGTCATTTCCAAATTTTACTACTTTCGTGATTAATTGTGCTTTGAAGGCAGTTTTCACCGGTATTCTCACCAGCTGCTGACCGTTTGAAACAAAAAGGTTGAATTTCGACTCATCCGACCAAAACACGATGTGCCCTTTAGTTGCACCCTAATCTAAAAACTTTTTAGAAAATTCAGTTCTTGCCAAAATGTGCCGCTTTTGAAGTAGAATAAAGTTTCCTGTGTACCTAGGTGGTCGATTTTGCTTCCATATGTCGAAGAAAACATGCCACTTTGCTGGATCTCTATGCAGTATAACGATCCTAAACATACAGTACTGAAAACACGAAGATGATTTTTAAACGAAAAAATTAAATTATTAGTTTGACCATCGTAGACTCCTAATTTAAATCCTTTAGAAATTCTATGGAAGATTGGGAATGTCTAGGTTTCAAAGCATCATCCAAAGAATAAAACAGACTTATGGAATGTCGTACAGGCAGCGTGAAATGCTAGTCCAGCTTCTACTCGTGAAAACCGGGTGGTAAACATACCACGAAGATTGAATATGGTTTTACAAAACACAGGTCAAACCACAAAATATTGGAAGTGAGTTTTGTAACGTACAAGGACACTTCGCTAACGATATGTAGAGAAATAAAGCTAATTTGAATTGTTTTGTACATATATTTCAATAGTGTATTTATTTTTTTCGCCACTCTAAAAACACTAACTCACGCAAAAAAATTTGGAATCAGCGACAAAGACATTTCTCCAGTTATTTCTCCGTTTTTCTTTAAAAAAGAATGTCTGCAGATCGTAAAGTCGCAACATAACATCGCACAACAATTAAAATCAGTGCGCAAATACGAAAAATTATCCAACACTGCAAGTTTATTTATTTTTTTCTCCATGACTGTATAAGTTTCCATTCAACTCTACTAGAAATTCGAGAAGTAAATATTGAAAATATTACTTGTCCGTGCATGGATATGGGATATTTCAATATGGGTCATTTCATACGAAGTGACCACGAAAAAGCACAAACTTGGACACGACCATCACAGATTTTGCTCAAAGTTGGGAGAATTATTCATCTACTGTCACTTTGGAAATATGGGTAATATGAGCCAATCTCGAGATATAGCATTTTTACGAAAAAAGTTGTTAACTTCGTAGTTATTTTATTCTATAATTTATAGACGTAAGACATGCGAAAAATAGTGATAGTATTGAATGACCCATATTTATTTCTCAAATTTCTAGTAGAGTTTAATGGAAACTTATAATTCTTTTTCTAATTTTTTCTATCATTCTACTAAGACACTGAGCAAAGCTTTTTCAAATATTTTGAACTTTTTTCTCTTTGCCTATCTCTCTTCATTTTTTATCTTTCTTACTCATTTTGGTCACTTTTTTCCCTGGTTGAATGTACTCATCGTTTAACATTGGTCTACTAATTGTTTTTATTTTTCAATCCTATGTTGTTTTTATATGTTTCAAGATTTGTTTGTTTCTGTCTTTTTTTTTAATTATATTTTGTCCGTTGTTCAAAGTTTGTTGCTTTTTCCTCTATTTGTATTTTTTTTCTTTTCTTTTCTTTTTCATCTCCCTATCTCTTTTACTCTCTTTTTTCCCCACCTACATCTCTCTTAATTAATTTTTCCTATTTCGTTTTTTTTCTTGCTCCGTTTCGATTATTCCTTTCCTTTTTTACTCGTTCACTCTGCATGTTCTTTCCCTTACTCTTCTCTCTTTTCTAGTTTTTAGAGAGGAAATTTTTTCTATTAATTTTTGCTTACTTTACAGATTTTATTGAAACAATAACAAAAATTAATCGATAATTTTTTGTTCAAAATTGCTTGAAAAGTTTGAATAGAAAAAAATTAAACAAATAGTAGGAGCAGGGTTGCAAATTTTCACTGTCAGTGATAGATTCTGTTTTGACACTGAGAGCTTTGAATATCAGTATCAACACGAACGAACTAAAAGTGATAATTGCTTTCAGCTCCAATCAGTTGACAGTGGTAATGCTGACTGGCAGCATTTCTGTGATTTCGCACACGCTATGTTGCTCTAGTGATGTTTATGCGGTGTAGGATGGAGGTGCCAATCTGCTTCATTGAATTCAAGCAATGGATTGACTCAGATCAAATAATTTCGATGTTAATTAAATTATATCATTTTTATCACTGACATGATTATTGACTGATAATTGACACGGGTGACACTCAACATCAGTTTGAAGAGAGTGAGAGTGAAACTGCTGTTGTATCATTTTCATTTTTCTGTGTCGAAATTTCGCAACACTGAGTAGGAGACAGCATAAAAAATATTGAAAAATCGGAACAATTTTTTTTTTAATTGAGAGAGAGATTGAATACTGTTGTCAGAAAATTGAAATCATGACAGATTTCTTTAAAAAAAAAAACTAGTTACAGCAAATCCTTCAAAAAAAAAATTCATACCACTTCTTCGCCATCGTTCAAACTTTTTGTATTTTTTTCCTATAGGCAAAAGGATCCGTATTTTTGTATTGCATATTGAGTGACGCTTTTTGAGTTAGGTTGGTCGCAGAAATCGTCATTATTATTAAAGGCCAATTTTTACATTTTTTAAAGTTATTTATTTATAGTCTTTCAGTGGAATATGTTTCTCCTATTTCAATTTTTTATCGCTGCTACAACTTAATTATTGATTTTTTTAATCTCCGAAGCATTGTTCCAAGATAAAGTTTTTCAAATTGCGAATTTGAAAAACGCATTCATTTGTTTCATCATATGAGACTTTTATGAATCAATCGGAAAAACTTTATTCAGCGCTAAGACTGAGTCAACATACATTGATCTGGCAACGAAACTGTCAACAACTTTTATGACAATTTGAACAATTTGTATAAAAAGAAACTCAGAAAAATTTTCAAAGTAATTCCGACTTCAGCTGCAAGGACAATTCTAAGTGCTTTCCAAGCGAAACTTGTGTAAAATTAATGGAAGCTTGCAGTGGGGCTCGTAAAGGAAATCAATTTCCAGCGATAAATCACCGCTTTATGGAAACAGTTTAGGTCCAGTTGCTGCACCTGAACACCACAACTTTTTCAGTTTTTTTTTCTTACTTTGCTTTTATTTCTTTCCCAACAAAAATATCTGCTCGACGTGGGGGAAAAATCTAATAAATTTCTCTCATTTATTTAAGTAAATCATTCCGCTGTTGGGGCAAGAAATCCATTAGGTCATCGTTTCGTAAAACTGAATTTGCACTTCCAGCACAAATTTTCGGTTCCCTACTAGGCAACACCAGCCAAGCCACCAGGCACACGGAAAGACAAATCAATTTTCCCTTTCCACCTTCACATTGCATAAATCGAGCGAATCCAGCCAAGCAATTCCCCGGCACCCATAAATGGCACCCCGAGTGGCTCGACTGACCGACTAACTTTTGTAATTCCGGAAACACAAACTCTTTCACCATGCCTTTCTTCTTTCTCTCTCTTCTCTCGCTCTCATGTATGGACATGGACACACACCAGAGGACACATATGCGTTCTCAGATAAATTTCGCAAACTTTTGACGTTAGCATCTTCCGTGGCGAAGATTTTCACCAGCAAACAAATTCCTCTGGCAGCTGGGACCGACCCAGACGGTCGAGAATGGGGCGTAATTGCGAGGGTTACTTCCGGTTTTATTGGTAAACTAACTTTTGGATTACCAGCGTGGCAATTATCTGCGCTGCTGCCACTCTGGATTCCTGTTGTCCCGGTACGGAACGAAGTTACGTAATACCAAGCGACATCGAATCTGGGCGGGCTTTAATGGAGACGCTTAGTCGTTTATCACTCTAACACTTACAGTGTTCGTTCATTCGTTCGCATAATTAGCAGCAGCTTGCTAGCGCCTCCTCGTGTAGTAATGCGCTTAAATTGAATCAAACGAAGCGATTGCTGATGGAAAATTTAGCCTCATAAATTTGCACAGCTTCGCAGAACCTCCAAATCGGATTAACGTTTGCGCTGGCGTCTTTTCGCAAGAGTTGGAAGGAATTGATTTTGGCTGCCTAGAACTTGATTGGATTTTACGGTGGTAAGACGGATTATAGTTTAGAAGTAAGTGTTTGGTTCTATTTTTAGTTGTTATTGGCTGGCACTTTGCAACCAGCATCTGATTAGCGGATAACTTGACTAATCAGTCGAAGCGATTAAGGAATTAATCGCAAAAGCAGTGATTTATCGTTATCTAGAGAGAAAAATTGGATGAGACACGAAGCAGAAGCGATAATTTAATTCGTTTACTGTAAACTCGACACAAGTTGTCATATCAGATGGGAAATAATCAATATGCCTCAAGTGTCGTTCTTCACAGCGAAATAAAATAATTCAATAATTCAATTTCAAATAATTTTACTCGAACTTGCAACTCTCTTCCACACAAGTATTGTTGTCAGCCTTGGAAACAGAAAACCGTTTCACATGTACCGGTATAGCTCCAATTCCATTGGCCCGGAGCGGACAGGTTTCGGGTCGCCAGAAATAAATCAATTGAAACAAACCACTTCTTGGTACTATATATCGGATAAGTAAAATTCGTCTGACAGATGTTCTCTACATTTCCACATCAATGTGGACGGTCCGAACCCGGGCTGAAAGCGTTCGGATAGACTAAATTACGTTACGGGTTTAATTTGGCGCATCGATTTCGTCTGTTCTCTTCGTCCGTCCATCCAAATTCAATCATCGTTTCAGGACTCTACATTGTACGACTGAATGGGAATTGGTACACTGCTGTCGACTGTGTCACAAATTTGTTCGAGGTACAAAGAAAACTAAACCTATTTTACCGACCGTCATTGAATCGGACGTTGGATAGTCTTTGCTGAGTGCTACTTTTTTTCCAACTTTCACTCGGGACAAAAAAATAGAATAAAATTCACCACATCGCTGCCTCCCTCAGTTGAAATGATTTGATTGCCGTGGCGTGCAGAAGAGTACGTAACGTGAAAGTATTTTGTTTCTCACTTCACTCACTAATGGGCGGAAATGGAAGTGTGATGCGGTGGTGAGAGGGAAAAAAATATGAGCAATGTTTCCTCTTTGTACATTCGCTAGTTTTTTTTACGCTCTCATACTTCGCCACCAGGGGAGTTGCTTGCTTGCAGCTCTTGAACCTTCGTTACGTCGTTATGCCTCGCACACACAGTTTCAACGTTCTGCTAATTATACGCTTTTAGATGGTGGCACCGCGATACCGTCTGATTCATGGATGAACAAGCCGACACATGACATGTGCCATGTAATTGTTATGTTTTTTCCCGTCCTCGGCTTTCAAGAGCACGAATCGGAAGTAGTTGCACGCTGCCATTAGGAGAAGTGATTAATTGGTGATAATTTTCCACTGACGCATTTCTAAACATTTATCCATTTTTTTCACATGGCGACCGTGACTCTACTCTACATGTCACGGTAAACCATTGACCAATCACATTATCGAAAAGAACCAAAAACTTCTCCTATTCATCGTCTGCTGGCCTCGGGCGAGGGGCCTGACCGAACGACGTAATTAATTAGCCAACTAATTTGATTCCGTCTGAGGGCCGGCTTCGATCGTTTTGATTAGCAAATTGAACACACAAAAAAGTTAAAGTCCAGCAACAGCAGCAGCACGAAACTCGATTTTACTCGTCCGTAAAATAAATAAACTAGCAAAAAAACCCAACAACAGTGAATTGCTCCCCTGATACTAACCACCATACAGAGAGTTCAATTAACGGGAAAATTTCCCACATAATTCCCAATTTTAGCGCCCCAAAAGACGCCCGACTAAGCACTAAACACAGCCAATTATCGTCAGAAAAACACCATGTTTCGGGTCAGGTCCCGTACGGGACCTCCACGGGTCCAATAATGGCCAGACATTAATTTTCCATATCTGCCCTCTGCCAACCGAATGCGCTGCTAGGACCGACGGACGTTCGGCTTTTCCGCTTACTCCTACCCTCGCTCGGTTAGGGATTAAACTGCATTAAAACCGGAAAGGAAAGCGGACCGCCTAAACTCTAGGCTCTAGTGGCTAGCTGGTCAGCACCCGAGGGAGGAAAGCTATAATAGCTTTTGAGCGCTCTGGCTAAGCTTTAATTTAATATCGAACATAATTGCATTCAGTCGACAATAGGGCAATCGAATCATTTTCATCCGGTCTGGTCCGGTCCGGTGGAGGACGGAACTGTCGCTCGCGTGGCAGTTTTGTTCTGGCTAATTAGAGATGGAGGGCGAACGTTGGCAGCATGCTCTTTTTTGCCTCACACGTGTTTGAAACTGATATTATAGTTGATCAAAATGATACAATGCTGAGATATCGGAGCGGACATGAAGATGGGAATAATGAATGCTGGATTTATTATCACGAACATGACCGATTTGGATCAGATGATCTGAATAAAAACCACTATGATAGCATAATCGAATGCAACAGCATTCAAGAGTGGAGAACTAGAGTGGAGAACTTGAGCTCAATCAATCAGATCCATCAGAGGCGAAAAACTGAATTGTTTTTTCTTTGAAGATACTCCTGATGCACATGTTCTAGCCATAAGACATCAGTATCGAGACAACTCAATGCTCCCATTGGGTCTTCAAGCGAAAGTACTTCGGTATGAGTGTGATATTTTCCTAGATCGCAATCCCGAAAGCATAATCGATAATGCTGTTCCAGTCTTGCTCAATACAATGGATATAAATACCTGGAAATACATTTTAGCGGCAAATAATATACTGGGAGAAAAAATAATCGAATTGACTCCCCCAATATCAAGAACGGCGTTTGCAAAGGAAATCCGAATCTGTTATGACGAAACAGTTGGCAAAGTGGAAAGCATAGTGCGCACCAGATAAAGACTCAACAACCAAGAGTTTAGAACAGAAGTAAATAACACAATGGAGAATGAGAGATCTCAATATAGGAAACAAGATAAAGGAAACCCAGAGAAGAACAACGTATTCAGAATTGCATCATGGAATGTTAGATGTTGTTGCAGAGTGGACAAAAGGAACGCAATTGATAAAATATTGGAGGAACATAATGTACAAATAGCTTTGTTACAAGAAGTGAACACTGAATGTACTAGTATCAAAACGGACAACTTTCGTTGGCAGGTCGTGAAAGCACTGGGTAACAAGCAGAGGGGTTTAGCCATCCTAACGAGGAAATTTGGAGGGGTTTACATTAGTAATATAGACAGAACATCTAACAACATAATGAAAGTTGGACTGTCAATTGGGATTGGAGAACAGCGATTTCAATTCACTTTGATTAATGTACATGCACCTAATACGGGAATCGCGAAATTTTACGCAGATCTAGGACACACATTGATGTTATGCGAAAACAAGAAGGATGTTTTGGTATGCGGTGATTTCAATTCGCAATTAGGAGTCATGGACCTAAGTCCAGATGAAGGTGAACTAATCGGAAAATATGCAGGGTACGACAAAGCGAACGATAATGGAGTGCAAATGTAATTTTTCATGCGTACACATAAATTAGCAGCCAGGAACACGATGGCACACGATTCTTTGCGAAAAACTTGGTGTAGTCAGACAAAGTCGTCTCAGATTGATCATATACTGAATAATGTTAACTCAAGTATATTCCTGAAGAAAATGCGCGGATACGCGATTGAGGAGGTTCAAACCGATCATAAACTTATTACGTTTCGAATACAAGTCAGAGATGAATCAGCAACTAACTACGCTAAGGGCCAGAAAAGGCCTGAAAAGAAAATGATCCCAAATTAAGCTCAGAATCGCCGAAAACTCCTTCTAAAGGCCAAAAAAGGCCTAATAAGAAAATGAAATGAACACAAAAAATAATCCCAAATTAAGCTCAGAATCGCCGAAAACGCCTCCTGAGAGCCAGAAAAGGCCTATAAAGAAAAAGATCCCACTTTAAGCTCAGAATCGCCGAAAACGCCTTCTAAAGGCCAGAAAAGGCCTAAAAAATGATCCCAAATTAAGCTCAGAATCGCCGAAAACGCCTCCTAAGGGCCAGAAAAGGCCTAAAAAGAAAATGATCCCAAATTGAGCTCAGAATCGCTGAAAACGCCTTCTAAAGGCCAGAAAAGGCCTAAAAAAGTAATGATCCCAAAGCTCAGAAACGCCGAAGACGCCTCCTAAGGGCCAGAAAAGGCCTAAAAAAAATGATCGGAATTTAAGCTCAGAATCGCCAAAAACGCCTTCTAAAGGCCAAAAAAGGCCTAAAAAGAAAATAAATCCCAAATTAAGCTCAGAATCGCCGAAAACGCCTTCTAAAGGCCAGAAAGGGCCTAAAAAGAAAATAAATCCCAAATTAAGCTCAGAATCGCCGTAAACGCCTTCTTAAGGCCAGAAAAGGCCTAAAAAGGAAGTGATCCCAACTTAAGCTCAGAATCACCGAAAACGCCTTCCTAAGGCCAGAAAAGGCTAAAAAAAAATTGAGCTCATAATCATCGGAAACGCCTTTAAAGGCCAGAAAAGGCCTAAAAAAATGGTCCCAACTTAAGCTCAGAATAGCTGAAAAAGCCTTCTAAAGGCCAGAAAAGGCCATAAAAGAAAATGATCCCAAATTAGGCTCAGAATCGCAGAAAACGCCTTTTAAAGACCAGAAAAGGCCGAAAAAGAAAATGATCCCAACTTAAGCTCAGAATGGCCGAAAACACCTTCTAAGGGCCAAAAAAAGGCCTAAGAAGAAAATAATCCCAAATTGAGATCAGAATCGCCGAAAACGCCTTCTAAAGGCCAGAAAAGGCCCAAAAAGAAAATGATCCCAAATTAAGCTCAGAATCGTCGGAAACGCCTTCTTAAGGCCCAAAAAGAAAATGATCCCAAATTGAGCTCAGAATCGCCGAAAACGCCTTCTAAAGGCCAAAGAGGCCTAAATAGAAAATAAATCCCAAATTAAGCTCAGAATCGCCGTAAACGCCTTCTAAAGGCCAAAACAGGCCTAAAAAGAAAATAAATCCCAAATTAAGCTCAGAATCGCCGAAAACGCCTTCTTAAGGCCAGAAAAGGCCTAAAAAGAAGATGATCTCATATCAAGCTCAGAATCGCTGAAAACGCCTTCCTAAGGCCAGAAAAGGCTCAAAAGAAAATTGAGCTCATAATCATCGAAAACGCCTTTAAAGGCCAGAAAAGGCCTAAAAAAATGATCCCAACTTAAGCTCAGAATCGCTGAAAAAGCCTTCTAAAGGCCAGAAAGGGCCATAAAAGAAAATGATCCCAAATTGAACTTAGAATCGCCGAAAACGCCTTTTAAAAGCCAGAAAAGGCCGAAAAAGAAAATGATCCCAACTTAAGCTCAGAATGACCGAAGACGCCTTCTAAGGGCCAAAAAAAGGCCAAAAAAAATAATCCCAAATTGAGATCAGAATCGCCGAAAACGCCTTCTAAAGGCCAGGAAGGCCCAAAAAGAAAGTGATCCCAAATTAAGCTCAGAATCGTCGAAAACGCCTTCTAAAGGCCAAAAAAGAAAATGACCCCAAATTAACCTTAGAATCGCCGGCAACGCCTTCTAAAGGCCAGCAAGGGCCTAAAAAGAAAATAATCCCAAATTGAACTCAGAATCGCCGTAAACGCCTTCTAAAGGACAGAAAAGGCTTTAAAAGAAAATGATCCCACTTTAAGCTCATAATCGCCAAAAACGCCTTCTAAAGGCCAGAAAAGCCATAATAAGAAAATGATCCCAAATTGAACTCAGAATCGTCGAAAATGCCTTCTTAAGGCCAGAAAAGGCCAAATAAGAAAATGATCCAAAATTCACCTCAGAATCGCCGAAAACGCCTTCTAAAGGCCAGAAAAGGCCTAAAAAGAAAATAATTCTAAATTCACCTTGGAATCGCCGAAAACGCCTTTTAAAGGCCAGAAAAGGCCTAAAAAGAAAAAAATCCCAAATTAAAATCAGAATCGCCGAAAACGCCTTCTAAAGGCCAGAAAAGGCCCAAAAAGAAAATGATCCCAAACTGAGCTCAGAATCGTCGAAAACGCCCTCTAAAGGCCAGAAAAGGCCTAAAGAGAAAATGATCCCAAATTAACCTCAGAATCGCCGGAAACGCTTTCTAAAGGCCAGAAAAGGCCTAGAAGAAAATAATCCCAAATTAAGCTCAGAATCGCCGTAAACGCCTTCTAAAGGCCAGAAAAGGCTTTAAAAGAAAATGATCCCAAATTAAGCCCATAATCGCCAAAAACGCCTTCTAAAGGCCAAAAAAGAAAATTATCCCAAATTGAACTCAGAATCGACGAAAACGCGTTCTTAAGGCCAAAAAAGAATATGATCCCAAATTCACCTCAGAATCGCCGAAAACGCTTTCTAAAGGCCAGAAAAGGCCTAAAAAGAAAATAATCCCATATTAAGCTCAGAATCGCCGAAAACGCCTTCTGAAGGCCAGAAAAAGCTTTAAAAGAAAATGATCCCAACTTAAGTTCAGAATCGCAGAAAACGCCTTCTAAAGGCCAGAAAAGGCCTAAGAAGAAAATGATCCCAAATTAAGCTCAAAATCGCCGAAAACGCTTGCTCAAGACCAGAAAAGGCCTCAAAGGAAAATGATCTCAAATTAAGCTCAAAATCGCCGAAAACGCCTTCTAAAAGCTAGAAAAAGCCAAAAAAAGAAAATGATCCCAAATTAAGCTCAGAATCGCCGAAGACGCCTTCTAAAAGCCAGAAAAAGCCAAAAACGAAAATTATCCCAACTTAAGCTCAGAATCGCCGAAAACGCCCTCTAGAAGCCAGAAAAGGCCTAAAAAGAACATGATCCCAAATTAGGCTCAGAATCGCCGAAAACACCTTTAAAGGCCAGAAGAGGCCTTTAAAAAATGATCCTAAATTAAACTCAGAATCGCCGAAAACGGCTTCTTAAGGCCAGAAAAGGCCTAAAAAGAACATGATCCCATATTTGGCTCAGAATCGCCGAAAACGCATTTTAAAAGCCTAAAGAGAAAATGATCCCAAATTGAGCTCAGAATCACCGAAAAGTGCTTCTAAAGGCCAGAATAGAAAATGATCACAAATTGAGCTCAGAATCGCTGAAAAGTGCTCCTAAAGGCCAGAAAAAGCTAAAATAGAAAATTGAGCTCAGAATCGCTGAAAACTGTTCCCAAAGGCCAGAAAAGGCCAAAAAAGAAATAATCCAAAATTGAGCTCAGAATCACCGAAGAGTGCTTTTAAAAAAGAAAAGCCCGAAAAGGCCAAGTAGAAAATGATCCCAAATTAGGTTCAGAATTGCCAAAAAATGCTTCCAAAGGCCAGATAAGGCCGAAATAGAAAATGATCCAAAATTAAGCTCAGAATCGCTGAAAGGCTAGAGAAGGTCGAAATATAAAATAATCTCAAATTAAGCTCAGAATGGCCGAAAAGTGCTTTTGAAGGCAAGAAAAGGTCAAAAAAGGAAATGATTCCAAATTAAGCTCAGAATAATCGAAAAACCCTTCTAAAGGCCAAATGTTACCCGCTAAAAATGCGAAGTGTGGAATTCCTTCTTCCCTTCTTCGATGGATGAAACATGCATTTGTATGCAATCCAGTATATATACATTTTTCATCATGGGGTTTTTAAAACAGCCCACCCCAAAGTGTCATCGACTATGGGATTCCCCTCGATAAACACATTGTCGATCTCCACATCCTTGGCAGCGATTTTCACGCAACACTTTCTTGTGAAGAACTCGGAGCTAGCAATCGCGTTTGCTTCAAGTTATTTACCATTTACCTATTTCAATGATCGACTTCTTCATGAGCCGGAAAAAAGTGAAAAAAACAACGTAGGAACCTTACGAGTATATGGGTAAGTTTTCACCCGTACTTCCCACACATGTGGTACTGGGTTTGGTAAAAGGGAGGACACAAGGAGAAGGAAGGGAGAGCTGATGAGGTATATTTCAATATCTTTCCCATTTGTTCCAGCATCCAGGAATAGCATAACTCCCATGGTGTCTTTTTTTTTGCGTGAGCGTTTTACTCTACCGCTAACTAAAGGTAAGCAATCAAATATGAAAGGTAGCAAATTAAAGGTTACTGAATGAAAAAACAGTTTGGTCAAATACAACGAGTAAATAAAAAAATGTCAGTTGGAATCAGACGGGTGAAAAATGGAACACAATACTTAACGAAAAAAATCTTCTATACGTCAGCAAACTATCGATTAGCTTACGCTCGGCTGTACGCTTTCGAGTCTACAAGTCAGTTTTCTTGTCTATTTCCCAGCTGAATAACTGACTATTAGGCTGTCTCAAAAAAAAATCGATGTTGAAAAAGTCAAGGTGCTCAGCCCTAAATTGAAAGATAATGTTATTTATGGCATTTTTGTAGAACATTTCGACTTTCTAAAAAATTGTTTTCAGGTTGCCCAAACGTGATTTATGAAAAAATTACTTTTTTCAGTTACAAACCCACTCTTTTGCAAACATCACAAAATAGTGAATTTTTCTCATAATTTTCAGATAAAACCCTTCAAAACACATATAAAAAATTTTTTTGATCTAGAACTGAAATTTTTACTGCAAAGCGGGATTCAAGACGAAAATTTACATGTAAAAAGATCCTTGATATCTTATCGGGGGGCTGAGATATTGGCGTTTTACATGTGATGGAAAACTATGCATATTGTCAAAAATACCACTCAAGCTCAATATCTCCATTGCGCAGTGTTTTATTTTGCCGTTTGTGCGTATAATTTCATAATAGTGATTCAAATGATGTTTATAGCCATAAGGTATGTTCGGAGGAGTTTCAGGATATTTAAAAATGCAGAAAGATGGGTGATAAGTCCACCTATGAGTGAGATAAAAAATTTACTTTTCAATCAGAATAAGATAGACGCATGGTGTCTTCGACAAAGTTTTAGGTTATATTAAAACAAGAAAGTTCACCGAAGACATCATGTTTCCATCTCTTATTTATTACGAGCAACATTGAGTTTTCAAATAGAAGGCACTAAAAATTCCAATTTCCGTTTCAACTTTTTTCGCAAATTTTTTCGAATTTTTAAACCTTCTACTAAGTTATCAGCCATCTAAAAATGCATTTGTTTTCTGAACATTATTATTTTTTATCTCTCAAAATAAAACAGTTATTTAACATATTTGTTAAAATGCATAATTTTCCATCACATATAAAATGCCAATATCTCAGCTCCCCGATAAGATATCAAGTATCTCTTTGCATGTAAACTTTCGTCGTAAATCCCGCTTTGCAATGAAAGTTTCAGTTCTTGATCAAAATTTTTTTTTATTTGTGTTTTGTAGGGTTTTATCTAAAAATTATTAGAAAAATTAATTTTTTTGTAATGTTCAATGGGCTCTGCCCAAGTAACAAAACTGGTTTTATCAAAGTTTCATAGCGCTGTTTTGGCTGTATTAGGCGCTATAAAACTTTGATAAAACCCATATTGTTACTAGGGTGGGAGTCAAAAAACTGAATGCAATGCTGAACTGAATCATGCAAAATGTTCAAAAACAACTCCACAAAAATAAAAATATATGTAGAAAAATTTAGGAATCGAACAGAACGGAAACAAGTGCAAAATAGTGGATTTGTAGCTGAAAAAAGTCATTTTTTCATAAATCACGTTTGGGCAACCTAAAAACAATTTTTTAGAAAGTCGAAATGTTCTACAAAAATGCTATAAATAACATTATCTTTCAATTTAGGGCTGAGCACCTTGACTTTTTCAACATCGATTTTTTTTGGGACACCCTACTGACTATACACCTGTAACTGTTAAATAAGCAATGTGGATTAAAATAAAATTAAAACTATTTCCATTTTTTTTGCCTTCTTGTATGTGACACGAATTACAAGTCTAAAATTCGGAATTTATTTTGAGAAAACTCTGGCTTGGAATGCTCTCCATTTCGATGCCCAAATCCCTGTTTGTCTGTTCTGATGTGACTTAAGGCAGTAACTTGGGTCCTCTTCTATTTTCGCTATTTAAAGACGATGCAAGCATACCTTGGAGATCGTTGTTGTTCTGTTTATGCCGAAAAGTTCTACTGAATTTCTCTGCCTAAATATACCCAAGTGTTCCAAGTACTCCTTCTGCGAAGCCGATTTTCTAAGATTGATATTGGGTCGACAAGAATATACCTTTAGCGAACTGACTCAATCAATTTACAATTTGTTAAAATGACATTTCACGAATTTGAAATGAGGCTGCCGTATTCATGTTAAAAACACAACTGTGTTACCATTAGGTGTAATATGTTTGTGTCAGAGTTTTCCAATCAAATATACTGTAATGTTTTCCAACTAATCGCTGAACAAAACAGGCAACTGACTTGATTAGATTGGACTTATCTGGTTCAGATATTGATCACAAACCGTACCCAATTCCAAACAACCAGAACAAATTTAAATTTCAGAAAACCGGTTTCCACCTTCGCAATACACAGGTCCAAAATACCCAACAATCCCCGGCAAATGCCGGTGGCAGATTCAATCCGACCCCACTCACACCCATCGTGCGAAAAAAGCCAGCCGCCTATAGTTTTCCCCCTTCTCCAGCCTCGGGGATATAAATTACTATCCCCGAAAACTATAACCTCAATTACGACGCCTCGCTTCGGTTGGCTGCGCGAGAAAGGCTACGTACAAACAAGATTCCGGCGTGAACTATTCGGTCCGTCATGTCTGTCGATTTGATCCTCACGGAAGCTCCCGAGCGGAAGGCAGTTTGGGTGAAAATGTAATCAGCAGAAACTTACACTTGTTGTGTGTCTGTCTGTCTGTTGAGTCAGCCCGCTGAACAAATTTGCCGAAGGGGGCTTCTCGACTTTATATTTATCTAACGTTGGCAGTAGCGGCAAAACGACCAACTTTACGGCAGAGCTAACGGTTCGCCACGTCCCGCTCACATAATTAACCGATTTGTAAATTAATTTTCCTTCCCCGCTGGTGGACTGGCGAAAATTTCTAAATCCTTTGACACATGTGGGGGGAGAAAGTAAAACTTACCTTTCATCACCACAAGCTGGAGCACATAAATCCAAGCGTTGGCCTTGATTAGCATTTTCGGGCCGTCCCTGGTCACCTTTTCTTCTCTCCGGCCCCTTTTGCGTTTGTGCTGCTCTACTGTTCGATCCGTTTACGCGGGTCCCGCGATCACACCCGAGCAGCCCCTCGGTCAGCAACGTCAACCGCGTGAAACATCCTTTTCCGGCGGGGTTGCTTCACTTTCATTTCCGCCGCCCCTCAGGTCTCGCAAAACAGAAGCAGTTTTTTTTCGTTTCACTTTTTTTTCAAACTCACAGCTTGCTGTGGTAAAACACCGGAACGCACATTTTGCCGCCTGCTATATGCCTCTATCCGGCGGGGGGAATTTGACGATTTTCACACAACCCACTCACACTGGCACACAAACACAAACACAAACACAAACACTCCCACTCCCACACAAAAGCGGTGTCCGTTTTTCGCTTCAACGGCAGGGTTTGCTGGTGGGACCTAGAGAGCAGACAAAAAGAGGCAAAATGGAACTCGTTTAGTTAACCGGTTTTCGCTGGAATTGGTATAAATATGTTTACGTATGTAAGAATAATGTTTACCATCTTGCGCTCTCATATATTGTGTGTGCGAAAAACAAACCCCAAAGTACAAGGCCGAAAACGGCACGAATCGATATATCGAATACATGTAGAGTAATTTCATGCAATATGGCGGTTTTGATTAAGCATGAAATGAACCCCAGCAGGTTATTTCTTATGACACTTACACTGAAACCGTGCCGACACTGCTTGCCTTCACGCTGTGAAGTTTTCCCGAGGCCAACCGGTTGATTTAAAAATTTAGAGTCCCGGCTTGTGTCCGATGTCTGACAGGGAGATAATTTTTAATTTTCCAATTTGTGGTACACTTAGCAAAAAGCCTAAGTTTTGGGTTCATATTATAATACAATTCGATAATCAAAACAAATAGCATTCACCGTGAACCCTTCGAACGAACCCCAGCCGGCTCCCTTGGGGAACATTCCGGATGCCGGAGATTAATTTTCAAACAAACTACATGACCTGCTTATCTGACAGTTCTGCAAGAAACCACCAAAGACGCCGGCAGTGAAGTCATAAATAAACCCAAGTCTCGCTGTAAGCGCAAAGCCACATCACTGCCATCGATAAATTTGCCTTTGCTAAACAAGATACGTTAACCAGGTCGGTTATCGAAAACCGAAAATCGCTTCGAACGACATTTTCTCCGTACAAGTCGTCGATATCAGCACATGAAGCACATGCTGCTGCTGCTGCCTCTGTTTTGTGTTGGCTGGGAAGGCCATTCGTTATTCGTCGTCAGTGGCTCCGACCGTTCCGGTCGTAGAGCTAGTAAAGCATCGAACTTTCATCTTCTGTTTGCCCATACACCCGGAAAATACGCCCGACTGGAACAGGCAACAGGCATCGTACTGCTGGCTTGCTGTTTCTGGATTCCAAGCTCCGTGCGACCCTAATTTCGAGTGCATGATTTGCCACCGTAATCGAGCCGACTTCATACCTGACAGCTTCACATACATACATACTGGATGAAGAGTGGAGGTGGCAAGTCTTGCAGATTGGCCTGCCTTTAATCGTGCTTTTATTAGTTCTTGTCGCCCTTATCGAGATTGTACACAATTTTCTCTTTGCCTGCCAGCCCTCGGGCCACGCTTCGTAGTTGAGCCTTGGTACGGAGCCAGCCTGGAGTGAAGTTATAAGTGGAATGATGGCGAACGGTTTTCAGTGGATGGTTTACCGATGCATCGGTGCTAATTATGTGGCAATGGGAGTTTTGGAGAACTTTGTTGACATTTTCGATCTGTTTTGACAAATTTTTACTAAATAAGCATTTTTGATATCTTATTCATAAGTGATGGTTTGACGTTTTCAACCGTTTTGAACAACATCAGTGCCTTATTAAGCATTGTTATTTTTAAATCTTTTCTGGGTTCGTTGAGCATTCTATGGCGATTGTGAATTTTGGTTCGCACAGAACCTTTGTTGCCCAGTGGTTTTGTATTTGGTATCTTTTACTCGGTATATTCTTTACGTTTTTTACACCATTGGAAAGTTTTATGTTCTTCTGATTCTGGTTGATTTCTATGCTCTTCTTTAATCTTGTACCTACTGGAGTATAGTCATGATTTTCTCATCACATTTTTGACATACTAAATTGATGTTGTATGTTTTCATTCCTGTTTGGTTCCTGAAGTGATTGTACTTTTTTCATGTTTTTTTGTGTTTTCGAAACTTTTTTTCGGCGAACACTAAAATTATCACTACCTGTGCTTTTTTCATCGGTATTTTTCGTGAAACTTTGACCGCCTTGAGGCACGTGTACCCGATGTCCGATCGAGCTGAAATTTGCCATAGGGACTATTCGAGAAGACGAAACTTTTGAGCCCTACCGCTAAATATTCGAAAAATCGATTTTTATTGGCACTCTATTGGACACTCAATGCTTGCTTTCCCTAGATCGATCGACAGAATTGTATACCTGTTTAACCGGACCCAAAGAGTGCCTTTTGAGGCCATATAAGAATCATGCTTTACTCAAACCAATCATTTTACTAGCAAATGGCGACTAGGATGGCCCTAACAAAGTAGTAGCGGGTCAACTGTACAAGCCGCGGAATTTTCTTTAGTAAAAAGTTGCCTTTGTGCGGTAGCGGCAGCCAAAGATACCCAAATACCAGCTTTTATGAGAATTGTCGGATACGGGATGAGAGTAATAGGCCGTGAATCAACCCCCAGTTTATTTAAAACAATTTTTGTGTTTTTTTCTGTTTTTTTCCTGCTTTAAAAAATAAACCATTCGGTTGAATATTCTGAATTCCTTGCCTGCTTGTCTTGTTCTGAACTCGTTTGGATAATTTTGTACTATGTCTTGTCAAAGTATTTTCGAGTGTACGAACTTAATTTGGTATCATTTTCAGTTGACCTTTTCTTGTCTTACGAGCACTTTTTGGTGAGTCGAATTTTGATGTAATAAATATTTATTTCAAGAAATTTTCGACATTTTGGATTTAAGGATATCAAAACTTTGGAATTTTAGGAAAGTATCGTCAACCGGGGTGAGATTGGGACAGTGGGAGTGAGATTGAGTCATCCAACCCGTGACTTGTCAGCCATTTATTCCGGATCAGGAGACTAGTCTTTCTTGGTTGAGTATTCTAAGAAACTTATTCAAGAAAAATTGGTCTTGTGATCGCCATAGGATGGTTGAAAAACGTTGAGTTTGTATGGCACAATCCCACCTCGACCTACGGTACGAAAAAAATCTATTCCACTTTTATTGCTTTGTGTGTCTTTTGCATAATGTATTTAATTTTTGTTTTGTGTATTTGAGTATCGGTTTTGTCTTGTCAATTGTTTTTTTGTCAATTTGAGTATCGGTATCAAGATTTTTGCTCTCTGCCAATGACCTTTTGTGTTTCTCATTCCTTTGCTACTCTTGTTGTGTAGTGTTTTTGTCTTTTTTTGCGTTTTTTGCAAAATAGTTGAAATATCATTTCTTCACATTTAATTTGTTTGACTTTCTTTTTTTCTTTTATTATGGTACTTCTTAGCGCGTTGAGATATTGTATACATATTTTCAACTTTTTCATACTTTTTTTTGCCTTGTACTGGCTTTAAAGCTTGTTTGTTACATAAGTTTAAGCTTTTTCGTGACTTTTACGCTTTTTTGTATATTTTAAATATTTGAATGTGCCCTTGTTTAAGCCCTTTCTGCTTAATTAATTTTTCAACAGTTTTGAAGTAGAATACTCTCTCAGGAAGTTCGGCTACATAGGGATGTGAAATGAAAATCTAAATCCGAAAAAAATTAAAAATATGTCCAATTTCGAAAGCTAATAAATCGGTTAGTATTCGATGGATTTCCTTCGTTCTTGCAGCAATAGATTGGAAAATCTTCTAAGATTCTTCCCAAATGCAGATAATTGTAATTTTATTTTTCAAACTATTGAACTATTGAAAATAGTCAAGCCTTGTCAAAACAAAACCTTCGGCCTCTGGTTGGTCGTTATATGATTGCTTCCCAAGCATGATCGACAGAACCATAGACCTTGCCATTTGAAATGTGCTATTTGGCCTATATAAGAGCCTTTTTCACCCGAAGTCGCTCATTATAATTCTAGACTGCAACAACAGCAGTCCTCCCTTAGCAGCAGCAGTAGCAGTGCAGCGGACAACGGCCACAGCTGTGGTATGGCAACGGATAGCGGAGCGCGTCTCAGCATCGATAGCAGGACCAGGTGATGCAGGGCAGCGGATACCAATGGCAACGGAAGCGTCCACTACGGTGGCAACGGGGATAGTGCAGCGGTTGACGTTGGTCTCAGCATCAATATAAGCAGGGCCAGCTGATGCAGTGTGGCATTTTAGTGAAATGCTGTCTCTGAGCGATAGCAGGCACACTAGCAAATGCATCCAATGAAAAGAACGTTCTGGAAAGCTTTTCAGTGTTTATTTCCCCCCAAGGAATACTTTATTTGCACTGCCAGTGATAACGCGAAGATTTGATCGGCATCTTATCAGACATTGAATTAAACAACAAATTGTCCTTTTCAGGATGAAATAAAAACCTAATTGAAGAGTTAATATTTTCTTTTAAATAAATTTACACTTTTAAGAAATTTGGAACAGATATATATTTGGTTTCATCTCCGTGTCTCAGAACGTACTGAATTATCTTTTCCTTCAGTCATGAGCACAACATCCGAAAAGCTTTCATTATCAGCATAAAAAAATTGTCGCATAATTAAAATTCAAAAATTATCAAGTCCAAATCATGACAAGCATCTATATTACTGAGAATGGTCAATCTTTGTTGAAGCGCGAAATTTGACTGATCTGATTAGTCGTTAATATGATTACTTCCCAAGCATGGTCGACAGAATCATAGACCTTGCCATTTTAAATTTGCTATTCGTCTGTATAAGAGTAAGGATGGGAAATATCGACTGAAACGGCTATCGATAGTTATCGATGATTTCTTACTACTATCGATAGGTTTTCATCCCTATATAAGAGCCTGTTTCAGTCGAAGCCGCTCATAAGGGACGAATGACCGTTTAGGGTTAAAGTCCCTTCTAAAGAAATCTCGCGTAATTTTTCAAAATGACCTATCTAACATTGAGAGACTCTCTTTGTTTACTTTCTCTTTAACTATGTTATTTTTTCCATATTTCATAACACTCAATGCATAATAAGCAAGACAGTATTACAATCTCTCGATTGAGGGGGAAAAGGTGGGAAAATATTTTTAATGACAACATAATTAACGAAACAAAGTGTGAGAGGAGAGAATCTCTCATTGTTACTTGGGTCCTTTTGAAAAATTACGCGAAAAATAAATCAATCAAAAAAAAGAAGCCGCTCATAACAGTCTAGACAGCGACAACAGCAGTCTTCCCCTCGCAGCAGCAGTAACAGTGCAGTGGATACCAGGCGGATAGCGGCCACAGCTGTGGCATGACAATGGATAGTGCACTAGTTGCAGCGAATCTCAGCATCGGTAACAGCTGGGCCAGCTGATGCAGGGACAGCGGTTACCAATAGCAGCGTATAGCGGCCAAAACATTAGCATGGCTACGAATAGCGTAGCAGTTGCAGCGGGTTTAGCATCGATAGCAGCTGATGCAGTGAGGCACTTCAGTGAAATGCAGTCTCTGTGCGATAGCGGGCACTAATAAATGCATTCAATGAAAGGTTGCCTCATTTTGACAACACATGAGCCGTCTAGTTTTGATTGTTAAATCAGCTTCTCACTGTTTATTCTATCACAAGGAATACTTTATTCGCACTGTCAGTGATAACGCCAAGATGTGATCGGTATCTTATCCGATATTGAATTGAACAACAAATTAAAAAATGACTGACACGCAAGCAGCCGGGTTTTCTTGTAAAAGTATTCTACTTCATCCTTGCGGTCGTGGCTTTGCACACAACCCTCCTGTGATTTTTTTTGTCAGAACTAATTTCTATTTCAGCCTATCTGATTTTCAAAAACGTTTTCCGGGAATTCAAAAACCTATGCCGGATTTTAATATTTTTAACAGGCTCAACAATAAAGTAACATTTTGAAGCTTATTCTATTCTACACAACTTCCGTTTTCAGTGATATTAAGCTTGATTTGAAATTATTTGCTGATCGACATTGAAGTCGTGTTTCAATAATTTTATCCTTGAATTTAGTTTTTTTTTTCTATAGGTTTCAATTCATAGGTGTAATTCTGATTTTTATAAAAATTTCGGATTTTGTTTATGTTTGTTTTCTGAATCGATCGCAAGCGATTTTAGACATAACTTGAGATTATTTCTCATTTGAAAAATGTTTCTAACCTGTAGTTTCACGAGCATTTAAGCTTAATTCAGGAACACTGAACCTTATTTAGAACTGTTTTGGCCTATTATTTTACGCAGGATTTTAATTTTTATCCGGCTTTACTTATTTATATGTTAGGCTGGGTACTATGATTTCTAAATCAATTGTAGAATGGAGTAGTTTTAAGTAATCATTAGGCGCTTGAAAAAATTAATCCCCTTTCAAGACTGAAACATCCAGTTTAATAATAAATAATCAACCCAGAATGTCCCCGTTTCGAAAAATATGAAACGCTCTTCAATCTGCTAGCTCTACGAAACTAAAGATTAAATCCAATTTTCCACTCCCACCGCCGCTAACAGCAACAAATGCGTAATTGGCAGTCTCAGCGCGCGACCCAGAAAAGAGAGCACTGGCAAGCACAAAACTGAACGTCAAGCGTAAAACGAGCAGCCCAATTCTAGTCTATGGGCTAAATTAGTCAAAAATTGCACTAATTGGATCAGCTCGGAACTTCCCGGCCAAATCTCTGTCCCACAACCTTGACGTTGAACTCAATTAGTGCCAATTTAGCGCAGTTGAAAGATACTCCACAGTCGCACAAGCTTCTCGTTATTTTATTTTTAATTTTTTTTTTCTATTCTATCTCGCAATGACGACCGACGCTCTGACTTGTGTCAGTCGGTGTTTAAGACAAAATTCTACACAATTAGAGTAATTGAATAATTAAACGACTTTACGGCCGGCAATATTAATATGAATAATTTAGCAGCGACAGCAGCAACAGTCGACGGACCACGCGTTTTATGGTCGATCGTGTGTTGACACGAGTCTAAGCGTCGCGAAGCGACGGTGACGCACTCACACGTGTTGGGCCAAACGATAATTAATAGCGGTTGTTAAAAATGACAAAATTTCAGGCATCCTGACTATCCATCAGAGGGACTATTAAATGGTGAGCCTGCTGGTTTAGAGCCACTAGTTTTCCGCTCCAATGGTGGGAAGTGTGTTCGTTTTTCTCATTTCCATTCAGTCTAAGGCTCAACTCGTGGGTTACCCGGGAAGGCTGTGCGAGATTTAGACAAAATTCTGACAATTTCTAACCATATGAAAAGTTTGTTGTTGTCATTTCATTGGAATAGTATACGACTTTAAACTTTCAAAAATTATGCAAAATGATTTGACATCTCGCACAGCCCTATCAGCCATAGACCCGACCAAGGCTCATAGATCCGAAGAGTGACAGCATGATAGATGTGACACGTGTTTGAACAAATATTATGCTGCATATTCCAGTTGCGCGGCCACGATTTGTTGCTGGATAACTGCCAGTTGGCAGAGTTGATCCCGGTATTTGATAGCAATATAAAATAACAATAGAGAGGGAAAAAAATCCCCTCACATTGACAAGAGTGTAGGTGCTTGAAAAAGTGATACACTTTTTTTCTCCCATATAGCATAAAACATCTGAGTCTATTATCCTGTGGGAAAGCACGCGCTTGGTTGAACGGGAAGCCAATCGAGCGTCGCTTTTCATATGCTGGATAAGCACCTATCATTCCATTTTTCCACCCGAGAATCGAAACCGATTGGGAATTACTGAGAAGGAGAGAGTTTTGTCATCGCTAGCGCTGAACGGCTGCACAAAGGACAAATGGCACACTAACGGATTCCGAATGGTGTTTGGATAACGACGGTCGCGAAATTTTTGGTGGGTCTTCCGGTCTAATACCAGCTGTGCAGTTCTGCCATCATCGCGTCTCGTGGTAGGTGCGTCGTTCTAGGTGATGATCCTTAACTATTCGTTCCGGTTTACCGCCACCGGGGCGCGCGCTTGAGAGAACCAAACAATGCAGACCCGGTTTTGCGTTCCTGTGCGTATCCAATCTAGTTAGACGGTAATGACGAGAACTGCAGGGCTTTCGTACGGCGCAGCAAATCCCTGCGAAGGTCCGTCCGTCCGTTTGTCCGTTCTGTTCGTTCGTTCGTTCGTTTATTCGTTAGTTGGTTCGGCCGTGGGCGCTCTGGCATTGTGACAAATGAATAAAATATGTTTGGAAAAGTGATTAGTGCGAGTGTTTTATTTGCTCGTATCGCCCGAAGCGCAACCAGCAGACTCAGATGGGGAGGTGATTAGTGATGGGTTTTTGTGCGCTTTTCGACCATTGTGTGGCCCCCTGGCCTAGGATAGGATAGTAGCGAATAATTGGAGCATCGCACCACGCCTGGAAGTGGATTTATGGGATGTGCAGTGTTTCTTTTTTTTTCTGTCTCCCCTCCCCTCCACTCCTAGAATTCTGGTGATGTGTAAACGGCGGGAAATTTATTGCGCATTGTTTTCCTCGGTAAAATGTCGATTCAAACACGAAGCACTCGAAGCACTCGCGCCCCGGGTTATCGTGGAGGCCACTATTCGAACGGAGTGACAACTTTGTTGCGCACCCGGCAGGATTATGAGCCCATCGCAAAGCTGTGAACTCAACAGCTTTGCTTGTCGACTCAGTCGGGATCTTATTGCAGGCCAGATACACACAGACAGGGAATGCAGCTGGTTTGTAGTAATTTGATGTGAACTTTGAGCACATCGTTAGAGAAGGCTTAATTTTAATAGCAATTATAATATTATACTACATTGTATACTATAAAGCCGACCCGGCAAACGTCATACTACCACAAATTATATTGAATGTAAATGATTCTTCTTAACAAAATCCTTTTGTATCCTAAAAACGTATGCGCACATCTTCTTGGTTGTTTTCTGGACCCAAACTCACTTTGGAGTCGAAATGTTCACAGTATTTTTTAGTCTCATGTTCTGATTCTAGTTCACAAACGTCCAAATCACACACACAGAATAATATAATATGTACATTAGCTATCAAACATAACGAATTTGGTTAAACAATTCAGATTCGAAATATTTTTTTGTTATTTTGTTCCAAAATGGAAGACAGCCAAAATATAATCTATACTGCACAATGCATTCCGGTAAGGCCAAAGGTAAAGCAATTATTTTACAGAGATATTAAAAATAAGACAACTTTATTTAGCTCACACGATCCCTGGAAATACTGAACAATAGTAACAAAAATTCATTTTTGTAAGACTTGTGCAATTATTATCAAAATTAATGATATTAACTTTAAATATTATTATTTAAATATATAACGCATACATAACTTGATAGTGCCAAAACACCGATATCGGAATATATATAGTTTGCTTGTCTTTCAGTCACGCGCACGACAAACGAAAGTTACTCAAATTGCCTTTTTCCCAAGCAAACTTTGAAGCTGAGGTACACTAAAGTTTGTTATTTTTTGTGGGTAGCAACCCAAACACTCCTGTTCTGACTACAAGTTGCCTTTGCTTTTAGTCCTCCACTCACCTCCTCTCGCCTGGTATGAAGTCAGTCGTAAGGAAATCAAAGCTAACTGCGTCTTAACTAATATTCGGCACACGTGTTAAATTAGCACATGGCTATAGGTTCTGATGCAGGTGCATCGACAAAAACCGCCAAAAACGTAATAAAGAAATCTAAAGTTAGCCAAACCACTGTCGGTTGATTATGAACGTTATTTCATAGATCAATAATTTCTGTAATGTCATGGCATTACCATCAAAATTAGGCTGTCAAGTGATGAAATAAGGCAGTACCTGTTGTAGTTTATTGAGGATAGACTATGAAAAAGTCAAGAAAATAATGGGGATTATAAACCTTTTTGCTCGAGAAAATAAGCAGTTTGGTTTTTTTAAAGTGTGTAGCAATTTTAATATGCATTGAAATTGTAATTTTTCAATAGTACAGTTATTCGATAGCAAAAAGTTGGTTGTTTATTAAAAATATCAATTACGACCGAAGACGTTAATAACGAACATTTATAAAAAAAGGAAAAAAACCGGCTGTTACTCGCTGAAGCTAAAGCTAAATTTTATGCAAAACATCATAGGGGCCATCCACATACCACGTGGACAGATTTTTAACGATTTTGACCCCCCCCCCTCCCCCTCCGTGGAAAACTGCCCATATAAATTCTAAAAAAAAATTTTATGGGCCGTGGACATTACCCAACCCCCCCAAAGCTGTCCACGTGGTATGTGGATGGCCCCATATCGAGTTTCAAGTTTAGCTCATGGCGCGTGACAAGCCGCACTTGAAATCTATTCAACTTTTTCCCTATTACTCAAAGCTGTAACAAAATTTACAAAAATGTTCTCAAGAAGTTGTACTCAAAGATAAAGCAATATAATTTTTTTCGATATTTTTAAAAATAGAAAAGACATTCAACCTACACAAGACATGCTGCACATATTGTACCCCAAATTAATTTATAAAGTATACTACGACGTTCAAGATGTACGGAGACAGGGATAATTATTTTGCTAATACGTGAAAATTTTAGCTGTTTCAAAAAAACATAGAGTATAAGATAAACCTATTTCCGACGAGTGACATTCAAACTTTGATTCAAGTTCAACAATTATACTTGAAAATTCTCACGATGAAATTATTCAGTAAGGTACAGATTGATATTAAATTAGCAATACAGTTTGTGTTAATAATGTTTATAGTTGATGAGTAATAAAAGTTTGAAGTTCATTTTTTGCGGTAAAAACTGATTTCTCTGCGCCGGGATCGGGTGAGGCTATTGGCCATTATTTTTGAACATTTATAAAATCTGATCAGCAGTTTTGATTTAAGATATTTTGATATATCGACATAAAATTTTTAAAGTTTTAAAAATTAAACATAGGTTTATCTACTATCCTGCAAATGCGCTACAGTAAGCCAACTTTTTTTATTTTTTATCAAATAATATTGGTTTGCTTATATAGAAGAAGACGAAAACAAAGAAGTAGACAAAGGTGGTGGTGATGGGATGAGGTTTGTTATGTTGGTACGCAACACTATAAAAGGTTTCTGTGATTGAACGCAGATGACAGATGTTTCATGCGCGTCATTTATCATGTGTGAAAGAATATCGGGGTATTAGAGAGGGATTTGAACTATTCAACAATGATTAAAAGCGGACAGTACTTCGTTGTTCCAAGCTTGGCTTTTGTTAATAACAAATTGCAGAGACAAACTTTTGCATGTGTGAATGTTTTTTTGAGTAATCCAGTATTTTTTCATGAGCAATGTTTTTTGTAAATTGTTTTTTTTTTTTTTTCAATCACATTCATTTTTAGTAATTTTGTAAGTTTAGTTTGAATATAACATATGTAACATTGAATAATTGAGAAAATGAACTATTATTCAAGTTATGAAATTTAAAAATAAATTAAATCGTTAGAAAACAATTTTTCGAAAATAATCAAATAGTGGAGAAAAAGTCTTTAGATATTGGAGAAAACAGCTGTGCAGTGGATCCGTATAAGAAGCGAGAAGCAGATACGTTTTCGAGTAAGCAATCAATCCATGATCTACTAAACGAAAGATTTATCGCAGTTTAGATAAATAATTAAGTTTTACACCAGCGCTGGCCATCTGCATCGAATTGTCGATAGTGTCATATTTACATCTTTAACTTCAACTCGATTTTTCAAAAAATAAAAATTTCATTTTAGAATAAATACTATCTTTTAATAGTTCAAAATGCATTTGAAAGTGGCTAGCCACTACGGGCCAACTAGTATAAATATAAAAGCTTTACAACATGGGTCTAGGCTACCACTATCAAAGGTGTAACTACCTTTTTGATGAATGAATATTCTATTGTTCGATTGAAATAAATGCTGCATGTTTCTGTTCGCCCCATGATGGGGCGAATGAAAACACTTATCAGTCGACTGCATTTTTCTTGTTCTGATGAAAGATTTGAATTTTACTCTTAGCTTAGCTTAACTTGCACATATCAATGGTTGCACTCCGTGATTGATGCGAATCAGTAAAATTGCACAGTAAACCAACTGAATGGGCTGGGAGTGACCGACCATTCTCAATGTACAAGTTTTAGTGACTTAATACTTAAAGCCGGTCACGTCCTTGCAATCAGGTAGGAAAAGGGAAGGGATGTTCGCGTGACCCTTGCTATTTGGAGACCGTGTTAAACTCTGCATCTTCACAAAGGCCACAGGAAGGAGGATTTGTTAGTAAGGAAGGGTAAGTTGGATCAGCATTCACTTTGATAAGTGACCAATTTTTTAGATGCTAATTTTTTGAATCCTGCAAACATTTTTGAACGATTTATGCACGAGAGAAAGAATCCTGTAAAAAAATTTGAAAATAAGTTTCACCCTAATACTACATCTTTCCCTTTTTCGGAAGAATGGTGTAGCTATTCTTTTATGTGTTACACCAAGAATCTTTTACAATTTGGTTTTTATGCTAATTGTATGCTTTCTAATATTTTATGTTTGTTTTCTGATGAACATTTTGGAGTATACAACTTGTATTTTTCACTTCGTTTATCCTAAATAGTTCTAAATAAAATATTTCTTTTTTTTTCAGTTTTGTTTAATTGTTTGTTGGATCAGGCTCGCATTTATTACCTGTGTATAGTGAAACTCGAAATAAGTAATACAATTCTATCCTTGAGCAACCTAACATTGAAATTGCATATTTTCGCTTTCTTTGTATTTTTTATTGAATACACCCGATTCATTTTTTGCAAAAAAAAAACGTGTTATTTCGAAAAACCGTGCAAAAAAGGCGTTCAAAAAGAATTTCGTGTCCATGCAAAAAAAAAAAAATCAAATGCATTTTTTTTGCACGGTGGATGCTTCACATGCAAAATAAGCATATTAAGAAAACCCGTGTCATTTGAAGAAACCGTGCAAAAAAGGCGTGTAGAAAAATCCGTGTAAAAAGACCGTGCAAAAAGAGAATCCGGTGTATAGGAATATGTTTTACTTAACCCTGGAAAGAGAGTCTGCGTCAATTTCACCACTCGCTTTCAGCAATGTTGCGCTCTTTTCGTCTGACACTGCGTCATTTTTGTTCTCGTTTTTTCTCAATCAATAAAGAAATTTCGAATTCTGAATTCTTGTTTTTCTTATTTATCGATGTGTTAACATCGTAATGACCATTTATTGATAATTCATAAAGAAAAAGTTGTAATTTCAAACATTTGTAAATCGGGTGCCAATTTGACGCATGATTATTTTTTTACGTATATCGAAATTCAAGGTTGAAAATCTTTAGACACTTTGCGCCATTTAGCTAATTTTTCATATGGTACGGACTTTATATCATTATCCTTCGATTTTTAAATGAAGAAATAAAATTCGCTCCAAATCGCTACAATTGGTATATGGGCGAACTGTCATTGTAGCGATTTCGAGCAGTTTAAAATCTTGATTCAAAAAGCGAAGGACAACGATAGAAAAAAAATTTAAATCACGTTTTACTAAGAAAATGCAGATCTTTCAGATGATATAGAAAACTGATATAGCTAAACAAACCAAAGAGTGAACCCAAAGGAGGAGGTCTTTTTGCCTGGGAAAATTAATTCTGCAAACATTTTTGAAAATAAATCCCACTCTCTTACTACACTTTTCCCCTTTGCGAAGGAATGGTGTAGCCATTCTTTTATGTGTTACTCCATATTTTGCAATTTGTCTTACATTTTATTTATACGGTTTTTCGTATGTTTTCTGACAACCATTTGAGATTTTTCAATTTGTATTTCAAACTTTAGTTGTACTAATTTCTCCTAAATAATGTAGCTCTGTTTTTATTTACGTTCTTAACTGGATATGTTTCATTAGGCATTGGCAGGAGGTTCGCGATCCGAAAATTATTGGTTCGTATGCTGTCAAGGACGCCATCTAGGTACTTTCTTTATGCCCGTGAGAATATGAATTTGGATTTACCTTGGTATTTAAACTCTGTGCTGCAACATGCAGCAAGTAATTCTATGAAGAGTCCTAGAATAACTTACTGCCGCTACTCTACTGTAGAGTACAAACTATCAATTTTGCCTAACTTTAGTGAGACGTGTCATGAATAGGATAGAGTAAATTCAGTTGCAGAGATGATTGCATGATGAGTTCAGGGTTAGAGTGAGCTGTCAAATAAAGAATAACTATTGAGTGTGAGACGAATACGCAGGGAAACCAGATGTGCAGATTTTTGTTGATTACCAGATATTTCCAGATTTTCCATAGTTTTTGCAGATTTTTGTCAGACTCTCCTTATATTTGCGCAGTGGATCGAAAGGGAGAAAGGAGGGAGCAATCGAACCGAACAAATTCAGTTGTTGTAAATGAAGTTGTAGGATGCTGGGCAAGATAAAAAAGCATCGGGACAAAACGGAGGATATTTTGCAGCAATATTGGGGTTACCATAAAGAAAGTTTGGAAAATAGGACTGCGAGTGGCAAACGGAATCAGTTGTTTTAATGTGTGTAAAAAAGGAAAGAAATATGGATTATTAAGATAAAAGGAGGAGTTCTACTTCACGATTATGATTATTATTTTGCTTTAGAGAGCCTTGAGTATATTCTGAGCAATGCTCAGTTTTAATCTAGAATATTATAAACCGGTTCTCAATGGCAAGAATAAGAAAAAACACTCCAACACTGATGGTTTGGAGTCTACAATGTGTAAGATACGAAATGTGAACTGATGGTTCCTTCCAAAGTTATAGTATGGGCAGAAATATCGTGAGCTGCTGGCTCAGATAAGGCCAAATTAAGTTTATTGATAAAATCGTTCATACAGAGCTACGTTGGTCTAGCGAAATAATAATAATTAACAATATGACGCAAGAACATTCGTCGAAAATTAAATTAAATATTCTTTGGTTTTAAAAAACCGAATTTTTAAATTTCGTACAGGAATACGACTAACATGGAAACGTTTCGATCAGTTCGACAGTTTGATATGAATATTGAAGACAGTCGGATGGCGGCAGAATGAGAGAAATGGAAGAGGCAGCTGGGATGTTATTTCAGTGCAGTGAGAGTTGTGGATCAATCCGAGAAATTAGCAAAGCTGCTCTATCTTGGAGGGCCCGACTTTCAAGAACTGTATGACAATCAATTAAATGTAAGCATTTTTACCACCAAAAACATCTCAAACTCAATTCGTATGGATGACTGGTTAAATAATTTTCAAGTAAATATAAAGTTTTGCTTGGACCTGACAAAGAACTCGCGGCAAATTTTCTCGTCTGTTACCTCCACTGCGAGGAAAATCCACCCCGCAAAACAAGAGTTCGCGGTAAGCGTTCGCAAACTAATAATACTTTAAAGGTTCTTCTCCGGTGCTTACCGGTAACCACCCTCGGATTCGATGGGCGTCTAATTTATGACCCATTCAGAGCAGGCTCCGGTTGCTTTCATCACCCCGGGGCCGGGCGTGTGACCTTCACCGAAACGAGAGCAAGAGAGAAAGAGAGAGAGCTCAACCCGGGGCAAGGCAACGGTTTAATGCCGGAAGATGAAGCACAACGATGACTTTTTCATTTGCAATTAATTATGGTAATTTCGCAAACCACAACTGCAAATTGTCGAACGGATTGAAATTCGTCCGCCAATTTATGGCAACCGCCTATCGGTAGCAAAACCCAACCCGTAACCGATAGCCCAGATCGGGTAGCTTCCGAACAAGACCCAGAAATAGACCATTTTAACCCACTCAACAACAACAAAGCGCAAAAAAAAGGTCAAACTGTATAAATATTCATTCAGGTTGGAAACAAATTTTGAAACTATGTTAATTAAACCCGTCCGCCCATCGTCATCAATTACTTTCCAGTTATCACAAAGATGTTTTCTCGAAACAGCCCGAACTGTAGCTCAGTTTGGGTTTTACCTTTACCGGCGTGACTCGGAATGCGGTTCTGCTAATATTTATGAGCTCGTAAAATTATCAGCCTGTCAATACAATTTGTTCACCCCTTTCGCTATTTTATTGCCTATTTTTTATCTGTTTTACAACTTTACCACCCACCGAGAAGCGAGAAGAAAAAGGTCAAAACCATCTTCTGAACGGCTAAGAATTGCTTCTCAAATTCAGCAAGTAGTCATAAAGTCACACGACGAAACCAATAAAACTGGACTGAAATGGAATTCAAATCGATTTTTCGGTACCAACCGACTCCGACTTGAATTTATTTTCCGTTGTTTTCTGCTCCTTTCCTTGAGAAAACGAAGTTCAACTTCAGTGCCTCACCCACTCACTCAAGAGGGGCAAAGGGTTACGATGGTGTTGAAACAGAGAGAGAGAGAGAGAGGATAATAGTTTCGTATTCAATTGTTTTTTCCCTGGGGAGCAAAAGAACAATAACTAGAGCAATAATGAGAGTCGATCGGGGGTAAAATGTGCGACTAGTCATAATGATATGCATTTTTAGTCCTAGCAAAGCGTTTTACCTCCGAGTGTCACCCTGGAAGAATGACATTTACGAATAAATTGGCTTCCGTTGCTATTTCGAGAGTCCTCGAGTCGAGTCAAAAGAGGAACAGTAGTGTGAGAGCAAAACGAGGTTGAAGAATGGTTTCCGTTATCGCAGCTTCGTGCCTCTTTTGCCCTTTTCTTTCATCTCGTTCTTTCCTCTTTTCGACCAAACTATTCCCAGCCGGAAGCACGCCATAATTTCTGCACCATGATGACGATGTTTCGAAATTTATGACCACCTAGAGGGACTTACAAGTGGTCCATAATAGTCTGCCTGAGCTGAGATAGTAAGTTGTTTTTTTTTGTTCTTCTCCCGATCGGTAATCGAGCTTGTTTTATGGAATGTTTTGATGGCTCGATTTCGCTTTCCAATCGCCGGCGTCGTCCCGCCCTAAAGTAGTTTGGGGATAGGAATAATGCTCAATAACAAGTTTAATGGTTCATTTCAAGTGCAGTAAATTTGTCGTTCGGTCGTTATGGCTAGGAAAAGGAAATGAAACATTTCCCCGGTGTTGTGTGCGAGGATCATTAGTGCAGATTTCAATTCTTGGAAATTTGCTTGTTTGCAAGAGAGCGCCACTTCCTACAACGGGGCGTTTTCTGTAAAAAATTGCGGCAAAAGAAACACTGAAAAAAAATTTCAAACATAAAAAATTGTACCAATTATGAAGTGGAGAAAAATGTTAAAGAATTGAAAAGAAATACATAATCGGTATTAATAACTAGAAATTCAAAGGGTTGTGTGCAAAGCCACGACCGCAAGATTGACGTAGAACCACTATCAAAGAACCAGGTATAGTTCTGTCGATAGTGCTAATGAATTCAATGCTGTTCTGACCTTCCTCATCTTGGTCTTTCATCAACAATGCCAGTGAGCCACGCTTGTATAGACTTTAAAGTGACCTATCTATCCAAGACTCAAGTCTTGACGGACTTTGTTATTTGGACGCGGCTGATCGAAGCTGAATGAATAGTTGGAGATAACATTGGCAATGATCGTGGAGAACCGCAGAACCCTGACAATCCTCAAAAAGGACACCGTGTTGGTAGAACAACCGTCAACAACTGCTGCGTGTAGTGAAACCAGCGCAGATCAGCCCCGTTTGCCGTGAGCAATTCTCGCTGAAACCGTCCCACTGGTGACATGAGGTCTTTCAAAAAGGATATTTTTATGTCTAAATGATTGAAAGTAAAAATGGGAAAACCACTTTGGCTAGTTCATATTGATGGACCCCTCGGGCACAAATCGGTTAAACGGTTTTTACAAAAATTGATTTTTGAGCAATTCTTGACCATTTTATTGATTTATTTCTCTTGAATTTGTCATTGAACCCCCTGTAACCAACACTTCGTTTTCAAGAGGAATGATAGAGCTTTCATTTGAAGTAGAAAAAAATTGGCCGCCAACTTGGATCTCGCGGCATCTTGAATTTTATCAGAAAAATGTGTTTTTGAGCAAGTTCGCAACCACTGATTTTAAATTTGATATCAGGAAAATGCTTCAAGATACATTCAAAACATTAGGTGAGCATTGAGTTTACCTTGTCATTCTGGTTACTTTTCAAAATCGAGCTTCAAACAATTCAACGCATGACGCGCGGCCAATATCAAATAAACGCAATATGCTGAGCCTGTGGTGTGTTTCTGTGTGTAGTGTATATTAGGGGCCATCCATGTTCATTGTGGACAGATTTTCAAAGATTTTGTTACACCCCCCCCCCCTTTCCCTTTCCCACAACTTCTCATATAAATTCTTCAAATTTTGTATGGACCGTGGACATCACACAGACCCCCTCCTAAAGTTGTCCACGTGGAATGTGGATGGCCCAATGCCTGTGTGACTTTGGGTCTGTTCACGAATTACGTAAAGCAAAAAATCGAATCTTTGATCACTTTTCACTGCATTTACATTGTTTATTTGTTCACGCCCTCGCTCCTCCTTGAGTGTAAGGGGCCATCCACATACCACGTGGACAGCTTTTGGGAAGAGGGGGGGTTGGCTAATGTCCACGGTCCATACAATTGGAATTACACTGGGGTCTTTTTTTACGCGGTTGGTTGTACCGCGTTGAAAAAATCCGCGTATAAAAAACCGCGTAATTTTAAAAAATCGCGTAAAAAAACTTCATTCAATAATAAGATCCGATTGAAGATAATGGCACGTGAGTAAATATAAACATGAAAAATGTTTGGTAACGAAACACACAAAATAAGTTTTAGTGATTCTAAAATGAAAATTTATTGAAGAACATGACAATAACTTTTTTATAATAATTTTGCTACATGTTTAAGCTTTCGTTTCTTAAAAGGAAGTAAATCGCAACGACCCTGATTCGTATCGTTGCACAATTATTAATGTATTTTTGTTTCTTCTTACCGAATCAACGGAAATTGCCTATTTTTTGATAATAACAGCAAATATATTAAAAATATGTATTATTTAGATTAATTAAACAAAATATCTTATTGTCATGAACCATATGATTGATCAAATCGTGTAGAAATAATCCGCGTTATTTCAAAAAACCGCGTAAAAATAATCCGCGTTATTGTTAAAAATCGCGTAAAAAAAGTCGTGTATAAAAAAAACCGCATAAAAATAACCCGCGTAAAAAAAGACCCCAGTATATAGGGGCAGTTTTCCACGGAGAGGGAGGGGGGGTCAAAATCATTAAAAATCTGTCCACGTGGTATGTGGATGGCTCCTAACGTAATTTGTGATTAAGCTCTACGATTTTTTTGCTAGGACAAAGTTTGGTTTCCTGTATGGAGGACAGTTTTCGCGTGTTTTAGTTTTCGCTACTGTTATATACTGTTGTTTTCATGCATTAAGCTACTATCAACAAACTTAGGTATGGTATACCAAGGTATAGTATGAATCAAGTATACCCCGGATAATCTGGAGAAGATTTGCGTATGCCAGCGTAAATAAAGTAAGAGTAGAATCATCACTTTTTTGATCCCTAGCAAATACTTATCGAAGGAAAGGGTACATTTGCTACATAACGAAATTCAGCCAATTAATTAAAGGCTATTCAAAAATTACGGTGCGTGGGTGCACTTACTACCTGTGAACTAGGAATATTGACTGTCTACATCATACGCACACCAAAGGCTCAGTATATTGCGTTAATTTGATATTGGAGGCGCGACATGCGTTGAACTGTTTGAAGCTCGATTTTGAAAAGTGACCAGAATGACAAGATAACATCAATGCTCGCCTAATATTTTGAATGTGTCTTAAAGCATTTTTCCTCAGCTTTCCAATGGTGATATCAAATTTAAAATCAGTGGTTGCGAACTTGCTCAAAAACACATTTTTCTGGTAAAATCCAAGTTGGCGGCGAGATCCAAGATGGCGGCCAATTTTTTTCTACTTCAAATGAAAGCTCTATCATTCCTCTTGAAAACGATGGGTTGGTTGCAGGGGGTTCAATGACAAATACAAGTTTAACCGATTTGTGCCCGAGGGGTCCATCAATATGAACTAACCAAAGTGGTTTTCCCATTTTTACGCTACTTTCAATCATTTAGACATAAAAACATCCTTTTTGAAAGACCTCATGTCACCAGTGGGACGGTTTCAGCGAGAATTGCTCCGTGCTGGTCGTGTGGAGGAATACACTTTTTGAAGGACAAAAAGAGTTACTGTACCTGCTTCTCTGGAAAACCAAAAACCGACAAAGCAAAGAAAAAATCTATGACGCCTCCAAACGAGGTTTGTATCATGTCATGAGTCCAAGTGGTCAGTTTTCTCAGTACGGCCAAAAAACAAATGAATTTCTCGTCACTTTTGTATTGAAATGGGTGCCAACGTCACTTTGTTTTTTCTGATTATATGCAACGTACGAATAAGTAAAACGAAAAGGAAGATACCAAAAGATAGGTCTAAGAATAATGAACAAATTGGCATGAAAAGCCCATATTCGAAAAAATGGCACTTACGTCACTTTGTCATCTCACGTCAGGACAGTACTGCAAAACCATCGTCAAACTGTCACTTCGAGGAAATCCTAGTCCGATATTTCGGCCAGAACGTCCCGTATGCACAAGAACCATCTTCAATCGCTTCGAAAACCCACAGACACTGGTTAGCGTTAACGAAAGTTACTTAATCAGCGGATAGTTTGTAGGGTTCTGTGGCTGCAAAGCCGTAATGCACCTGAAGACGTCACCTTCCCACCAGTGCTTCCAAGACAGTCTGTACTATTCTCGAACGCCCAATTCTCGACCTAATCGGAAGGAGGAGATTGGTCGGCTGATAAACAATAAAGCTGCTGGAGTAAACAACTAAAAGGGCGACAAGCTGGGGTTCTGCAATTATCGAGCAAACAATCAGCTGAACGCCACCTACAAGGTACTCTCTCAAATATTCTGTCGTCGATCATCACCATTTACGAAGCAGTTCGTGGGGCCAAACCAAGATTCATGGGTGCCCGCGTCGTCACGGATCAGATGCAAGGTGCATAGATCAGGTGGAAGACGACCTACGGACCCAACGCAGACTGCAGAGCTGGCGAACTGCAGCCATGAACCGAATGGAATGGAGACAACTGTTGCGTACAGCAAAAGCCACACCAAGGCTTGGGTCTGTTTGGCAGGCAAAGGAATGAATACATAAATAAAACAAAAATGGCAAAAGTAATAAACTCTATAGTTAAACCTACAAGAGAGTGTTAAACATATTTTATATCTTACACCCAAATCTGTTAAACTATCTTAAAGCTACAATTGAATGAGTGTCTGCTGTTGTCAGAAAAGCTAAAGAGCTTTCTCACAAGGACACAAACACGTCCTTTGAGTAATATCGAATTTTGCAAATTATGGAACATATTTTCTATATTTATTCCAAGCGATTAGTGGCTTTAAACGTCCTTCTTTCTTACTATATGCGACCAAATTTAAAATAGAACTCTGTGATTGGGCCATTTGGTAGCATGTAAAAATTATAAGAAAACGAGCATTATCCCACACGTCATGCAAATGGCAACCAATGAAGAGAAATTGAATCCTTTGATTGTACAGTAGGTAAAAAGTGTCTGCCACTCGCGCTTTGTACTCTAGCTTTTCTTCTGAGGGTTTATTTTTATCTTTTCCATTTTGTCGTCTACGTAGCTCCTCCTTCTCTGAGTTTTTTCTCTCCAAACCCTGCTACAAAAAGTAGTAAACCAAAATTTCAATACCATATCTATTTCTAAGACAGTACCATACGGACGGTATGGTCTGATTGCGGTAAAGATATCAAAGATGAAATCTTGTTTTTCTCAGTAGTACCGGGCCTCAATTCTAGGTAAACCGGATTCATCGTCTGCAACGCAATGCTCTGAAACTGGAGCGCTCGTATATCTGCTAGCTGTCATGGAATACTTAGTAGCTGAAAATGATAGGAAATGCTGTCGAGATCACAACAGAACGCGAATCATCCCACGCAGAAGGCAATTTGTAATGACGAAAAATCAAACAAAATTGCCGGATGTCACTATTGCAAATCACCTTAGCGCCGCAAAACCATTTGATTGTTCAGTAGGTAAAATTTTTCTGCCACTCGTCAAAACATTGCGGATAGTGGTAAAACTCATTTTTTTCCACAACACTACAAAAGGATATTATTTATTCGCACGCATTGAAATTCGATTTTAATGTTTGCCTTTTAAGTGTCTTCAAAAATATTAATACTCAATAAATCTAAATAGGTTTAATAAGAGTGCAAAGTTTTGAATATTTAAACTCGTTTTTTCTCGAAACTATGAATTAGGAGTTGTCAAAGCTTTGAACGAAAACTACGATATGCTAATTTTGTGACAGTTTTTTCGTCATTCGTTTTGTAAACTTACTGCGACCCTATTACGGGCGCTGTATTTTCTCAATATGACGATTAACAGCTCATAGCAGTAAATAACACCCCGTTTTTTGACAGTAACAACACATGACTACTAGCGCACTCTGTTACCGGATATTCTCTCAAATGGAAGAGTACCGAATGTGTGGGTTGTTTGAAGTTAAATGTAAAATGTGAACCGTGCGATTCTTCAGAACCATCGACACCTTCCGGAACGCGTGTCACCAAAGTATGTCCCTATCCTCTCCTGCAGCGCATCGTTCATCAATGGGCCCCAACGTTCAACGTTTATCGCTGTCTCAATGATCCGTAATCAATAGTATATAGCATGCATTTCATAGTTTTTCATAAAGGGCCAGTAACTTTTAACTAATCATTTCTTGGTCGTTCCGCTTCGCTGACGGTGAGCCGTTGGGTTGCATGAGTCCCCCAACAGTCGGTAGCCGACCCTGAAAAAGCATCACAAAGAGCTAGCTAACTTAGATGTGGAAAACTCATTTTTACTACTTCGATTGAAAATATGTGGTCGTCACTAAAAGGACCATTCCTGTATTACAATACTTCCCACACAGATGGGAGATTCAAAATCTAGCACTGTGGAAAGTGATTTACAATCTCCAGTGAGTGATCCGCTGTTTCTTTTGTTAGTCCCCTTGTTGCAGTGATCAGTTATTTAATGAAGACTGAATTTCTACATGCCAGCTCTTATACGTGACTACTGAAAGTTATACCTTCGGTGGGCGTGTCGTTGTTCACTCGATCGAGTAAAACAACAACAAAAAATTGTTTGTATGCTGCAGTGTCGGCTGTGCTAGAGAAGAAAGGTAGTGATTGGTTGTTTAATTCGATTTAGACTGACACTGGGAGTTTGCCTGATGTTGTTTCTATCTCTGATTGGTTGAAATATGCGTTTAACAAGCCTCTCCATTTTTCAATAGTTTATTAGTAAGTCGGGCATAATCACAATTTTACGCATTTTGGTGAACGCACAGGTAATTTTCCAATCAATTACTGTACGAATGAAGGAAATCAGTTGGAAACTGACTGAGTTTTAAGCATTCGGAATTGGACATTTTTTGTGGCGCTCTTGATGTTTTTAGTTTTTCATTATTATCCCCATGTTGCTGTGAGACGTTATTCTACGTCAAAATAATGACGTATTAAATATAAACAATGGAAAAAAAATCAATCAAATAAAAGAAAAAGGAATAAAAACGATTAAATCAAAAAGTCTACACAATCTGAGATTCAGAACGGTAATGAACAAATTTTCTCTTTATTAGCTAGTCCGAACTTATCTATTAAAAAAAATAAGAAAAGATTTGAATGATTCTTTTTGTGTTTGTTTTATCTTCATCTTCGACGAGTTAATAGGCCATAAAAATAACAATAATCAACTGATAAAGTTAGAAAAAAAAATGAAATATATTTTCGGTTTTTCCCGCCTTTTACTCCAAGAACAACGTCATTAGATTACTATGATTGTAGGCTATGACCGGTAGACAAGTTGTTGTGGCGTCGTTATTGAGGCGTCGTCGTTGAGTAAACAAGCACCTGTTATTGATTCACGTATTAGGTGATGTTCGTTTTCGCTGCCTACTACACCTTTTCGATGCAAAAGCGCTATAGCTTGGTAGCAGCAAACTCGACATGCATGTGAATACTCTCAACGTGGCTTTGATTTTGTTCAAGGGCATATACTTGATAATGTAAATTAAATTTCTGGCTTATTAAAGCAAAGTTGCATATAATCGTTTTATTTATCTGATAAATGAAAAGAAAGAACAAGAATAACACTACATGTGCGATGATTTAATTTACCATTGCTCGGATCTAATCAATCTGTTCAATTTTCTCTAAAATGCACACTGACTTAGATCATTGACATTTGCTCATGCTGCAATGATTCTGTTAGCTGGTAAAAGAAACGTGTAGTTTTTGCATCTCAAAAAACATTGATTTCTGTTCATGTTTCGTTAAAAAGGCACTATTGCATTCCTACAAATCTCTGGATTTACAATTAATTGTTGAATGTTGAATTGAAAACTATAATGTTGCGAAGTGTCAATTGCACTGTGCTTAGGCAGCAGATCTGCCTCAAAAAGCAGATGAAATTGAAGATGTCATTGAAGTGAAAATTTCGAAGCTCCGTGTACCTACCAATTTACCATTTAATTTCAAACGTCAAATAACTGGTGGCGTTAAACCTAAAACATGCATATTCTCGCATAAACAGCTTTATGTCACATGGTCACGTGAAAAACAATTGGTATCATGTATGTTTGAAAAAAAAAGATACCCAAAAAAAATCATATTGTCACTATGCCATGGCAATGACGAAAATCAACTGGAAAAGTTATAAAACGTTAAAATCCAACCCTTGATATTTCCCGCCCTTCTGAGATTCTGAGAGATTTTCTGTAAGTTTTAGTGAATAACGATTTTTTGTTACCTTTGATCGGAAAAATTCGAAACAAGTTTTCATCACCGGGGCGTACTTAAACGATAGCCTTCATTTTTTAAATATTCTATGGAATAGTTCTATGCGATTTTCGTATTGGTTTCTGTTGGTGCCACTTAAATTCAACGTCGGTTTCTGTTAATTTGTGTTGTGACTGTTTTTCAAGAAAGAAGAAGACACTGTCGGTACGTAATAAACATAATAGATTAAAAATAATAAAGTGTTTTTGCAAGAATTCTGAGAAGTATTCATGCTGGTTTCAGTTGGTTTCGATTAATTTTCTTCCACATGTAGTGGGAATGCTTCCTAACGAAGGTGCCGCTAAGGTTTATGAAATGAATGATTCCTAATCTACATGGTCAAACTTATTCTTGCATATCTTCCAGTTGACTTTGACAAATTTCTGCTGTGGTCGAAGTGTTTTTTGTTCCGATGAAATTGTTGTAAGTCGAATGTTCAAATACTTAACATGCCGTTGAATTAAAATTAAATTCGTTGTTTTTGTTCCAGTTTTGCGAGTTAAGACACGAGTAGTAGCAGGTCAATAAAAGTGTCAGGCTTCGCAACACTGAAGATAGAATATTAGAAAGTCAGGAAATATACGAGTCCCGAAGGAAGTTGATCGGTTAAGAACAAGACGAGCTCGAAATGCGCCGACGTTCGACACCGTCAGTTACACACTTAGTTCCCATAGTCTTCAAGCGAGTCTTGAACAAAAGAAAAATAAAGTATAGTAACTTAAACACTCAATTGAGAGAAAAATTCTAATCAAATATTTTCAAATACAACAGATTCAAGGTCAAATTCACCACCGAACAGATACATTGCTGCCACTACCTGATGGCAAATGTCCTTGAAGCGACAATTCTGACAGGAAACTACAAAGGAGAAGTCGTAATAATCCCGCGTATCTTACCCGCGTTACTCCTACCGATTTACCGTTAAATTTTAAACGTCTGCAATTTCTCGTGCGCCACGCATTCGCGATGACTATTGATAAAACCCAAGGACAGAGTTCATGCTTTTCACATGGACAGCTTTATGTCGCTTATTCACGTGACCCTGACCCCGACATTGTGGATTATATAGAATTTAGTGGCTAGGACCGCCTTGATCACTTTCACATGTTTCGTATATTCCGAATTTTAAGCTTGAATTATTTAGAATTCTGAAGTTTTCTTTATAAAATCTGTTCCAGTGAGATTGGCCAGGCAGAAGGGTATTACTATATTTGCATTAAGCCAAGCTTTTGAAGAATTGAAAAAATAATTTAATAATTTCCTTCAGAATATTTAAAAGAATGACTGTTTATTTTCAGAAATGTATTGAAATGATTTGATTATGGTTGAAAGGTGCTTCATAATGTTCAATGAAATAAAAACGTAGAATTTTACGAGCGCAGGATTGAAAAAAGAAAAAATAAAAACAAATCAGAGCCGAAACATATCGCAGGTATGTTTTTTAGCAGCAGTTAGATATTTCAGTTTTTGCAATACAACAGTCAATAAAACTCAAGGCGGCGGTACGAAGTTTGCCGGGTCAGCTAGTTCAGTAATAAAAACTAATCACCATCGCCTACTTCAACACTCTTCTTCGATGGTATTCGTGTGTACATCCAGTGAATCGCTCGAATTCCTCCATTGGTCTTCATTTCTCGAGTCTCGACATACTTAGATCTGCGTTTAACAGTAGGTGAGCTAAGTTACTTGATGCAGGACTGATTGTCCTCAAAAATCGTAATCGGTTAATTGGCTGGTACAAGAAAATCTAAGAATTCGTAAAATCCACTGAACCTTTTTTTAAGGTCTTCGAACTCCAGTATAAGGGGCCACCTCCTAGCTAGAATAGGTCCCTTGCATCTCTGCATTGATCTGCATTGATGGTCAGAACTAACTCTTGGATCCCAGTGTGCTTCATATGCACAGAATCCGCTTAGCTTCTATCCGATCTGCTTGTGATGAAGAGCTCATCTTTCGTCCCAACATAGATTCGCTATTGGCGGTATTTGGAGAAGTGTTAACGGCAATGTACAGCAAACCAATAACTAATTCAGCGTACAGTAACAGTATGTTCGTAAATTCTCGGTTCCGGTTGCTACATGTAGATCACGTTCGAGGATTTGGAGTATACCGTTAATTTTCCGTTTGTAACTTTTAGAACGTCTTGATACGGTGGCTCAGGAACTTTTTCTGAGCTGCTAAGAAACTCATTTATACTGCTATCGGCTGATTGGATTCGTTTCATCTTCCCCTGAACGAGCGTGGAATCATCCTTTTCTGACAAATCGTCTCTGCTGTTTCCTGAACTCGAATTCGACAACCCTACCATAACATCTGCTTCCATGAAACGAACGCCCCTACTGTTATATAACAACTTCACATATATCGTCGTTTCGTGCAACAATGGCACAACTCAAAAATCATAGTTTCGAGATAAACGCGTTTGAAAATTGCGACAAAATTTTGAGTTGTGCCAGTGTTGCACGAAACCGACGATATGATAATTATAACAAATATTTAACAAATTGTACAAAAATTATGGAATGTGAAAATATTAGAACATTGTTACAAAACTGGATAAACACGAAAAATGAGATAAAATGACACAAAAATTTTCGCAATTGGTTGAAAAATAGAACAAAAATATCATAAAATTGAAACAAAAATAATAAAAAGGCAAACAAATTTTAAATCGAAACCGAAATGGTAAACACACGATAGAAAATTTAAAAGAAACAATACACAGATTGTATGATTTTTTTTTTTCAAATGGCTCAGAAATAGTGACACAAACTTATGGCACAGAGACAATGTAGAAATGAGCAACACAGAAAATGGTAAAATCATTAATGAAAAAAACTCAAATAAACCAATTCTTCTACTCCTTCTCCTTGGTAGTGCTACATTCCACAATCGGAACTCGACCTGGTGTTTTAATAAAAACTACAGACATCACTGACAACTGCTGGGAGTGTACACTGTGCTTCCGAGCCGGGATTGGAACATACAACGATTGGCTTGTTGGACCAGCAACCGAACTCGAGACCAGCTGAGAGGCAAAATAAACCTAAAAATGTTGATTTGAAACAAACCAATTATATGCCTGAATCTTATAACACGACTGTCTGACTGACTGTCTCGCGAGGGAATGCTTTTCAAAACGAAGCCTGCATCAAGCGACAAATAAACATTATAGCGCATGACTCTCCGTCGTTACATTAGTGTGTCATACAATAGGTAAAAACAAGCCACTCTTTGTAGCTTGAATATAATTTTGCTTAGAGATGATAAAAACACAAACTGGTTCCCGATAGCCGACAGGCAAACAGCATGATAGTCAACAATTAATTAAACTCGAAATATTAAATTCTTTCATCAGCCTCCCGCCAAACAACTTTCTGGCTTAATTTAATTCAACTGCAACAAAAAAAAACGAGCAATCTCATAATTCAGAACAGCAAAGACATAGACCGATTTGTTTCATAGCATACAAATAGACTCACTAACTATTAGCGACTGCTTTTTAGTACGTATGTACGTACATATGTAAGCCCCCATGAATGACAGGGAAATTTGTTTCCAACCTTCCGTTCGTTCCGAAAGCTTCACGTTCAAAACATCAACAATCCTGCAGCTTTTGTTTGATAAGCACTACGCATGCATCACACACACACACGAGCTCAAACGAGTAACGTACCCCCTGTGGGGCGGAAGGAAGGCTGACGAGGATGATGAATGGGGTGGTTCGACACAGAAGATCCAACAAAAACGGCAAACGAGCGCTCGTTTGCGATCCACCCCGAAGTAGCGCAGCGCCATCGTCGGCAGTCTGGCGTACAACATAAACAGGAGATTTATGGCTGCTTGTTGGAATCTCCCTCTTCGCCGGCCTTGGGGGACTTGAAACGACCGGGGATACTCGGACCGACACGGCGGGGGGTCCGAATTTTCTCGGTTTGGAACTGAGCCACGTTCGGTTGAATAATTTCGCCTCTAGTTTTGTGCGCTTAGAAAATCTCCATCGCCTGTACGAGTGAAGCCTGTACCGGAAAGATAAATTCGAAAGGTTTTCTTTAACCTCGTAGCGAATGCTCTTCCGAATGATACAATTTGTTGTGTACTTTATTGACGGCTCAGTGCTGAAGCAGCCTTGATGAGCTAATATTATTTCGTCTTCTCAAACTAATGAGAGTGTTTTGCTCACAAAGAATATCAAAAATGGGAAAGATTAATTCAATTTGCAGACATTTTATATGTTTATTAGGCTGTCCCAAAAAAATCGATGTTGAAAATATCAAGATGCTCAGCCCTAAATTGAAAGATATTGTTATTTATAGCATTTTTGTAGAACATTTCGACTTTCTAAAAGGTCGTTTTTGGCAGAGCTGAATGCCACCACGGGTCGGTAATTGGCGATTACCGAAGGCCACGGAAGTGCTCACTGCTAGCAAGCAGGCCCGGACCATCAGCGGGAGCTAGCCTAGGTCGTGGCGAGATTCAGGCACTGGGCCGCTGAATTCTCGCAAAAGCCACACTGGCCGGAAGCAGCTCCGACGGAGCGAGTAGTGCCGCTCCCACCACCCAAATGCACTATACCGCCCATTGGGACTGATGCCAGTAATGTTCCCAATTACGGCAACTGGTCGCATCACTATAGGATAAGAGTCGGATTTCGTTTTCGTACCATGATTTTGGGCTGGCACCTGCGCCGAGCTCCCTTAGTAATGTCGTGTGATAACGGCTTGAAACGGCGAGATTACAACCGGTGCAGGGGTCTCCGTCCCGTAAAACCTGGCAGGCCTTCCAGTACGTTCCGAGTCCATTGCCTGGTGGGAACCCGGCAGGAGTAGGATCAGATGTCTTTTCCTGACTTGCGCCGGTCGGGGGTGTCATAGTTGCCCATAAGGCGCTATGGCAGCCGCCCCTAGCCATGGCCTCACTGCTCCGGCATAGACTACCTTGGGACCATTTAGGCGACTACTCCATTATGGATAAGGATAGCGGCTGGTAGGGGGACCCAATAAACAAAAATGTTGAACTCAAAAACAAAAGAGACGGGTGCGGAGGGGTTACCAAATCCCTTCGCACGAGGTGGCATCCAGCGGTCTCCGCAGAAGAAGGCGGAGACGGATGCGGCGAAGTCTGGAGGTTGAAAAACGGCGAATCCGTCGGTGTCCACACCAGACATCTCGGTAGACGGTCCCTTGCTAGTCAAGGCCGTCGAAAGGTGTATGGACACGCGGCCAAGAGTGGCGGCGCTGTCTGAACAACTCGATGCCATAATCGAGTTCTTCGCGACAGGCGAAACATCGCTGGCGACCTGAAGCAGAGCCTCCTCCTGCTTCGGAGCACCATTGATGATGCTAGAAAGGAGCACGAAGAACTCGTAGCTCGGGTGAAGGCGGCCGAGAAAGCGGCCAGGACCGGGAGGGCGACTGCATCTAAAGAGGTGCAGACAGACGCCCCCTCGTTCGCGTCGGTCTGCTCCACGGGGCAGGTCGCTAAGCGAACGAGGCAGTCCCCGGGGGAAACGGCCCCCGGGAACACCAAAAAACGATTGGTCGTGCTACTCCCACGGGAACACACGCCAACCGGTTCAAGGTCCACCGCGGAAAAGGCACAGGTGGAGGCTACGGGCAACCCTTGGACTACCGTAGAGGGTAGGAAGCGTCGGGAAGGTGCGACGCGACATGATGGCGGAGCGGCCAGAGGACCAAAAAAGGTCAAAAAGGCGCGGAGTAGGGGTGATGCCCTCATACTCAAGGCGGATGGGTCGAAGTACTCAGAAGTCTTGAAGAAGATGAGGGGGGAAACCCAGCTCAAGGATCTGGGGGCGGATGTGCGGAGTATCCGCCGATCTCGCACTGGCGAGATGATACTTGAGCTCCGGAAGGACGCCAAGAACAAGGGGGCTACCTACAAAACGGTAGCTGAAAAGGTCCTAGGGAAGGAGGTGCAAGTGCGGGCACTCACCTCAGAAGTGACTCTCCAGCTTAAAAACCTGGACGAAATCACTGAGGGGTGCGACATTGCACAAGCCCTCAAAGCGAAGTGCGGGGTGGAGGTGGCTGAGGAGTCAATCCGCCTCCGCAAAGGTCCGGCGGACACCCAGATAGCTACCTTCCGACTACCGTCGGCGGACGCTAACCTTGCCCTGAAAGAGGGCAAGTTGAAGGTCGGCTGGTCTGTATGTCCTCTGGGCATACTACAGCAACCAGACATTTGCTTCCGGTGCTTCGAGGGCGGACATAAGTCCTGGACCTGCAAGTGCATGGTATGTTCCGGGAAACGGGACGCCAAACACTTTATGGGAGGCCCCAGGTGCCCAGCCGGTAAGCCGGCTGCGAAACCACGGGCGTAAGGGTGACGCAACTGAACCTGAACCATTGCTTCGCGGCTCAGCAGCTGCTACACCAAGCAGCCACTGAGTCGTTGTCGGACATCGCTGTCATATCGGATCCCTACCGCATCCCTCCCGGAAACGGTAACTGGGTTGCGGATAAGTCCAGTTTGGCGGCCATATGTACGACGAGCAAGTTCCCGGCTCAGGAGGTTGTCTCAACCTCAGAAGAAGGGTACGTAGTTGCTAAGGTAAACGGAGTGTACTACTGCAGTTGCTATGCTCCGCCACGTTGGTCTACCGAAAGGTTCACCCAGATGGTCGACCTCCTATCCATGGAGCTAACGGGCCTAACGCCGTTGGTGGTGGCGGGCGACTTTAACGCTTGGGCTGTTGAGTGGGGAAGTCGCTTCACGAACCAGAGGGGCCAGATCCTGTTGGGGGCTTTTGCAAAGCTCAACCTAAATCTGGCCAACGTTGGGAACAAAAGTACATTTAGCAGAAATGGTGCGGAGTCGATCATCGACGTGACGTTCTCCAGCCCAGGACTGATCAAGAACTGGAGGGTAGACGATGGCTACACTAATAGCGACCACCAGGCGGTCTTTTATAGTGTAGACAACAACGAGAGGCGGCAAGCGACGGGTAGAGCCAACACTCCGACCGTTCGCGGGTGGAAGACATCGCCCTTTGATGCCGAGGTATTCGAAGAGGCAATAAGAAGGGAGCGCGAGGGGGGCAGTTGGCTCCGCCCGACTGCTGACCAACTAGTTGCTATGCTATCGCGGGCGTGCGACGCCACCATGCCTAGGACTCGCCAACCTAGGAATGGAAAGCCACCGGTTTACTGGTGGACGGACGCAATAGCCGACCTTCGCAGTGCGTGCCTCCGTGCAAGACGGAGGATGCAGCGTGCGCGAAACGAAGAAGAGAGGACAGAGCGCCGCGCAGTATTCAGTTCGGCAAGATCGATGCTAAAGAGTGCGATAAAGGCCAGCAAGAGGGCCTGCTTCGATAGGCTATGTGCGAGTGCCAATACAAATCCGTGGGGTGACGCCTACAGGATCGTAATGGCCAAGACTAAAGGCGCGCTGGCGCCTGCAGAGCGATCACCAGCGATGCTGGAGCGTATCATCGAGGGACTCTTTCCACGCCACGAGCCAAGTCCTTGGCCTCCGGCAGTCGAGTCTCACGTCCGACGTTCCAGTATCTCAGACATAGACCAGAGATGGTCGGCCAACCTTCCGAGCATCCAATCCGTGAGCGACGACAGCCGTGTCGAGGCAGGGGAGGAGGCAAGGGTTACGAATGAGGAACTCATCGTGATCGTCAGATCCCTAAAGGTGAGCAAGGCACCGGGAACGGATGGTATCCCTAACCTGGCGATCAGGCTGGCGATAAAAACGGCCCCCGGGCTGTTCAGGGCAGTCATGCAGAGGTGCCTGGATGACTGTCTCTTTCCGGACAGGTGGAAGCGGCAGAGACTGGTCTTATTGCCGAGGGCTGGGAAACCGCCGGCATATAGGCCTATCTGCCTGCTGGACACCGCGGGCAAGGTGCTTGAGAGGATCATCCTCAACAGACTGGTGAGGTACAGGGAGGGTGTACACGGTCTGGCAAGTAACCAGTTCGGCTTCCGGAAGGGCAGGTCCACGCTGGACGCAATCTCTTCCGTCATCAAGACGGCGGAGGTAGCAATCCAGCGCAAGAGAAGGGGAATACGCTACTGCGCAATCGTCACGCTCGACGTGAAGAATGCGTTCAATAGTGCCAGTTGGGACTCCATAGCGCTCGCGCTCAGGAGCATCCATGTACCGGTGTCGCTGTACAAGATTCTGGAAAATTATTTCCAGAATCGAGTACTTATTTACGACACGGAGGAGGGTCAGAAGTGCGTCCCAATTACCGCAGGAGTTCCGCAAGGTTCTATCCTGGGCCCGGTGTTGTGGAATGTCATGTATGACGGAGTGTTGAAACTCAAGTTCCCTGTAGGGGTTGTGATCGTCGGCTTTGCAGACGACATAACGCTGGAGGTTTACGGCGAGTCTATCGAGGAGGTCGAGTTGACGGCCGCGCACTGTATACGCAAGGTCGAGAACTGGATGCGCTCCAGGAAACTGGAGCTCGCGCATCATAAGACGGAGGTCACGGTTGTAAACAACCGTAAATCGGAGCAACAGGCGGTGGTCAGAGTCGGAGACTGCACCATCGCCTCGAAGCGATCCCTGAAGCTCTTGGGGGTTATGGTGGACGACAAGCTCACGTTCGGGAGTCACGTCGACTATGCCTGTAAGAGGGCCTCATCGGCTATTGCACCACTATCTCGTATGATGTCCAATAGCCCAGCGGTTTATGGCAGCAAGCGAAGACTTCTTGCCAGCGTGGTTTCGTCCATACTTAGGTATGGTGGGCCAGTGTGGTCCAGAGCGCTAGGTACTAACAGTTACCGTGGTAAACTGGAAAGTACCTACAGGCTCATGTGCCTGAGAGTTGCGAGTGCGTATCGTACGGTGTCATACGATGCAATCTGTGTCTTGTCCGGCATGTTTCCTATCAGCATCGCCATCAAGGAGGACAGAGAGTGTTTCGACCAACGTGACACAAGGGGCATACGAGGTACCAGAAGGTCATTCTCGATGCTCCGCTGGCAGCGGGAATGGTCCAACTCCACAAAGGGCAGATGGACGCACCGACTCATACCGGAGATATCCGGCTGGGTCGGGAGACGACATGGTGAAGTGAACTTCCACCTGACACAAATCCTGTCAGGCCATGGTTTTTTCAGGCAATATCTGCACAGGTTCGGACACGCGGTGTCCCCCATGTGTCCCGAGTGCGTGGAGGAGGAGGAGACTGCTGAGCATGTCTTCTTCGTATGCCCCCGTTTCGCAAGAGCGAGGAGCAACATGATGGCTGTGAGCGGGCCTGGCACTACTCCGGACAATCTAGTCCGGAGGATGTGCGACGACCCGGACATCTGGAACGCGGTCTGTGCGGCCGCCTCTCAGATTGTTCTGGAGCTGCAACGTGTGTGGCGGGTCAACCACCAACATGCCAGTGGTAGCTAATTACCAGTCTCCAGGTAGTTAGCTAGGAGGTTATAAGAGTAAAGAGGGTGCATCACGCACAAAAGCCACTCCCCGACGTAATACTTAACCGTCGTTCCGGGAAGACCAGGGCTGGAGACTGGAGGGGTTTTAGTGGGTCGGGACAGGGATCAGTAGGTGTCTGGGCGAGTGTAACTACCCCAGCATCTCTCCCCTAGTCTCATCCCCACACCCTGAGTTCTCTTCTCAGGTGTCTGTTTGCAGATTTCCCCGCCACCTTTAAAAAAAAAAAAAAAAGGTTGCCCAAACGTGATTTATGAATAACTGACTTTTTCAAGGTACAAAACCACTCTTTTGCATTTTTTTCAAATCTGTTCAATTCCTAAATTTTTCCATATATTTTTTTAGTTTTGTGGGGTTGTTTTTGAATATTTTGCATGGTTTGGTTCAGCATCGCATTCAACTATTTGATTCACAGAGCCCACTGAACATCACAAAAAAGTGAATTTTCTTTATAATTTTCAGATAAAACCCATCAAAACACATATAAAATATTTTTTGATCAAAAACTGAAATTTTTGCTGCAAAGCGGAACTCAAGACGAAAATTTACATGAAAAAAGATCCTTGATATCTTATCATGGGGCTGAGATATCGGCGTTTCTATATGTGATGGAAAACTATGCATTTCGTCAAAAATGCCACTAAAACTCAATATCTCCATTGCCCAGTGTTTTATTTTGCCGTTTGTGCGTATAATTTTCTAAATAGTGATTCAAATGTTGATTGTAGCCCTTAGGTATGTTCGGAGAAGTTTCAGGATATTCAAAAATGCATCTTATAATGTAGAATGAAGGGTGATCAATCCCCCAATAAGTGAGATAAAAAATTTACTTTTTAATCAGAATAAGATAGACGCAAGGTGTCTTCGATAAAGTTTCAGGTTATCCTAAAACAAGAAACTTTCCTTTTTCGCAAATTTTAACAAATTTTGAAACCTTCTACTAAGTTATCAGCCATCCGAAAATGCATTTGTTTCCTGAACATTGTTATTTTACATCTCCCAAAATTAAACAGTTGTTTACATATTTGTTGAAATGCATAGTTTTCCATCACATAGAAAAATGCCAATATCTCAGCTCCCCGATAAGATATCAAGTATCTTTTTTTATGTAAATTTTCGTGGTAAATTCCGCTTCGCAATGAAAATTTCAGTTTTTGCTCAAAAATTTGTTCTATTTGTGTTTTGAAGGGTTTTATCTAAAAATTATTAGAAAAATTAATTTTTTTGTGATGTTTAATAGGCTCTGGGAGTCAAAAAACTGAATACAATGCTAAACCAAACCAGGAAAAATATTCAAAAATGACCCCACAAAAATAAAAAAATGTACGAAAAAATGTAGGAATCGAACAGAATTGAAAAAAGTGCCAAAAAGTAGGTTTGTAGCTTAAAAACGTAATTTTTTCATTAATCACGTTTGGGCAACCTGAAAACAATTTTTTAGAAAGTCGAAATGTTCTACAAAAATGCTATAAATAACATTATCTTTCAATTTGGGGCTGAGCACCTTGACTTTTTCAACATCGATTTTTTTTTTGGGACACCCTTATGTTTATAAGATTATTATGAAACGATGAAGCAGATCCTTTTCCAGAAAAAAATCTTAACTGCAATTTCCCATGTTGCAGATATCACAAGTTACTCGCATATCCCTTCATATTGGAGCAAAATTTGCAGATTATTTTTCATCCGCTAAATTTATATAAGTTCTACCACCAATTCCATCAATTTTCACTTTTAATGGATTTTCAACTTTTTTCCACACAATTTTTATGGGCACACCTGTAGGTATCACAACATGATTCTGGTCAGTTTCTATCTAGTTTTCATCTAAGAGTAGAGCGTGATGTTAATCTCATGTAAGTATTGCAGTCAGTATACATAATCATAAAACACCGCAGTCTTAGAACCACGCTAGCCTAATATTCCAAAGCATCTCACGAAACGTTTTTACGTAAGATTTCAACTAATGAGAAACTTCCATAGTTGAGCCAAAATTGTTCACATTTTCATGATTTACACCAATGCAAACAATTCATGCTTTTTATAAAATTAGTTATTTGCATTTCAAGTACGACTTCGTGGATAAATGATATAATAGTTATATTAGACAAATTACACAAAAAATATCACATAACAAAACAAATTCTAAATCTGCTCACATGCCTATTACTCTTTCTCCCACTACAATAGTGGGTAAGGAGCGGTTCTCAAAAAGGTAGTTAAACATGCACCAACCGCCTAATTGGATCTTTCTTTTAGATTTGATTCCCGTAGCAGCAGCAGCAATAATCACTGATAGTAGCATAGGAAGATAGCAAAAGGAAATGGTGTGCCCGTAAACGTAACATCAAACCAAAACTGCGTAGCTCATTTGAAATGTAGAGAAATGTAAAAAGCAGTGGCTCCAAAATACTATAAATGTATTTCAAGATCGTCTCGAAAATGTCAAAACTGCTCTGAATATGTTTTTCAATGATTTATAAAAGACTCAAAATTGTGTTTCAAAACTGCATGATTTTTTTTTTTCAAAATATGGCAAAACTATGAAACATGTTTGAAAAGCGTTTCAAACCTAAAGTGAAAATAATAAAAGTGTTTCAAATGTGTTTTAAAAAGTTCTCATGGAGGTTTCAAAAAAACCTCAAACAAAATCCAGCAATGTCTCCAATGCCTGAAAATGGTTCAAATATACATATCTAAACTGTCCCCGGAATGTCTCAAAAATAACCAAGAAAGGTTAAAAATGTTTAAAACCTGTTCCAACATCGTCTCAAAACACGTTCAAAGTTTCTTTAAGAAGCTTAAGACTTTTAATAAAAAGACAGCAAATATCATAAAGGTCTCGGAAAGGTTTCAACATTTTCAAAATATCAAGAGTCTGCAAGAATAACGAAAATGTCATTAAAATGATCAAAAATGAGCCAATCATGTTTTGAATATATCTCATAATCTTTACTAATATATAAACAATGCTCAAATATAGCCTCAAAATAGTTTCAACAGTGTTTCGAATAAGTTATGCATAAGTTACAAAAACGTTTAACGCTTGAAAGCTTTCAAAAAAATCTTAATAATGTTGCAAAAATGTCTCAGAAAAGAAAAATATTTCAAAATGTGTTGAAATATTCCAAAATGTATTGAACATTTTTTTTCAAAAATGTCCCAATAATGTTACAAAACGATTCCAAAAATATCAACCAAAAATAAGAACGACAAGATCTTCCAAAAGTTTCGAATAAGTTCAAAATAAAAATGTTCCTTAAATTTAAGGAAAATATCTCGAAGAGGTCTCAGTAATGTTAAAAAAAAACATTCAAAGAATCTCTCAATTTCGTGGTTGCTCCTCTGTGATGGGATAGAGCTAGTGAAGTTGCAAAAAGAACTGCCGTAAGATAACTAACTTAGGATTAATCTATCGTCTTTAATGTATAACAATTCTGTAGCTTCTGCTTTGTCGATAACAGCGCCGGCTACGTTCATACGGTCGGTTAAGGAAGGAAAGAAGTAAGTGCTTATAGAGCCTTCTCTTTACCGAGCCTCGTTTATTACCCTGCCAAATATCGGAAATTTCAACTGCCTGGAGAGCTTCAACTGTGTGTGACTTTTTTCTAGAATTTCGCGTAAGGAAAAAATTAAATTAGTTGATGGGACGGAGCCTCAGAATAAAAAATGTCTCAAAAACATCTCAATAATGTTTCAACAATGTCTCAAACACGTTTCAATATTTTTTACCTTTGACTTAAAAATATTTTGAAAATATTTTTAAAATAGCTCTTAAGAATATACCGAAAATTTCTATAAAACTGTTCGGTAATGTTTCAAAATTATCACAAGAATATCTCAAGAATATCTAAACTATTTCAACAGGTCTTACTTAAGCAAAAATGTGTTGAAAATGAAACAATATCCCAAAAATATCTAAAAACTGATTTGACGACTTCTCACAAATATATTTCCTTTTAAAAATATGTATGATGTTTCAAAGAAGTGACCAGATGTTGTAAAACAGTTTCAACAAAAAAGATTCATAAAAGTCTTTAAAATGTTTAAACAATGTCTCAAAAAACCTTATTTGCATAAATATTTGCAAAAATGTCCAAAAATGGTTAAATTATATCTAATGAACGACTAAACTGTCTAATATGTGTTTCAAAATTGCTGCGAGTACTAATACTACTAACTAAAGTACTAATTTGTTTTACCACAGCCTCCGAATTGTTTCTAAAATGTCTTCGAAAAAGACATAAAATTTCATTCAAAGTTCCGAAAATATCTTGCCAAAGCTAAAAAAATGTCTCAATGTTTTAAAAACTTATTGAAAAACTTATTATTGATAGGGACATCCATATTTATGCTGTTTCAATTTGAGCTCTAGGGGAAAAAACTTCGGTCTACCAGTGTAATTCAAAAATGGTTCGAAAAAATTTTAAATGTTCCAAATATTTCTCGGATCACATGTTTGGCAAATTGATTATGATATTTGTAGCACATTCTTGTGAAATATTAGGGACTGTTTGGGTTTCCGAACTTTTTGAGACATTATAAGACATCGTTGAAACATTTTTGTGAGCTTTTCGGAACATTTTTTTGAGTCATTTTAGAAACGATTTAGAAGTTAATTCTGAACATTTGGTTTCACATAAATGACTTTTCTGAGTTGATTTTATGGAATTTTCTGACATTTTTGAGATGGTTTCAAAATTTTACAGATATGTTTGAAACATCATTGAAACAATTTCGAAACGTTTTTTTAAAACATTCTAGTTGCAGCAATTTTGGGACATTATTTTCAAGACACTTTTGAAATATTTTAAGTATATTAAAGTCATTTATGAATATATTTTAATTGGGAAACAATTTGAAAATTTCTAAAGATTTAGAGACATTACTGAGACATTTTAAGGTTTTTCTGAAAGTTTCGATTCTTTATAAAACATATTCGAGACATATTTCTAACTATTGGGAGATATTAAAAATATGTTTAGACCGTCTTTAGACCATTCTGGAGACATTTAAAAAAATATTAGGAACTGTTCAAAAAAATTTTGCAACATTTTTGAGACATATCTGAAACATTTTTAAAATCTTTTGGCATCCAGTTTGCATAATTTTGAAGGCTAATTTCAAACATTTTTGGAGGATTTTTGAAATATTTCTATTAAAAATTGTTAGAAACATTTTTGTAGCTTTTATGAAACATATTCTAAAGCGATTTTGGCGTTTCCTAGTAATTTTCAATACTTTTGGATCTATTTTAAGACATTTTGAGAGTAAGAGGTTTATTGTAGATATTTGAAAACATGACAAAAAAATTTTCAAGACTTAAGGCATTACTGAGACGTTCGTTCCTTCTCTTTTATGCAACATAACCAGAACATTTTTGAAACATTTCTAAGACCTTGTCTGAACCTTTGCAGTACACCTCTCAGACATTTTTAGTACCCTGTTAAAACATTATAGAGACGATTTTGATGCATTCTCGAAATATGCTTATTCAAAATCGTTCAAAACATTTTCGTATCGTTTTAGAAACATGTCTGAAGCATTTTTGGCATTTTCAAATTGTTTTGGAAACTTTTTGCAGCCATTTTGAAAAATTTCGAAGACTGGAGGTTATGTTGAAGATATATCAAGAAATTATTGGGAAACTTTCGAGACATTACTGAGAGGTTTTCAATCATTTGTATTGCCTTAAAGTGAAAAATCTTTGGAACAATCTTGCGATTTTCTTCTTCGCAATTCAAAAATCTAAAGTTTTTGATCAAGATACTCTGTGGTATAACTGAGACGGTTTTTAGGACTTTTTGATTTTGACGTTGACTAACGTCTATATCGAAGTTAGGAACCTGAATTTAAAAATCTAGTAATTCAACCAGGGAAAACCAGGGAAAAGTGGTCTGGTTTTGAGCGCTCATTTTTCAGTCATTTCTTATCAGGTTTCGAGGTTTTGGCATCAATCGATCAGAAATTCTTTCACGGTTAAATTTATGTAACAAAAACAAACTATTGTTTGAGATACACTATTGAAAAATTGGTAATTAATATCGATTGTCTAAATCATACCGCGCAGCCAATCACTACCTCTCTTCCCAAGTACAGTCGACACTAACGGATACAATCGATCTGACTTTGTTGTTATTGTTGTTGTCACTTTCTGTTTCCGATACTTATTTACGTTCCTTGTCATTTCATTATCTACTTAGCCACTCCTTCTTTCTAACTAACTGACGAAGCCTTGGTATAAAAGGTACCGTTCGAACATTTCACCCCATCAGTTTAATTACTAAACCGTACCGGTTACATACGGACGCTAGGTGTTAGCAGCTGAAAGGAGGAACGACAAAATAGTATCGGTCATCTCGTGCCAGTTTCACCCGTAATGCCGGTGGCTGTTAGAGTACATGGCTACTGCAAAATACTAAAATGGCTGAATTCTCGACGGACTTACCAGTAAACAAGAATAATCGGCAACTGACACCTTTTGATGCCTCGAAGTTTTGTAAAAGTAGCGTTGCAATTCCCTCTACTGTTTGTTTTAATGGAATATAAGAATACGGTAGTCAACGTCATGCGGTCGTGTCTTGAATACCACCCTCCTACTATTATTTTTCATAAAACATTCTTGAAATAATTTTAGGAGATTATCGAAATGTTTTGGAGACATTTCTTTTAAATTTTTCAAAAATTTGCTCAAAATGTTTTCGTAACAGTTTTGAAACATATTTGGTCGGCGTGCGACCAGACCGGACCAAGCGCCATTTTTTAAAAAATTGAGTTTTCAACACCAGCGGGTGTTCGATTTTATAATCTATCTTCCATGAAAAAACGAAATCATTTGAACAGTTTATAATGATATTATAACAAATTTTCTCTAGGCAGCTTGCAGGATACATACGAGGTGGTTAAACTTCGCCGATCGCCGATTACTCGAAATAATGTTTTTGGCGCTTGGTTCGGTCTAGTCGCACGCCGACCATTTAATAACTTTTCAGTGCTAGTCTGTTAAATTTTGAAGGTTAGTGTTGAAAATTTTTTAGACATGACTAAAAAATATCAACATTTTTCGAGGTATTACTAAGACGTTTTCAATCCCTTGTTATAAAACATTTTTGATGCAACGAGACATTATTGTAACATTTCTGAAACGATTTCGAAACCTTTTCAATACACTACTCAGCAGAGCCTTACAAAGTCATTCTCAATTGACAATTATCAGGTTATAATGACGCTTTGACCCGTCGCTTTCAATTGAAATGCTTTTTTATCATTCTCAAGCTCTTCATGAGTCACATGAAAGCTACTCGGAAGCTCTTGCTTTGATTTTGACAACTGAAGGGCTAGAAAATGGTACAAATGAGTTTCAATTGAAAGAAAAAAATATCACCGTCACTCTCACATGACGATTCTCAATCGAAAAAGACAATGAGCGCTAACGGTGACAGGGGGCTTCCATACACTGCCTGTAATCGCAGAATTGTAACATTCGACATTTTATGGATTTCGTGCTTTTTATTAGGAAATGCTCAGAATAGGATGTACTTTTTACATCTGGAAAAATATGCTTATGTTTGTTTGAAAAAAGTCGTAAAAAATACCGAGTTGTTTTGTCACATAGCGTAAATAACCGCATAAATGTCACACTACTTAACTCTTTTGTCAAAAAAGTTTCCATCCAAATCCACATCTGCATCCTTTGGAACTCGGAAGTTATTCTGGTCCGGTAACCAACCACCGGTGATCCGTTTCTGATGTTCAGCTCATGCTTGTTGAATACATGAAAAACTTCGTTTTCCCTGTGATATATTCCAAAAGTAGCTTGAAAGTGACGGCATAAATGTATCATTGCAAAAATTTCAACCAATTTGACTTCAAAAGTAATATCCAATGTATACATAGTGTAAAAAAGTGCTTTCTTCATGATACTAAGTTTAGTTAAAGTGTCTATTTGCTAGAATATATTAGGAACAATGCATTAAAGGTCAAAATATAAGAGTGCGATTTGCTCGAATAACCAATTTTGCAAATGTTACAAATAAGCGATTATAGGCAGTACAGTACTTCACGTAAATATATGGACGAGGGAGAAAAGAAAACCGTGACATTATGAAACGGAGACACAGCGCGGTTACGCAGCGCCAATGATCAAAAAAAAAATCCGAAATATTGATCGGAATTTGCATGACGTATTTATTGGATGCCATTGCCGTTTTACCTGCGGCTTGCGGTATTGGAAAACTATCATCAAACGACGCAATGCGGTGCTAGTTTCAATTGAAACGCTGAAGAGAATGAATGAATTCTCCGTCAATTGAGATAGTCATCAGTTGACACATTCTACCGTGACGTTACAACGTTTTGACTATTCTATTCTCACTCCGTTGTAACGTCACGAAAATATGAATCAGTCGATATCCATTATTTATCACATATTTCTTAGACATTTTCATATGAAATAGTTCAATATATGATTTTATATATTTCTAATTCTACTTTATGCACTTGGTTTGTGGGGTTATCCATAAACTACGTAGCAAATTTACTTTGTCGTTTAATGTTTGGGCATGCAGAACCAAACTTAAACTTGGAGATTTTCAGTGAAGGAATGTGAGTTATGATCAAATCAATTCTTTTCATGAGTGACATATGTATCATAAATATTCTCAAAAGTGTCTTATATGACATCATGTGTAAAACATATTAAATTTATTTTTATTGTAGTTTTTTCACAATGTCTGAGTACGTTAGCAGTTTATTCAGCATTTTTATTAAAAACAAGTTTACAAATGTGTCCTTAATTCCAATAAATACAAGAAACATTTCAAAATATATAATAATATCACAAAAATGCCGCTTTTTAGCTTTTTTCACTCCCGTAATATTTCCTTGATTATTTAAAACTAACACTACTTATTCAAGAAAATTCGAGTGCATTTTTGCCGCTCAAGATTTTTCATCTAGCCTTGCCCCAAAAATAAATAGCTGGCTTATTCCACGATATCAACACCATATCGTCGTTCAAAAATGTTCTTCTCATCGTTAAATGTGGTGATGTCACGTCTCGTAATTGCGATAACCATCACATTCGGAAGATTGGCTTGAGCGATGCGGACGGAGTATTCATTTCATTGATACGGTTACATTGCGTCAGTAGTTTTTCTCTTAGGGAACATTCGCATGTTACGTAACGCGGAAGTTGACAATTTTCAATCCCCCCTCACGCAATGCATTGTAATGTAATATAATAGAATAATATTAGAATTTTTTAGAATGTAACGTTACTCATGGATGACCCACAGTTTAATAATTAAAAACATTTATCCATTTTACAAAATTTATTCTCTGTTTTATGACATATGTAACGTGAACTAATTTAGACGCATCAAGTATGTTTTTAAAAATAGACGAATGTTATATAAGGGGAGAAAAAATTTCGTGGCGTTGCAACGCAAACTAAACCCGGTTGTAACTCAAGTTGTATTCAACCTAGCTGCGATCTTTTAGTATCAAATTAAAGGTATTTTTGAGTATAAAGAGAAAACGAAATATTACTTTGATTAAATGTAAGGAGTTTCCATGAAGTAAAAAGCTGTACTTTTTTCGTGACGTTACAACGCTAAATTACCCCTGTTTTTATATTGGCCTAAGATCGACATATTTGAAATTTCACTTCAAAACCCTTTAGGCATCAAATAAAGCACTTATTTCACAGTCATATAGCATAAAAAATGTATCATTAATACATACTCCTGATCATTTGTAGCCATTTAAAAAATATGTAGCCAAAAACGCTTGTTTTTTGTTAATTTTACTTGAACTTGCAATTAGTTTTCTACAGTTTCTTAAACACTATAAATTTGACATTTACGTTTTTGGAAGGTTCAAACACTATAGAATCTAGGAAAAATATTTACATTGCTGAAATATGCATTTCAAAAATTGGTTTGTTGGTGTAGCTTCGCAGAGAATGTGTCAGTTTCATTTGAAACGATCCGATGAACAACAGACGGGGAAGAGAGGAAGAAATGATACGATACAGCGGCCGGAAGGAATCAAATGAAAATGAAACTGTTCGAATCGAAATGACAGCGCGGAATAATCAGTTTCATTGTTTTGTTTCGAAAATGTTGAGCCCTGCTTCTCAGACACTTTAAGTTCAATGTTGAAATATTGTGGGGATATTTTTAAAAAACTATTCATTTAAAAATGTGGGAAACATTTTCGCAGTTTATTTAAATTATCTTCCAAAGTATTTTTAGCCTTTCCTAGTCGTTTTTGAACACTTTCTGGAGCCATATAAGAAAGTTGGATTTTTCTTAAAAATATTTCAAGAAATTACGAGAAAAGTTTCAAGACATTTTGAGGCATTACTGAGACGAGACGTTTTCAATTACATTTTCGGGCAAAATATTCTTAACATTTTCGAGACAACGAGACATTATTGGAAAATTTCTTAAACACAAATAAACTGTTTAAAAGATTTAGAAACATATCCAACGCCTTCTCTAACTATTTTCGAACATTTTTCGTAGCAATTCTGCGAAATTTTGAATGCTGGAGTTATGTTAAAAACAATTCAAGAGATGACTGAAAACGTCTCAATAATTTCTCAATCAAGAAATGAGACATTATTGAGACGTGTTATTCTAACACTTATTTCATGTCTCTGTTGAAACATTTTGAAAATTTTGTTAAACATGTTAAAAACGGGTTTAAAACATTTTTTCAATATGTTTATAAATATCTTGGAAAGATTTTTAAAATATTATCGAAAAAATGTTGAGGCACTAAACTACGTCTGACTTTTCAAACATGTTCGGAACATTTCCAAGACATTTTCCATAAATTTTCGTATAGAATTTTAGTAGTTTCTCGTAGCACCAAGTGTACAATGAGTTTGTTTCTTTTTGGATATTTTTGGTGTCGCTAGGATTGCTAACTTTCATAAATAGTTCAGTTTGTCTGAAATAATTGGTATATTAAATTTTCAAATAAGGAATAAAGTAAAATGCCATTTCCATATCAATGGAATAGAAACGAACCCAAATGAGAACCCTGGGGTACTCCAGAGATGACTGAAATTTTTATGTGTGCAATCTGACATAGTTGCGAAATACGGAATGGATCAACTGGTAAACTCACAGGATCTAAAGCGAAAAAAAACACTTGTTGGTCCAGGACAGCGGTTCTCAACCTGGGATACGCAGAGTACCTGGGGTACGTAAATCCTTCGCGAAAGAAAATTCAGTAATGGCGGACAAAGCAATTTTTCTTAATTATACTTCACCTGTTGTTCAAACTCGCTCTCAAAACACATTACACGTACTATAGTTCAATTTAAAACCCGAACTGGACTACCACTACTTTCTCCCACTCTACGAGAACATTCCAAAATTCAATTTGAAAAATATTGCAAAGGGGTACGCAAACAACAAAAGGTTGAGAACCGCTGGTTAAAGGCATGCTTTATCAATTGTAGTAGCTCCGTTAGTTATCTAAGCCTATTCCTTCTGAACTCATTTTTTCATAAAGTTAGTGATGAGAAAGCGTAAACGACGAAAACAATTTTTGAAACAGTCGAAAAATGTTAAGCCTTACAGATTTGGATATAAGGGGTTTCTGTTTTTCTAGCGGATTTGGGCGAATCAATTAATGTTTGAATTTAATGTGAAATATTCTCAGCAAATAATAGAATATGCAATCTGGACTCGATAACCTTAGTAAAGAATATAAAAAATTAAACGATGTTAGCTCTAAAACCAGACTAAGACTGCTTAATGTTCACACACATGGAATTATGTCACGAGGCTTTTACCACATCACATCCACATGACTTAGTAAAGATTACGTTTGCTGAAATATTTAACACTAACCGTTTCACAGAAATCGGAACCAATGCAGAAAGCTAACCAGACTTATTTCCTTGAAATGAATCAAGCTCTATACCATGCAGGAGCAAACAAAGATCATTGATTATTTATGTACATCCATACATCCTAGGAATATCCAACGGAGTTTTGTCGTTTCTGTGTAACTTACTCCAGCAGTACTGACCACTGCCAAGCCAGAAGAAGAAATCAAACATATGTTTCATTTCATCAACGGCCACAGCACGAACCAAAAGTTCCCGGAATAAATGGCAAACACAAATCAAACCAAATGTTTCGCTTCCTTCTGGCCGTGCCACCTGAGAGTCACCAACCAACCAACGCGCAACCAACGCGAAACGTGTGTCCCGGGGCTCATACGAAACGGAAGCACTCTGGCTTCCCTTCGCGAACCACCACTAAAGATGTGTATTTTATAGTTTTCCTCCATTTAGAATGCTTACTTTTGTCGTGCGATGTTTCCTTCTCCTCTCAGGTCCGGGCCGTATTTTTACCGAGCAGAATGTGATCCATCCGAGCACCACCCACACACCATCAATCTTCACTAGCGCCTTGCCTTGTGGCACATCAGAGCCACCGAAGACGCTCTGCACGGATAATCAGGCAAAAAACTTTCTTCTCACGTCGCTGCCAGTGTTGATCCTCGGCGGCGAACAATCACAAATCCCGAATTAGCAACGCACGGGTAAACTTTTCAATTTCAACTTCACGCTTTTTTTCTTCTTCTTATTCTCTCCCTTCGATACTACCCAAACAGACAGTAATCTTTTCATCAGCTAGAGTGTATCAGATAACGGTCATCCTCACTGATTAGTTTTGCCTCCCGGTGTGTGTTCTCGCCTCTATTGTAAACTTCTATCCATTACCATTATCACCCCCTAACAAAAAACTAGACCGAGCTTTCACACCGTCACACACGCGCGCACACTTTTCGGGGGCTGTAATCATCCCATGCACAGCCTTGCTTTCTTCCGTTTCTTCTTTTTCTTCCACCCTCGCCTCTTATGTAGCACCTGCAGCTAATGCAACAACCCCATTCGGAAAGACAAAATAAAAAAAAACACCTCAATCACAAGCAGAAAAAAATCCTCCACTCTATCCGAAAACCCCCAGAAGACAAGGCAAAACGCGACACTCGACCACAACCGAAGCGACTTGACGAGCGACTGAAGTGCGGTGTTTTACTGGCTAAACTCGAACCGACAAACGACGGCAGCGACGGCGAACTTGCATGCAAGTCCAATCCTCAGCGTTCGCTGGAGCATGCGCTCCAAAAACCCTGAAACGTTGGCTCCGATGGCGGGAAAATCTGAAATCCCCATTCTAGTACTACCTGTCGCACCTGGTTGTCTGTCTGTCTGTCTGTCTGTCCGTCTGTCTTACGCTTTACGGTGCACTTACCAGAAGAAGAAATCCCACTCCCTGGGCCGAAAGGCGCGTGTGGGTGGGTGGGTGTTGCTTGGTATTGACAGAGAGAATAAATTGCAAATTAAATTGCCCTGATTCGAAGAGGACGACGGCGACGCCATCGGAGCCGGAAATCCGAAGAGCAGAAAATCCCTCAAATATTTTATCTGCCACGTTTTCACAACGCCACCACACCAGAATGGATGCTCCGGATTTGTGGGGCAGAAGCAGAAAGAATAGCGCAGCTACGGTGAGTGACGGCGTTCCTGGATCTTTGACACCCAATTAAGTTCCCATAGCTCGGCTTACGCGTCGCTCAAGTTCGCGCAGCAATCGAGCGTTAAGGAAGGGATGGGGATTGCGGTGGTAAATCTCTGGCAAGGATTTGTCAAACTGTTGTTGTTGTTGTTGTTGTTGTTGTTATTGCAGAGGAGAAAAAGCATCGGTTCAATGCCTCGGAAAGAATTTATCTAATCGTGGCTTCTTGAGTAAATTTGAATTTGCTTGTGATAACTGTGGAAGGTCTCAGGACAATGAAGGTGTTTTCTTATGGAATTGGAGGAGGCTTTCTCTATGATAGGTAATAACTGAACCTAATTGTAAATAGTAATTTGCAAAATTATTTAAACGTTATTAAATCATTTGTAGATAGAACTGTAACTATTTTGAACCGCTTTTGAGACATAACTGAGATTTTTGTTAATCATTTTCAAGTCATGTTTAGTCCATTCCGAGTTGTGCTCTCGTCGTGTTCGCTCGCAATTTCATTTCGATCTCGATAGTGCCGACCAGTTAATCGCCTTCAAGGTCACCATGCATTGTATTGCGTGTGCACTGCTGCTCGTTGCCGTCGTCTATTGAAGACAAAGGAACGCATCATCGCCTATTGCTACCGTACGCCACAGACTGTACGTTGTGTCGCTACTGCGAGAGATCCAGTACCCGGCGTACTGCTGTTTGGCTGTACTAGTGCTGCTGTGTGGCTGGAGCGGCTGCAGCTTTTGCTACCGGACTCTTGTGTGAAGGACTGGAGATTGGCATCGCCCGTGCGCTGATTGCGGTGGAGAGCGGCTGCAGAAGATAAGTAGTTTTTTTTCTCTTGGTTTTTTTTGTACAATATTATTTGTTGATTGGCATTTTGCGTGTGTGGCTTACGCGTCCAACATGGACGACGATCGCGGGGATGAAAACCCGCTCGTTCTACCGCCTAGCCCTCCCGGATACAAAGTTCCAAGGGTTAAGTATGGAACCCCGCAGGAAGCTACCCATCGGCTTAAGCAGTATCCGGAGGGCAAAGTTGGTATTGGGGCTGTATTTTTCCGGCCGAAAGTGAAAGCATTGAACACAATGCAAATATGTAAAGATCTGGCACGGTTTACAGCCGTAACTGAAATTACCAAAGTACGCCCGAATAAGCTGCGTGTTTTGGTGTCCGACCTCAAGCAAGCAAACGAGATTGCTGCTTGTGAGCTCTTCATGCGGGAGTACCACGTGTACATTCCAGCTCGCGTAGTTGAGATTGACGGTGTGGTCAGCGAATCGAGTCTGACTGTCGAGGACCTGTTGAAGGCTGGAAAAGGCCTTTTCAAGGATTCTAGCCTTGAACCTGCCAAGATACTTGAATGTAAGCAATTACATTCAGTATCGCTCGACAAGGGTGTAAAAACTTACACCCCTTCAGACTCTTTTCGCGTGACTTTCGCCGGGTCTGCTCTGCCGAGCTATGTGCTCGTGGACAAGCTGCGTCTGCCCGTGCGCTTGTTTGTACCGCGGGTAATGAATTGCCTCAAGTGCAAACAGTTGGGCCATACGGCCTCCCACTGTGGCAATAAAGCACGTTGTGGCAAGTGCGGAGAGCAACATGCGGATGACGCCTGTAATAAGGGTGCTGAATAGTGCCTTTATTGTGGGCAGACTCCGCATGAGCTGTCTGCATGTCCCGCGTACAAGCAGCGCCAAGACAAGATCAAGCGGTCTCTGAAAGAGCGCTCTAAGCGCACTTTCGCAGAAATGCTCAAATAGGCCGCTGCCACCAAACTGGTTTCCCCGAATCTCTTCGAGGTCTTGCCATCCGATGAGTCTGATTCTGACGATTCAGTTGGGGAATCTTCTTTTGTTGAACCCGGGAAATCTAGGAAGAGGAAAAACCTTTCTTCTCCTAGGCTTCCTAGTAGAGGTGGGCAATCCGCTCACGAACTGATCTAAAGAGCTGGTTCTTCAAAGTGAGTGAGTGATCTATCGCTCTTTTTTAAAGAGCGGTAACTCACCCCTTACTTCAAGCAAAAAGCTGAAGCCGATTTTGTTGATTAGACACCGCAAGCGAGAGCCATATGAATGTTTTACACCCCAAGCGCAAAGCGGCGTGCGACACTGCAATAGAACTCCCAGAAAATAGCTACCGCCGGCTGCCTGCTCTCCTATGCATAACCATCCACCCGCCGCGGGAATAAAAAATAAAATCTACTTGCCACAGTTCAAACACAGCACACGGGCTGGCTAACGCCGGGACGCAAACGAAAAGTGGAACGAAAAAAGCGAAAGAACTGGTTCACTGATCTTTTGAATCTATGCAGACAACCCGCTCCCAAGCTGATCAGAAAATCAGTTCTTTGAAAGATCGAAATCTTCTGATCGCGAGCGGATTGCCTGCGAGCTGAACAAAAGAGTCATCGGAAGAACCAGTTCTTCTGAGAGCGAAAGATTTCGCTCTTTCAAAGAACTGAATCTTTTGATCAGCCTGCGAGCGGATTGCCAGATCAGTGAATCAGTTCTTTTGTTCTTTTCGTTCCACATCCATTCGTGTGCGTACTCGGCGTTAGTCAACCCGTGTACCTGTATGGACTGTTGCAAGTTGTTTTTTTTTGCATGCTCTTGCGGCTGGCTGGTGGCTGGGTGATGAAAAATGCAAGTCATGCATATCAGGGCAGACGTTTGGTTGCAGCTTGTTTCTGGGAGTTCTATTGTAATTTTGCGCGCGACATTGCGCTTGGCAAATCGGGTGTAAAGCTTTCACCTGGCTCTCGCTTGCGGTGTCTGATAATTAGCTACACTGATAAAAACCAAAAATTATGTAGGAACGAAAAGAGCGAGTGAGCTATTAAAAAGAACTAGTTCATCTTAGTGAGCGGAACCGCTCTGATCCGCTCACTATAGTGAACCATTTTTCCCACCTCTACTTCCTAGGAAAGGACAGAGAAGGTCTCCATCTGAAGTGACTGATACTAAGAAACAAAAAAGTGCTGTAGAAAATCCGAAGCAAACTCCTCCGGGATTGGCAAAACTGAATTCAAGTAAGGAGTTTCCGGCACTTCCAGGAACTCAAAAAAACCCAACTGTTCCTTCTTTTTCGTCCAAGATTCAGCCAGAATCTGGACTGCTGATGTTTTCAGATATTGTGGACTGGATTTTTGAAAATTCCAACATAACTGATCCTCTTTAAAGTCTTCTGCTGGCATTTCTACCAACAGTTAAAACGTTTTTGAAGCAGTTGACTGCTAAATGGCCCCTCCTTGCAGCGATCGTATCCTTCAATGGCTAATTCATCGGCTGAGATGAAGGATTCTATCTCTATTTTACAGTGGAATTGTAGAAGTATCATCCCCAAAATTGATTCATTTAAAGTTTGGATTAATAAGCATAAATGCGATGCATTTTCCCTCTGTGAAACTTGGCTCACTTCAAATGTAGATCTTGGCTTCCATGATTTTAATATAATTCGCCTCGACCGAGACACCCCTTACGGAGGAGTACTTCTAGGGATTAAGAAGTGCTATTCCTCCTATCGTATTAACCTCCCCACGGTCCCAGGCGTGAAGCTGTCGCATGTCAAATGACAATACAAGGTAAAGAGCTTTGTATTGCCTCAATATATATTCCTCCCAGAGCACAGGTTGGGCAACGGCTGCTCTTTGATTTAATAGAACTTCTTCCCTCACCACGTTTGATTTTGGGAGATTTTAACTCTCACGGCGTGGCTTGGGGTTCCCCTTCTAATGGTAACCGTTCCTCTTTGATCTAGAACCTCTGCGACGACTTCGACATGACAATATTAAACAACGGGGATATGACACGCGTTCCGAAACCTCCAGCGCGCCCTAGTGCTTTAGATTTATCTTTATGTTCAACATCGCTACGGTTGGATTGCATATGGAAGGTAGTCCTCGATCCCCACGGTAACGATCATTTGCCTATTCAAATTTCAATTGATAATGGTTCAACTCGCACGCGATCAGTTGATATTCCGTATGACCTCACACGGAACATCGATTGGAAATTATATCGATTGTATCGATTGGAAATTATAAATGATTTCAGAAGCTGTCGAGTCGATTCAACATCACCCACCACTTGAAGAATACAACCTCCTCGCGGGCTTGATTCTCGACGCCGCGTTGCAAGCCCAAACGAAGAAATATCCCGGCGTAACGATCAAAGAGCGGCCTCCAACTCCGTGGTGGGACAAAGACTGCTCCGATCTACACGGAAAAATCCGACGCGTTTAAGGCCTTCTTTTGGGTGAAAGGCCAACCCGACGACTTTAAGCGGTATTTGGAGCTTGAGACTAAGTTCAAAAGCTTGGTCCGAGCAAAGAAACGTGGATATTGGCGCCGGTTCGTAAACGAAACGTCGAGGGAGACATCGATGAGCACTCTTTGGAACACAGCCCGAAGAATGCGAAATCGTATAACGGTCAACGAAGCGAGGAGTCTTCAAGTCGGTGGATATTTGATTTTGCCAGGAAAGTATATCCGGACTCTGTTCCTGCGCAAAACTTTGTTCGCGATACGTCTCCGGGCCACGACGCGATAGAATCACCTTTCACGATGGCAGCATTTTCAGTTGCCCTTCTGTCCTGTAACAATAACGCGCCTGGGTTAGATAGAATCAAATTCAACTTGTTGAAGAATCTACCCGGCAATGCCAAGAGGCGCTTGTTGAACTTGTTCAATAAGTTCCTGGAGCAAAACATTGTACCGCAGGATTGGAGGCAAGTGAAGGTGATCGCCATCCAAAAACCGGGAAAACCAGCTTCTGATCACAACTCTTATAGGCCGATTGCAATGCTATCCTGTATCCGGAAATTGATGGAGAAAATGATACTCCGTCGTTTAGACCATTGGGTCGAATCAAATGGTCTACTATCAGATACTCAATTTGGCTTCCGCCGTGGGACGAATGATTGTCTTGCGTTGCTTTCAACAGATATTCAGCTGGCGTATGCTCGCAAAGAAAAATGGCGTCTGCGTTCTTGGACATTAAGGGGGCTTTTGATTCCGTTTCTATTGACATTCTTTCGGGTAAACTTCACCGACAAGGATTTTCTCCAATTTTGAACAATTTTTTGCACAATTTGTTGTCCGAAAAGCACATGCATTTTACGCACGGCGATTTGGCAACTTTTCGCATTAGCTACATGGGTCTTCCCCAGGGCTCATCTTTAAGCCCCCTTCTTACAACTTTTATGTAAATGACATCGACGAATGTCTGGCAAATTCATGCACGATAAGACAACTTGCAGACGACAGTGTAATCTCTGTTACAGGAGCCAAAGCTGCCGATTTGCAAGGACCATTGCAAGATACCTTGGACAATTTGTCTGCTTGGGCTTTACAGCTAGATATCGAATTCTCTCCGGAGAAGACTGAGATAGTAGTTTTTTCTAGGAAGCATGAACCTGCTCAGCTTCAAACACAATTAATGGGTAAAACGATTTCTCAGGTTTTGGTACACAAATATCTTGGTGTCTGGTTCGACTCTAAAGGCACCTGGGGTTGTCACGTGAGGTATCTGATGAAAAAATGTCAACAAAGAGTGAGTTTTCTTCGTACAATAACCGGACAATGGTGGGGAGCCCATCCAGGAGACCTTATAAGGCTTTACCAAACAACGATATTGTCTGTTATTGAATACGGGTGTTTCTGCTTCCGCTCCGCAGCAAACACACATCTGATCAAACTGGAGCGAATACAATATCGTTGTTTGCGTATCGCCTTAGGTTGCATGCAGTCGACCCATACGATGAGTTTGGAGGTCTTAGCTGGAGCTCTACCATTGTAAAACCGCTTCTGGAGCCTGTCTTCTCGTATTCTAATCAAATGTGAGGTTTTGAACCGTCCCGTGATTGAAAATTTTGATAAGTTAATCGAACTTAATTCTCAAACCCGTTTTATGACATTGTATTTCCATCACATGTCCCAAAATATTAACCCTTCTTCGAATATTCGAAATCGTGTCGACTTATCAAATACTTCTGATTCTACTGTGTTTTTCGATACATCCATGATAGAAGAAACTCGTGGAATCCCGGATCATTTACGCGTGCAGCAGATCCCCAAAATTTTTTCCAATAAATATCGAAACATCAACTGCAACAATATGTTCTACACTGACGGATCACTTCTTGATGCATCCACTGGCTTCGGTATTTTCAATAACAATTTAACCGTCTCCCATAAGCTCGATAATCCTGCTTCTGTTAACGTCGCAGAATTGGCTGCAATTAAGTACACCCTAGGGATTATCGAAAAAATGCCCACGAACCATTATTTCATCTTTACGGACAGTCTCAGTTCCATTGAGGCTCTCCGATCGATGAAAGATGTTATGCACTCTCCGTATTTCCTGGGGAAAATACGGGAACATCTGAGTGCTTTATCCGAAAAATCGTTTCAGATTACCTTAGCGTGGGTCCCTTCTCACTGCTCGATACCGGGCAATGAGAAAGCGGACTCTTTGGCTAAGGTGGGCGCAACAAACGGTGATATTTATGAAAGACCAATTGCTTTTAATGATTTTTTCGCACTTGTACGTCAGAATACGATCATCAGTTGGCAAAGTGCTTGGACCAAAGGGGAATTGGGAAGGTGGTTACATTCCATAATCCCCAAGGTGTCGACGAACCCGTGGTTCAAGGGGTTGAATGTAGGTCGGGATTTCATTTGCGTGATGTCTCGGCTTATGTCCAACCACTAAAGATTTGACGCGCATCTCCGTTGCATTGAGCTCGGAGAAAGCGGTATCTGTGTCTGTGGTGAAGGTTATCACGACATAGAGCACGTTCTTTGGTCATGCCCTGTTCACCGTAACGCCAGATCTAAATTAATAGCTTCCCCGCAGGCCGAAAGTAGGCAGCCGGCTGTTCTTGTTCGTGATGTCTTGGCGAGCCGTGACCTATCCTACATGTCCCTTATATACGTTTTCCTGAAATCCATCCACGCCCCAGTTTAATCCTATTCCCTTCCGCCTACATCCAACCAAACGACAAGAACACGTTAAGACCCCGGATCCGGCAGTCAGACCCGCACGATACTCTCAGGTCCCGAGGGAGACAACCCAATATGCCAGTCCGTAATATCTTGGCCCAGCAGCGGAACATATTCAATATGCTGCTTACCTATGGCGATGGAAAACCATCAAACAACAAATCAGTGCTTTTAATGCAAAACATTCTAGCTTTAAGTTAGATTTAGTTTCAGCTCGTAGTCGGCAGCGAGGATACAAAATTTGCTTTGAGTTATTATGATACTTTAGAAAGTAAGCTACCAGATATAATTGGCGCCGTTAAACATTAAATTGTATTTGTGCCGTGTCAAATAAATTATAGATGAAGAAAAAAAAATAAATTTGTGATCGGAATTAAACAATGTAATTAGACGATAATTTTCAATGAGCGTAAAATTTTCTTTTTTAGGAATCAGAATAACAACTCCTTCAGTAAACTCTTTAGGTGGAATAGATGTATCCATTCAACAATTTACACAAATCTTCTTTTAGTACATCAAAATGCTTCAAATAAAATTTGTATATCAAATTATTTTGACCTGGTGATTGTTTCTGATTACAAATTTTTAAAGTTTCTTTGATTTCATCCACCGTAATCGGAGCGCAGATGCGCATCCATTGAATTAGTGATAAAATTTAAAAGATTTTTATTCGGATTCAATTTATCATCGGCAGAATTACTCTGAAACATGTCTTGAAAGTATTCTCACCTAAACCTTCTTTGTATTGAGATGCCAATCGAAAAACTGCTTCCACCTGTCGACCACCTCGCACTCGCTTGTGATCAGAATTCCTTCCTCGCTCCTACACATATCTGGGCTTGGTTTGCAGCCTTACGGTATTGTCCGAATTCGTTTACCTTCTCGTAAAACTTATGCGTGTCATTTGCCTGAAACAGTTGCTCCAGCTCTTCACGATCTCTGAGCTTCTGCTGGCGTTTCTTTCTTCTCAGAATCGTGGTCAACTCTGTTATTTATTCTGATATTCGGCATAAAGGGTTGAACCCTTCTCTTAATTTATAGCGATTTGATCTTAATCTCTCGAGGCACGTAAAGAGAAAGGAATAAACGAAGAGTCAGTCTTGTTCGATACCGCGATCTGTTAACAAGTGTCATTTTGTTGAATCACAGCCCGCATGCTATTATAAAATAGTACTTTACTAAAAACGTTTAAGTAGACCGGAGGATAGATATTTCAAACTCATTTCGAGCTCATCGACATTAGGCCGCATTTTCTCTTGTGACGATGCTTGAAAAGCTAGTTTTTTCCTCTTCATCACTTGCTGGCATTCCCCGTCAAATAATTTGTCGATTTGTCATTACCACACCTAGACCCGCGGTTATGGCCTCTCCGATGGCCGAGCGTAGCTTGACTCATCCATCGTCGAAGACTGAAGTACATAGTTCTTCCGTGAAAGGTAGAGCCTCGTCAAGAAAGCGTACGTAATTCTCGGTATCCTGCGGGTTGTGCAACTGCCGGATACTCGGCCGAGGAGGACGATTATGTCATGTGTGAAATAACGTAGATAGTTTTGAGTGCTACTGGATGGTGGACTGAGTCTGTATCCGTATCCCGAAGGGAGCGTATGTTTATGGTGTTCAAGAAAACCGACCATCAGTGAGAACGTGGCTAATTTGATTTGTTGTTCGGTGGTCAGCCGATCTCCAGGTGGCTTTGTGGATAATTTTGCGTGGAAATCAGGAATCAGGAGGCATTGAGACCTAACTATATTTGACTGGGTAACTTTTCTGGCCACCGAACAGCTGGACAGTCGTTCAGCGCTCCGAAGCAGTTGGAAGTTGGTCAAGTACATCACCGATAAGTTCTGGTGCAGGTGGCTAAAGAAGCACTCACTATCACACGGAGATGCTCGTGGTTTAAGAACGTGACAGATCTAGTGGCGGGTGACTCAGTTTAGATGATTGACGGAGTGGCACTGAACCAGTGATCTAGAGAGAAGGTCGAGTTAGTGATCTCAGGATAAGACCTACCATTTGTTCGCCACACTTCGAACCATTTTCCCGGTTTTTTTTTGTAGCCTTTAGAAGCGTTTTTCGTAACTTCAAGCCAATTTGGGATGATTTTTTATCCTCTGAACATTTCGCCAGTCTAGGCTTAGTTCAAAAGGCCACGTCTGGTCTGCAAGAGTGTCTTCAAGCTATTCTGAGTTGAACTTTTTGTTTAGAAGCCTTTAGAAGCGTTTTGCGTCGTTTTGAGCTCAAGTTGAAAACAATTCTGTTGGTATTTAAAAACACTTTTGTTTGCTAATTTGAGCTAAATTTCAATTTTTCTCATTTAAAATGTTTTCGTCAGTTTCGGTTTAATTATGCAAATATTTTTCCTTGTACCTTCATGCCCCTTATAGCCATACTTCTCACACATTTTCCTCGCTTCTTGCCCTTGATCAGATAGATAATCACCGGATCGCATGGTATTGCCCTAGATTTTGAACGCTAGAGAATCTGCTCTGGATTCCAAAAGAACCATCCGTCTTCATTGTCACAAAGTCGATGGAGACGCCAGATCCGCATTATAAAATACTCACTCTGATAATTACGGAAATTGCTCGAATGCTTCAGGATACCGTAGCCGCTGCTGCTATCAGTGACAGTCAGTGCAACCGGTACCTCATCCCTATCCGACAGAAGTCGCAACATTAGCTGCCACAATTCGATAAAGATCTTCATTAGCTGCAAATATGTGCGAGTCGCTCATGTCGCTTTGGGACCGTTCTGCTCTGCTTTTCACAAGTCGTACACAAGTCGAGCTTTCTGCCAATAGAGTGGAAAACTTTCCACACGCTGCTCTCGCTACCCGGAGCCTGCCTGGGACAACGATGTGAATGAAAAATAAACGCTAGCACAGCTGAATGCTTCGTTCGTCTTCTTGCTGTTCGGGAGTTTTCGATGGGGGGGGGGGGGTGGTAGACAATGTTGCACATTTATTGAGCGCGAACAACGTGCGGACTGGGCGGGAGCTGCTTTATCGTTTCTTGATTTACTGCTTCCGTTTCTTCGCTAATACCATCATTGTTCAATTTTCAGCTGGCAGTCCACACCCGTGCAGCCCCGAGCTTCTTTTGTACGTTTCCGATAGTGGGGTTTTTTAAAGGCGCTTCGAAGGGATGATCAAGTTTAGTTTCAGCTGCATGTGCAACTCAGGGGTCTAATCTGCATTCGCATCACTAAACGGTGCCTTTGGCATTGGAAAAAGCATCGTTTCGCGTGTGTTTAGGACAAAAATAGGCAGCGAGCCAAAAGACGGAGTGCTCGTTTTAAGGCGGAAAGAGGACATATCTTCTGGCGTCGATTCACTTCGATTTTCCCTCATGTCGCTACGCTCCAGCTCGAGTGTCGAATGCGAAAGGAAAAGTTCATCATATCAGTTGTTGGTAATCTCTTGCCTGTGCGCTGTTATCTTGCGTCTTGTTTATGCTTTTATTGAAAGTATAAATATGGTATTTATTCTACAAAGTGTGCAATGTAAGCAATAGTTTTTTGGGGGAGCTTCGAAAGGGGGTGTTAGAAGTCAGACAACAGCGCAATATAAATTCCGTACGCAAGCACAACATTTGCTCTTGTTAATTAATGGAACTAAGAAAAGTTAGTCGGTTGTAAATTGGCGGAAAAGAAATAATATGTTATGGTTTGATCAAAGCGACAGATTACAGTGAAAGTTAGGGTGAAGATTTATGGAATAATTGCTAAAGTTTTCGTTACCAACCGAAAACATGGAACTATAATAATAGTATAATTTTCCACCCATTCAACACGCTACCAAGCTATGAATTTAGCATTTTGTTAGCATTAGCTTATCTCGACTGTCAGTTTCAACATGTTGAAATTTTAATCAACAACCCACTTAGCATCACCCATCTTCAGACGCTACTGGCGGCGGTGTGGGGTATCAGCCACAGAAGCACTGAATAAATTAGCTCCCGGTCCCAGGGGCAACAAAAAAGCTGCCACAAACACACTGGAGTGCAACTCAAACGCCATCAATTAGATGAACAAACTAGGAATCAAGCTGATTCCACCTCATCGCAGAAGGAGTGAGTGAGGCACAATACAGGAGAAATGTGTTTATTTTACCAATTTTGTGATATCAGTCCGCCTCCGCTCCCTTCTTCGTGGGTGTTTCACTCCCACGTCGGATCCCGGGGATACGGCAAGCACTGATTATTCAAACGATTTTTCGGCTCGTTATTGACGGTCCCCGTAGCGTTTGGAAAGTTATACTTTGTCAAACAAATGTGATCATTTGTCAGTTTGAATATTGTAGGTTTATTTGTGCACCCGGCAGAAAGCAAAATTCGGTTCATTTTTTATGGGGTTCGGGAACTCGAAACGAACAACTAAGCATAACATTTGGTTAAAAATTGCACTCTTGATAGAAAATTTACTCAATTTTGATGGTTTGGAGTGAAAAAGAAGCAATCTAAATTTTCAGAAAAATTAAAACTGCAAAAATATACAAAAATAACAAAAATATTTTAAAATGTCTTGAGCCTGTTTTAATATTGTTTCAACTATGTCCCCGATCCCAATTTTTTTTATGTCTCGGAACATCCTAGAAATGTCTAAAAATGTTTCAATGACATCGAAACTCTTAAATTGTCTTAACATATTCGTTGAATTTGAAATTAGATCTCTTAATTACTTTTAGATAACCTCGAGGATTCAACATATGTTCGCGAAAAGAAGCTTTGTTTGAAAACACAAAAGAAAAAATGATGATCTTGACATGTTAGAGAAAGACGTCAAATCAAATCCCTCAACATTACGTGGGTGACGTCAATCTGTCGTGTACCGTCGTTTTGGATCTTTTCAATTAATATTTCTCGGTACTTTAATACGATTCAATCTGTTCTGTTCGCTTCATACAAACAAAATAAGAAAATGAAACAAAAAACAGCTTCAAACGGACTAAATGTCGTATACGAAAATAAACGAAAAAAAAGCATGCAGATTCCTACGAAATTGTCATTATTTTGCTCGTGCAAATATTTCTTCACTTTTCGTGCAACAAACAAGATCTGAATCTGATGATGATGATGATGATGAGGATGAGGATGCTTAGGATCGGTTTCAATTCTACAAAGTCTAACTCTAACAGGAACGTTCCGTTCCGTCTCTCCTTTTTTCTGTGTTATTTTTCGCCCTGCTTTCAGTATCTCCTCCGGCACACCTGGCGCAAAATCACTCTTCTTTCCGTGCATACTCTCCACTGTAAACAAAACCTTTTCGGTTTCCAGTGACAGACACACATCGGGTGAGTTACAGATAAGAAGATTCCTTGCTCAGCTCACATTTATTTAAAGATGATGATCTCTAAGCCTGGCGAGACCTAATTTGATTTACTATACGGAACCTTCTACGTTTCTATGCTTTTGCTTTCCCCCCTTTCCCGCCTCCGACAGGATTAAGCTGCAGTGCTGCAGGCTCTCCAACTGTTGGTAACATATGACCCGGAATAACCGTCCGGAATCGGTGAAACATCCGGCAGCCGGGAAGTCGGAGTACACGTAAGCGGAAAGCAACTGTTTGCGTTGACTAAACAGATAGCTTTCATGTTTTTCGAAAGACGTAAGTCGGAACCCGTATGTCCCGAAGCAGCCGGAGCAGCAGCAGATCTTTTCCTCATCTTACGCATTTCCATTCGTAAACACACAATTCTCCACCACCTTTGTGTTCCATTTCCACACTGGCAGAGAAAGAAAATCTGCTGCATCTGCACAAAAGTATGTTTCATTGCATTTTCTGTAAGTGTGTGTGTGAGGGGGTAGAAGTTGAGCCTTTAATTATTCAAAGTGAAAGCACGAGGGCTAGCTATTTGCTTGCCCTCATCCACCTTCCAGCCAGTAACTGCCTGGGAAAAGCTTCAAGCAGCTGAGATTTGCTTAGGCTTAGGATGGCGCATTACAAACAAACAGCAGAAGCCAGTATTGATTCGCTCTCGGGAAAAACATTGGATGCTAGCAGCTTGCTCTGTGTGTGAGTATCTAGAGTACATAAATATAGGAGGAGGTTAGCAGAAAATTAATATCTGCAGATCCACTCTGGGAACTCGGGAAAGGCAGATGGGATTAAATCGATTGGGCTTGAATTGAATTTCTCCCCGTGCTTTCCTCTCTCCACCGTCGAAGTTATGATTATTATTCAACCAATCTCTCATGCTGGGAAAAAGTCCTAGAAAAGTAAACACCGAATGGCGTGATGTTTTTGTTGCGGTAATTGGCACGTCTTGTATGTCTTGGAAAATTGTCTTTCTGTTTTTCTTCGCCAGCTTGGCTGCTGGAAGGTTTTAATGTTTGATTGCTATTCGTTACATTAGGCTATCATTAGGTAGTATTTTGACGTTGACTAACGTCTATATCGAAGTTAGGCCCCTGAATTTAAAAATCTAGTAATTCAACCAGGGAAAACCAGAGAAAAGTGGTCAGGTTTTGAGCGCTTATTTTGCAGTCATCTATAATCAGGTTTTCGAGGTTTTGGCATCAATCGATCAGAAATTCTTTTACGGTTAAATTTATGTAACAAAAACAAACTATTGTTTGAGATACACTATTGAAAAATTGGTAATTAATATCGATTGTCTAAATCATACCGCGCAGCCAATCACTACCTCTCTTCCCAAGCACAGTCGACACTAACGGATACAATCGATCTGACTTTGTTGTTATTGTTGTTGTCACTTTCTGTTTCCGATGTTTATGCTGCTGCTAGCGGAAAAAACCTTGCAAATATGCATCTTTTTGTTGGTGTTAATTTTACGACAGCGGCCGGCACCCCATCATTCTGATTCCAAAACCGCACCAGTGACATGCGGACGCTAGGTGATAGCAGCTGAAAGGAGGAAATACAAAATAGTACCGGTCATCTCGTGCCGGTTTCACCCGTAATGCTGGTGGCTTTAGTAGTAAATGGCTACTGCAAAACACTTAAATGGCTGGAATTCTGGACGGACTAACCAGGAAACTATAATCGGCAACTGGCACCTTTTGGTGCCTCGAAATTTTGGTACAGAAGCGGCTAATTGAATTTTCTGTTTTACCAAATGATGCTGCTAGCGGAAAAAAACCTTGCAAAAATGCATGTTTGTGTTGGTGTTAATATTACGACAGCGGCCGGCGCAGCTTTCAAGAAACATTTGTCTCTGCCATTTCATCATCTATGTAGCCCATCCCTCTTTCTATTTATCTGACGAAGCCTTGGTATAAAACGTATCGTTCGAACATTTCACCCCATCAGTTTCATTATTAAACCGTACCGGATACATACGGACGCTCGGTGTTAGCAGCTAAAAGGAGGAAAAACAAAATAGTACCGGTCATCTCGTGCCGGTTTGATCCGTGATGCTGGTGGCTACTGCAAAGTACTAAAATGGCTGGAATTCTGGACGGAAACCAGTAAACAAGAAATCGGCAACTGGCACCTTTTGGTGCCTCGCAGTTTTATAATAGAAGCGGTTAGTTGAATTTTATGTTTTACAATTGCTGTTGCTAGCGGAAAAAAAACCTTGCAAAAATGCATGTTCATGTTGATGTAAATTTCACGACAGCGCTAGGTGTTAGCAGCTGAAAGGAGGAAATACAAAATAGTACCGGTCATCTCGTGCCGGTTTCACCCGTTATGCTGGTGGCTTTTAGTAGATTAACCAGAAAACAACAATGTAATCGGCAACTGGCACCTTTTGGTGCCTCTAAATTTTGTTACAGAAGCGGCAAATTGAATTTTCTGTTTTACCAAATGATGCTGCTAGCGGAAAAAACCTTGCAAAAATGCATGTTTGTGTTGGTGTTAATATTATGACAGCGGCCGGCGCAGCTTTCAAGAAACATTTGTCTCTTCCATTTCATAATTTGCGTAGCCCATCCCTCTTTTAATTTATCTGACGAAGCCTTGGTATAAAACGTACCGTTCGAACATTTCACCCCATCAGTTTCATTATTAAACCGTACCGGATACATACGGACGCTCGGAGGAAAAACAAAATAGTACCGGTCATCTCGTGCCGGTTTGATCCGTGATGCTGGTGGCTACTGCAAAGTACTAAAATGGCTGGAATTCTGGACGGAAACCAGTAAACAAGAAATCGGCAACTGGCACCTTTTGGTGCCTCGCAGTTTTATAATAGAAGCAGTTAGTTGAATTTTATGTTTTACAATTGCTGTTGCTAGCGGAAAAAAAACCTTGCAAAAATGCATGTTCATGTTGATGTAAATTTCACGACAGCGCTAGGTGTTAGCAGCTGAAAGGAGGAAATACAAAATAGTACCGGTCATCTCGTGCCGGTTTCACCCGTTATGCTGGTGGCTTTTAGTAGATTAACCAGAAAACAACAATGTAATCGGCAACTGGCACCTTTTGGTGCCTCTAAATTTTGTTACAGAAGCGGCAAATTGAATTTTCTGTTTTACCAAATGATGCTGCTAGCGGAAAAAACCTTGCAAAAATGCATGTTTGTGTTGGTGTTAATATTATGACAGCGGCCGGCGCAGCTTTCAAGAAACATTTGTCTCTTCCATTTCATAATTTGCGTAGCCCATCCCTCTTTTAATTTATCTGACGAAGCCTTGGTATAAAACGTACCGTTCGAACATTTCACCCCATCAGTTTCATTATTAAACCGTACCGGATACATACGGACGCTCGGAGGAAAAACAAAATAGTACCGGTCATCTCGTGCCGGTTTGATCCGTGATGCTGGTGGCTACTGCAAAGTACTAAAATGGCTGGAATTCTGGACGGAAACCAGTAAACAAGAAATCGGCAACTGGCACCTTTTGGTGCCTCGCAGTTTTATAATAGAAGCAGTTAGTTGAATTTTATGTTTTACAATTGCTGTTGCTAGCGGAAAAAAAACCTTGCAAAAATGCATGTTCATGTTGATGTAAATTTCACGACAGCGCTAGGTGTTAGCAGCTGAAAGGAGGAAATACAAAATAGTACCGGTCATCTCGTGCCGGTTTCACCCGTTATGCTGGTGGCTTTTAGTAGATTAACCAGAAAACAACAATGTAATCGGCAACTGGCACCTTTTGGTGCCTCTAAATTTTGTTACAGAAGCGGCAAATTGAATTTTCTGTTTTACCAAATGATGCTGCTAGCGGAAAAAACCTTGCAAAAATGCATGTTTGTGTTGGTGTTAATATTATGACAGCGGCCGGCGCAGCTTTCAAGAAACATTTGTCTCTTCCATTTCATAATTTGCGTAGCCCATCCCTCTTTTAATTTATCTGACGAAGCCTTGGTATAAAACGTACCGTTCGAACATTTCACCCCATCAGTTTCATTATTAAACCGTACCGGATACATACGGACGCTCGGAGGAAAAACAAAATAGTACCGGTCATCTCGTGCCGGTTTGATCCGTGATGCTGGTGGCTACTGCAAAGTACTAAAATGGCTGGAATTCTGGACGGAAACCAGTAAACAAGAAATCGGCAACTGGCACCTTTTGGTGCCTCGCAGTTTTATAATAGAAGCAGTTAGTTGAATTTTATGTTTTACAATTGCTGTTGCTAGCGGAAAAAAAACCTTGCAAAAATGCATGTTCATGTTGATGTAAATTTCACGACAGCGCTAGGTGTTAGCAGCTGAAAGGAGGAAATACAAAATAGTACCGGTCATCTCGTGCCGGTTTCACCCGTTATGCTGGTGGCTTTTAGTAGATTAACCAGAAAACAACAATGTAATCGGCAACTGGCACCTTTTGGTGCCTCTAAATTTTGTTACAGAAGCGGCAAATTGAATTTTCTGTTTTACCAAATGATGCTGCTAGCGGAAAAAACCTTGCAAAAATGCATGTTTGTGTTGGTGTTAATATTATGACAGCGGCCGGCGCAGCTTTCAAGAAACATTTGTCTCTTCCATTTCATAATTTGCGTAGCCCATCCCTCTTTTAATTTATCTGACGAAGCCTTGGTATAAAACGTACCGTTCGAACATTTCACCCCATCAGTTTCATTATTAAACCGTACCGGATACATACGGACGCTCGGAGGAAAAACAAAATAGTACCGGTCATCTCGTGCCGGTTTGATCCGTGATGCTGGTGGCTACTGCAAAGTACTAAAATGGCTGGAATTCTGGACGGAAACCAGTAAACAAGAAATCGGCAACTGGCACCTTTTGGTGCCTCGCAGTTTTATAATAGAAGCGGTTAGTTGAATTTTATGTTTTACAATTGCTGTTGCTAGCGGAAAAAAAACCTTGCAAAAATGCATGTTCATGTTGATGTTAATTTCACGACAGCGCTAGGTGTTAGCAGCTGAAAGGAGGAAATACAAAATAGTACCGGTCATCTCGTGCCGGTTTCACCCGTTATGCTGGTGGCTTTTAGTAGATTAACCAGAAAACAACAATGTAATCGGCAACTGGCACCTTTTGGTGCCTCTAAATTTTGTTACAGAAGCGGCAAATTGAATTTTCTGTTTTACCAAATGATGCTGCTAGCGGAAAAAACCTTGCAAAAATGCATGTTTGTGTTGGTGTTAATATTATGACAGCGGCCGGCGCAGCTTTCAAGAAACATTTGTCTCTTCCATTTCATAATTTGCGTAGCCCATCCCTCTTTTAATTTATCTGACGAAGCCTTGGTATAAAACGTACCGTTCGAACATTTCACCCCATCAGTTTCATTATTAAACCGTACCGGATACATACGGACGCTCGGAGGAAAAACAAAATAGTACCGGTCATCTCGTGCCGGTTTGATCCGTGATGCTGGTGGCTACTGCAAAGTACTAAAATGGCTGGAATTCTGGACGGAAACCAGTAAACAAGAAATCGGCAACTGGCACCTTTTGGTGCCTCGCAGTTTTATAATAGAAGCAGTTAGTTGAATTTTATGTTTTACAATTGCTGTTGCTAGCGGAAAAAAAACCTTGCAAAAATGCATGTTCATGTTGATGTAAATTTCACGACAGCGCTAGGTGTTAGCAGCTGAAAGGAGGAAATACAAAATAGTACCGGTCATCTCGTGCCGGTTTCACCCGTTATGCTGGTGGCTTTTAGTAGATTAACCAGAAAACAACAATGTAATCGGCAACTGGCACCTTTTGGTGCCTCTAAATTTTGTTACAGAAGCGGCAAATTGAATTTTCTGTTTTACCAAATGATGCTGCTAGCGGAAAAAACCTTGCAAAAATGCATGTTTGTGTTGGTGTTAATATTATGACAGCGGCCGGCGCAGCTTTCAAGAAACATTTGTCTCTTCCATTCCATAATTTGCGTAGCCCATCCCTCTTTTAATTTATCTGACGAAGCCTTGGTATAAAACGTACCGTTCGAACATTTCACCCCATCAGTTTCATTATTAAACCGTACCGGATACATACGGACGCTCGGAGGAAAAACAAAATAGTACCGGTCATCTCGTGCCGGTTTGATCCGTGATGCTGGTGGCTACTGCAAAGTACTAAAATGGCTGGAATTCTGGACGGAAACCAGTAAACAAGAAATCGGCAACTGGCACCTTTTGGTGCCTCGCAGTTTTATAATAGAAGCGGTTAGTTGAATTTTATGTTTTACAATTGCTGTTGCTAGCGGAAAAAAAAATCTTGCAAAAATGCATGTTCATGTTGATGTTAATTTCACGACAGCGCTAGGTGTTAGCAGCTGAAAGGAGGAAAGACAAAATAGTACCGGTCATCTCGTGCCGGTTTCACCCGTTATGCTGGTGGCTGTTAGTAATAAATGGCTACTGCAAAATACTCAAATGGCTGGAATTCTGGACGAAAATAATCGGAAACTGGTACCTTTTGGAGCCTCGAAATTTTGTTACAGAAGTTTTGTAAAAGAAGCGTTGCAATTCCCTATACTATTTGCTTCAATGGAATATTTTTTTTTTTTAAGAATACGGTAGTCAACGTCATGCGGTCGTGTCTTGAATACCACCCTCCTACTTTTTTTATTTGCTTTCTTTAAGCAAGCTAGTAAGACAGGCAATGTTGTGCTAAAATCTCAGCTTTAATCCGGTTTGATGAGGAGTACCCGATAACCAGCTTATGATTTTGAAACCGAATTCATGAAGCGTAAAATGTTATGTTTCACAGATTTATAACCTTAGACTTATTTTTGTCAGCCTAACATGACTAGGGATTGGAAGTAAAAACAGCTGGAAAAGAATTTCGGGTAACGGCGATTGTAATTTACGTTTAAGCTATTAGCTGAAGCACCCCACGAAGCAGTGTTAAGCAATAAATATCATATTAGTCCAGTGCGTCTTGAACTGTCCTACAGATCAGACGTTTTTTCGGTTGCTTGTGGACTGGTCTTTGACTGCCTATAGCTTCAAAGTTTGTGTTTTGTCAGTGTGTCTTTTAAAGACTACCTATAAGTTATTTCCCATCAGTCTTTCTCAAGACTACCTACTTTTAAATTTAACATTTGTTTTAACTTTTTTCGTATCACCTGAAATGGCTGGACGGAAAAAGAAACCTCGCATCGCTGCGGGGAGGAAAAGAGAGGCATCTCTTTCTGACACTTCGAGTGTCTGTAGTGACAATCCTTTTGATATTTTGCCTGAGCAAGAAGCTGGTGAAATGGAAGTTACCAATAATGAAACTATACAAAATATAAAATCTTTGAAAAAGGAGAAAGTTCCACCTATTGTGGTAACTATTTCTTCTGAATTTAATATATTCAAAAAGGAACTTTCAACGTTTGTTTCTGACGTTAAAGTTACCTGTCAAATTGGCCGTAGAGGTGAATACCGCTTATTAGCCGACTCAGTAAAGGGTCGTGATCGTCTTGTTCAGTATTTAACTGACAAGATGCACAATTTTTTTACATATGACACCAAGAACGCCAAGCCGTTCAAGGTTGTCTTGAAAGGTCTCACCAACGATCAAACCGTTGATGAGATCAAAATTACTTTGACAGAATTACTTGGTATAGCCCCTACCCTGAGTAATTCTGATGAAACAAAAATCACGAGGCGAAAACAGTCAGCGAACTGGAATTTCCCTTGTAAATTATTTAATTCATTTTAACCGCAGTGAGGTTAATAACTTAAATTTTTTAACGTGCGTGTAAAATGGGAATTATATCGAAAGTTTGGCGGAGGTGAAAAGCATATCACCCAATGCCGTGTTTGCCAACGTTATGGCCATGGTTCAAAGTTTTGTAACATGGACCAAAAATGCCTCATTTGTGGAGACTCTTCTCACAAAAAGGACACATGTCCTGTGAAAGAGAGTAAAAATTTTCGCTGTGCGAATTGTAACGGCAACCATATGTCGAATTTTTATCAATGCCCAGCCCGTTTAGCAATTGTTAAGGCAAGGCAAGGTAAACAAATTTCAAAACAAAATTCTCCAAGCGTACCAGTGACGCATAGTTTACCTACTCCTTTGTATACCCGTTTAACTTATGCACAGGTTACAGGTAGTTCGAACATTATACCGCCTAGTGTTGGTAGTTCGAAAATGACCGTTAATATGGGTAAGCAAAACACGCTAGAAAATAATTGTACACCTATCACTCCAGCTAATATTGCTGCCGAAAATATTTTTTCTAATGTCAACTGCCTGGGGCCTATTACGGCAGGTAAACTTTCTTTTTTGCAACAGGCAATGTTCGATCTTATGAACGCCATGTTGCAGGCAAAATCAATGTTTGAAGCCATTCAAATAGGCACAAATTTTACTATTAAAATTGTTTCTAATTTAAAATTTAGCAATGATTTTAAATAAAACAATTAAAATATTAAATTGGAATGCTCGCTCATTGAAGGCCAATGAGAATGAGCTTTTTAATTTTTTAACAGTAAATAATGTGCATATTGCAATTATTACTGAAACATTTTTGAAACCTAACATAAAATTAAAATATGATCCCAATTACGTGGTTCATAGATATGATAGGATTCAGGGTTCCGGCGGTGGAGTTGCAATTGTTATTCATCGCCGAATCAAACATCGTGCTCTTCCCCATCTTGAGACGAAAGTTATTGAAACTTTGGGAATTGAAGTTCAAACTGAACTTGGGATTTTATTTATTGCCGCAGCATATTTACCATTTCAATGCACACGCGAGCACAAAAATTATTTTAAAGGTGATTTACAAAAACTCACCAGAAATCGTTCGAAATTTTTCATAATCGGCGATTTTAACGCTAAACATCGTTCATGGAATAATTCTCAAAGTAATTCCAATGGCAAAATTTTATTCAATGGTTGTTCTTCAGGATACTATTCTATTTTGTCTCCGAATAGTCCTACATACTTTTCTTCTGTAAGAAACCCTTCAACAATTGATTTGGTGCTAACAGATCAAAGTCATGTATGTAGTCACACATGCTGACTTTGATTCTGACCATCTTCCAATAACTTTTTCTTTATCACATGAATCAGTTTTAAACCCTATGAGCTCTGTTTTTAATTATAACAAGGCTAATTGGGAAAGATACAAAACTCATATTGAGAGAAATTTCAATAATGAGCTTGATTTGCAAAACGAAGTGAATATTGATTCCGCTTTGGAAGCATTAAAATGTGCAATTGTTGATGCCAGGAATTATTCTGTTCCAAAGGCTCAAGTGAAATTTGATTCACCAATAATTGACGAAAATTTTCAACTTCTAATTCGTTTGAAAAATGTCCGCAGACGTCAATATCAACGTTCTCGTGACCCTGTTTTTAAAACTATTTACAAAGATTTACAGAAAGAGATTAAACATAGATTTACTCTTCTGAGAAATCAAAATTTTGAGACTAAAGTTGAAAAATTGAAACCATATTCAAAACCATTTTGGAAGCTGTCGAAGATTCTTAAGAAACCTTCAAAGCCTATTCCAGTTTTAAAAGATGGTGAACGTTTTCTTGTATCCAATGAACAAAAGGCTCAAAGACTTGCTCAGCAGTTTGAGAGTGTTCATAACTCAAATTTGAATTTTGTGAGTCCAATTGAAAATGAAGTCACACGTCAATTTGATTTAATTTCTTCCCAGAATTTTTTACCTGCAGAAATAATTGAAACTAACTTGAATGAGATTAAATCAATTATTAAAAATTTCAAAAATATGAAAGCACCTGGTGACGATGGAATCTTTAATATACTAATCAAACATCTCCCTGAGAGCACAATGGAATTTTTAGTGAAAATTTTCAATTGCTGCTTCAAAATTGCATATTTTCCCAAATTATGGAAAAATGCAAAAATTACTCCCATTTTAAAACCGGATAAGAACCCAGCTGAAGTTTCAAGTTATCGACCAATCAGTTTGCTTTCTTCAATAAGTAAACTGTTTGAGAGAATTATTCTTAACAGAATGATGTCACACATCAACGAAAATTCAATTTTTGCAAATGAACAGTTTGGATTTCGCCATGGGCATTCCACAACTCATCAATTGCTCAGAGTTACTAATATGATACGAGCTAACAAATCTGAAGGTTATTCCACTGGAGCTGCTCTTTTAGTCATAGAAAAAGCATTCGACAGTGTTTGGCATAAAGGTTTGATTGCGAAATTGCAAACTTTTAATTTTCCAATTTTCCTAATCAAAATTTTAAAAAATTATCTTACTGATCGAACTCTGCAGGTTGTCTATCAGAATTCAAAATCTGATAGATTTCCTGTCAGAGCAGGTGTACCTCAAGGTTCAGTCTTGGGTCCAGTCCTGTACAACATATTCACTTCAGATCTTCCTGATTTGCCTCCAGGATGCACAAAGTCATTGTTCTGCGATGACACAAGCATTTCCGTAAAAGGAAAAAGTCTTCGTGTCATATGCAGTCGATTGCAGAAAAGTTTAGATATTTTTTCTTCCTACTTGCAAAAGTGGAAAATCTCTCCCAATGCTTCTAAAACTCAAATGATAATTTTTCCTCATAAGCCTAGGGCTTCTTTCCTCAAGCCAAACAATAATCACGTTGTCAAGATGAATGGGGTTATTTTAAGTTGGTCCGACAAGGTTAAGTACTTGGGACTAATTTATGATAAAAAACTTATTTTCAAAGAGCACATTGAGAGTATACAAGCCAAGTGCATCAAATATACGAAATGTTTATATCCTCTTATTAACAGGAATTCTAAACTTTGTTTAAAGAACAAACTTTTGATTTACAAACAAATTTTTAGACCAGCAATGCTTTATGCTGTACCGATCTGGTCAAGTTGCTGTTCAACAAGGAAGAAAACGCTCCAAAGGATTCAGAATAAAATTCTGAAAATAATTTTAAAGCGTCCTCCTTGGTTTGGTACACTCGAATTACATAGACTTACTGGTTTTGAACCATTAGAAGCTATGTCAAATAAAATAATTAACAATTTTCGACAAAAATCGTTGCAATCCTCAATTGCTACGATAAGCTCTCTTTATAGCCAATAGTTAGCAGTTAGCAATTAAGTTAGTTGTAAGTTTACTTCCCCTTTTCTGACAAGTAGGTTTAAATCCCTACGAATGATAAGTCCTAATTGCGAAAGCAAACAAATCCTAACAATTAAAATTACAAATTTCTAACAGTGTTGAGAAGTCACCATTTGTGATTGGACACACATACTCATTATTTACTAATATTTATCATAAATACTTAAGCTACTAACAAATCCCCCCTTAAAAAAAAAAAAAAAGCAATAAATATCAAGAAAAAAAAAATTTTTTTTTTGATCCTCAGCAGCATTTTCTGGAATCCGAGTTGAATTTGAGATTTGATTTTGGCTGCCCTGAACTCAATTTCACATTTTCTTGTCATTCTAAGTAACTTTATTTCTTCTGCAGAATTTGTTTCCCATTCTTAGCTAAATTTGGAATCTGTTTTTCTATCTTCAACAGCGTTTTTACGGCATTGCATTACATTCGAAGCCTGAATTTGGGAAGTTTTTTTTCTGTTTTGCCCTTAGAAAATGAATTGGAATTTAGTTTTAAGTCTTCAAGATCCTTTTTTGACAATTTCAAGCTCATTTGTGATTCACTTGTTGGCCCTTTTGATGCGTTCTATCCTTAATCTTTGCTCAACACTCTTTAGATGCGTTTTTTGCTTTTTTTGGCCTTTTAGCCACGTGTTTGAGAATTATTTTCGAGTTTTGGCCTTGGAAATCGTTTTTAACCAATTTGAGCTTTTTTCATGAACGAGATTAAGTTACTGCGACCATTGTTTAATCTATGTTGAGTTTATTTTGATTTATTTTTTTATGTGCTTAATGTTAGCTATTTTTTGTTTTTATTTTTAGCTCATTTCGGTAATATTTTTTCCTGGCATGCAGAATTTTTGACGTTGACTAACGTCTATATCGAAGTTAGGCCCCTGAATTTAAAAATCTAGTAATTCAACCAGGGAAAACCAGAGAAAAGTGGTCAGGTTTTGAGCGCTTATTTTGCAGTCATCTATAATCAGGTTTTCGAGGTTTTGGCATCAATCGATCAGAAATTCTTTTACGGTTAAATTTATGTAACAAAAACAAACTATTGTTTGAGATACACTATTGAAAAATTGGTAATTAATATCGATTGTCTAAATCATACCGCGCAGCCAATCACTACCTCTCTTCCCAAGCACAGTCGACACTAACGGATACAATCGATCTGACTTTGTTGTTATTGTTGTTGTCACTTTCTGTTTCCGATGTTTATGCTGCTGCTAGCGGAAAAAACCTTGCAAATATGCATCTTTTTGTTGGTGTTAATTTTACGACAGCGGCCGGCGCCCCATCATTCTGATTCCAAAACCGCACCAGTGACATGCGGACGCTAGGTGATAGCAGCTGAAAGGAGGAAATACAATATAGTACCGGTCATCTCGTGCCGGTTTCACCCGTAATGCTGGTGGCTTTAGTAGTAAATGGCTACTGCAAAACACTTAAATGGCTGGAATTCTGGACGGACCAACCAGGAAACTATAATCGGCAACTGGCACCTTTTGGTGCCTCTAAATTTTGTTACAGAAGCGGCAAATTGAATTTTCTGTTTTACCAAATGATGCTGCTAGCGGAAAAAACCTTGCAAAAATGCATGTTTGTGTTGGTGTTAATATTATGACAGCGGCCGGCGCAGCTTTCAAGAAACATTTGTCTCTTCCATTCCATAATTTGCGTAGCCCATCCCTCTTTTAATTTATCTGACGAAGCCTTGGTATAAAACGTACCGTTCGAACATTTCACCCCACCATCATCATTCGCTCTCAGACTGTTGAGAAGTACAGTTCTATTTCTGAAAAGCCGGGTTAGTTAAAAATTTTATTCCGTTTTGTGCGACAGTTCGTCGCTTGCATCGCTGTGTGATGTCAAAGAAAAAGAGAAGAGCAGGCTCGAGCCCTGCGAAACAAAACTCTGCTGCTGAAGTAGGCAGTAAAAGAAGAAACCAGGCGGAAGCAGTTGCACTTCGAAAAGTGTGGCTGACTGCGACACGGTGACAAACGCTAGCGACGTTGGAGATTTTGGCGGGCCGACTGATGTTCCGGATTCTGCCAGCCCCAATACGGTGAAAGTGAAGCTTCCCCCGCTGGTAGTGAAAAACGTTCCTCTCAACAAGCTCATTAGCGACTTTGCATCGCTGGGCGTAGCAGCTGAATATAAGTTATGCGGCATCGGTACGAAGGTTATGCTCCACACGAAGGTGGATTTTGAGAAGGCCACGAAGTTTTTGAAAAATTCTAAATCTGAGTTCTTCACCCACGACATTCCTGGGGAAAAGCCTTTCAAGGTGGTCATCAGAGGCTTGCCAGGTTTCGACCCCAAGCTGATCGGTGCCGAAATCAAGGATCGGTACAAATTGGCCCCAATTGCTGTCTATCCGATCAAACGCAGAAATGAAAATGAAAGGAAATACCCGGACTGCCTCTTTCTGGTTCATTTCCCAAAAGGGACAGTTACACTGAGCGCTTTGCGAGCCATCCGCTCTCTGTTCTCCATTATCATCCGTTGGGAGCCCTATCGAGGAGGCCGCCGAGACGTTACGCAGTGTCAGAGGTGCCTCAACTTCGGTCACGGTACCCGGAACTGCAACATCAAACCGCGTTGCAACATTTGCGCCAAGGACCACTCTACATCGGATTGCCCTGTGGACGGTGCCGGTGCGGTACAGTTTAAGTGTGCTAACTGTGGCGGTGATCACCAGAGCTCTGATCGACAGTGCCCGAAAAGGGAGAGCTTCAAACATATCCGCAAGCAGGCGTCGTCAACCAACCAGCCGAGCAGGAAGAAAGACAAACCACCGGTCTTCAGGGCGGAAGATTTTCCTCCTCTGCGTTCATCCCAGCAAGCAGGGCACCCAAGTACGCGTACGCAACTTGACCTTCCACACTTACCATCCGGCGGGTCAGCCGGTCAACGGTCGCCTCCCCCCCCTGGCTACTGGCGTCCACCCACAACAACACCACCGAGCGCTGAGTCCGAGAAGTACTCTGCGGATGAGCTGCTAGAAATTTTTAGCAGCATGACCAATGCCCTTCGTGCGTGTCGCAACAAGCCCGAGCAAATCCATGTGCTCGGTAAATTTATTATCCAATATGTATCCTAAACCCATCTCCATCGTCACCTGGAACGCTTGCTCTATTAGAGCAAAAAACATTGAGCTTGCTGACTTTCTCCGCAAGTACAACATCGACGTGGGTCTACTCACAGAGACCCACCTAAAGTCCGGCGACAGTTTTTGGCTGCCGGATCACAACATCATCCGTCTCGATCGCACCAACTCCAGGGGGGGTGGTATAGCGATCATCGTTAGAAAAGGGATGAAATACAACATCTTGCCGCACATCCACACCGCCATCATCGAAGCCCTTAGTGTGGAGGTCAAATCAGCTACCGGGTTCATCCGGTTCATCGTCGTCTACTGTCCTCGCCAGTGTAGTATCAGCAACGGTACAGCAATGCAGTTCAAGAACGACCTGGCAACCATCACCAGGACCAACTCCCGCTTCGTCGTTGGGGGAGACCTAAATGCTCGGCACGAGGCTTGGCGAAATTATCGGCAGAATCTGAACGGTCGTCAACTCTTCGAACACTCGCTGCATGGGTTTTATACGGTGCAGTTTCCGGATGAGCCGACTTTCATCTCCCCAGCGGGGAACCCTTCAACCCTGGACTTCTTCCTGGCCAACATCGAGCTCTCCAAACCAGTGGCCCTCAACGATCTGAGCTCAGACCACCAACCTGTCGTTGCTGAGGTGGGGATCGGTGTTGCTCCTGTCAGCTGTCTGCGGAAAGATTACCATCATGTCGACTGGGAGCGCTTTGCTCGAATGGTGGACAACAACATCGACGAGGCGCCGCCACTCGACAGCGTGGAAAACATCGACCAGGCGTTGGAGGGTCTCCAACGAGCCATAAACGTGGCCGACGAGGCGTGTGTGCGACGTGTTCCTGTGAGGGGTAAGTTCCTTGCTATTGATTCCCATACCCGGCTGCTAATTAGATTGCGGAATGTGCGTAGACGCCAGTTCCAGAGGACCAGGGATCTGGACATTAGGCTCGAGGTGACCGATCTGAATAGGCAAATTGCTTCCAGGATGGTCTCACTCCGGAATGAAAATTTCGGACGCTTAGTCCAAAGTTTGGACGACCGCTCCAGGCCATTCTGGAAAGTAGCCAAAGTGCTGAAATCGCACCCCAAACCAGTTCCTCCCCTCAGGGTCGGAGAGAGGCTTCTTGTTGCACCGGTCGAGAGAGCAAATGCGGTAGGCAATCACATTGCCTCATCGCATTTGCTTGGCTCGACCATGGCTAGTCCAATGGAAGACCAGGTCGAGCAGTGCGTCCGCGACCTCGAAAACTTCCCCTGTACCGTTCCTCAAGAACATAAAATCACAGCAGAACAGGTTTGCTCAGCGCTGATGAGTACTAAGAACATGAAGGCTCCTGGGTTTGACGGGGTCTTCAATATGGTCTTAAAAAAGCTCAGCAACAGGGTTCACCTGTTGTTGAGCTCTATCTTCAACAGATGCTTGGAATTGCACTACTATCCAAGCATTTGGAAGATAGCCAAGATCATACCGATCCGCAAACCCGGGAAAGATCCGACGTTAGCATCAAGCTACCGTCCGATCAGCCTACTCTCATCGCTGGGCAAACTGTTTGAAAAACTGATCCTCAACCGCATGATGAAGGTGGCTGAGGAAAACAACATCTTACTCCCGGAACAGTTTGGGTTTAGGAAGGGTCACTCCACCACGCACCAGCTGGTGCGGGTGATGAACAACATCAGAAGGGACAGGGCTGTATCCAAGTCCACAGCCATGGCATTGTTGGACGTCGAAAAGGCGTTTGACAATGTCTGGCATGACGGTCTGGTATACAAGCTCTGTGCCCTCAACTTTCCATCATATTTGACGAAAATCATCTGCAGCTACCTTCGGCAGAGGTCGTTCAGGGTATCGCTGAATGGTTGTTTATCAAATACTTTTTCCATCCCAGCAGGGGTCCCGCAGGGCAGTCTGCTGGGCCCTTTGCTATACAACATTTACACCTCCGACATTCCTTCCCTGGGAGATGGCTGCGTGCTCTTTCTGTTCGCAGATGACACTGCAATTGCCGTCAAGGGAAGAATGCCTCGTGAGATCACCAACAAACTTCAGCGATGCTTAGACGCCTTTGTCGAGTATGCTAACACCTGGAAAATCAAGATCAACGCTTCCAAAACCCAGACAATAATGTTCCTTCATCGACAATCCCCCAAACTGAAGCCCCCTCCATCATGCGTTGTGGTTATGAACGGTACAGGGGTTGAGTGGTCTTCCGAAGTTACCTATCTTGGACTGCTATTCGACGAGAAACTTCTTTTCCGATCGCAAGTGGAGAGGACACTGGTTAAGTGCTCAGCTTTGGTTCGGTCACTATACCCGCTAATTTGTCGCAGATCTCGCCTCTCAAGAACAAACAAACTGGCAGTCTACAAACAAATAATTGCCCCCGCGGTCTTTTACGCAGCTCCGGTGTGGGAGTCATGTGCACAAACTCACAGGAACAAAATACAGATTGCGCGAAACCGAATTTTACGGATGATCCTCGATTGTCCCTATGACACCAGGATCACAGATCTCCACCAAGAAGCAGTTACTCCAAAAGTAGATGCCAGAATAACAGAAACCAAAACCAAATTTGTACATAAATGTCAGCATTCAGAATACGCTTTAATAAGCGGTTTGTACATAGTAGGTTAAGTTAGTTCTAAGCTGTAAATAGTAATTTTAAGCTGTAAATAGTAGTTTTAAGTAGTTTTCTTTCAAACAAGCGCCACCAAAGTGGACAATCTAAAATTCAAAATCTCTACAATTAGAAAGCTTAGTAAAACAAAAATCAAAACTCGCACATCAAAGATGAAAACAGTAATGTGAATCACTTATACTTTTAAAAACATGTATTATACCCTACAAAAGCATAAAAATACAGATAAACTTAAACAACATTTCACCCCATCAGTTTCATTACTAAACCGTACCGGCTACATACGGACGCTATCTTGAAAGAATTCTGGACGGACTGACCAAAAACATGGATATATTCGGCACCTGGCCCCTTTTGGTGCCTCGAAATTTTGTTACAGAAGCGGCTAATTGAATTTTCTGTTTTATTACAAAATGCTGCTGCTAGCGGAAAAAACCTTGCAAATATGCATCTTTTTGTTGGTGTTAATTTTACGACAGCGGCCGGCGCCCCATCATTCTGATTCCAAAACCGCACCAGTGACATGCGGACGCTAGGTGATAGCAGCTGAAAGGAGGAAATACAAAATAGTACCGGTCATCTCGTGCCGGTTTCACCCGTAATGCTGGTGGCTTTAGTAGTAAATGGCTACTGCAAAACACTTAAATGGCTGGAATTCTGGACGGACTAACCAGGAAACTATAATCGGCAACTGGCACCTTTTGGTGCCTCGAAATTTTGGTACAGAAGCGGCTAATTGAATTTTCTGTTTTACCAAATGCTGCTGCTAGCGGAAAAAAACCTTGCAAAAATGCATGTTTGTGTTGGTGTTAATATTACGACAGCGGCCGGCGCAGCTTTCAAGAAACATTTGTCTCTGCCATTTCATCATCTATGTAGCCCATCCCTCTTTCTATTTATCTGACGAAGCCTTGGTATAAAACGTATCGTTCGAACATTTCACCCCATCAGTTTCATTATTAAACCGTACCGGATACATACGGACGCTCGGAGGAAAAACAAAATAGTACCGGTCATCTCGTGCCGGTTTGATCCGTGATGCTGGTGGCTACTGCAAAGTACTAAAATGGCTGGAATTCTGGACGGAAACCAGTAAACAAGAAATCGGCAACTGGCACCTTTTGGTGCCTCGCAGTTTTATAATAGAAGCTGTTAGTTGAATTTTATGTTTTACAATTGCTGTTGCTAGCGGAAAAAAAACCTTGCAAAAATGCATGTTCATGTTGATGTTAATTTCACGACAGCGCTAGGTGTTAGCAGCTGAAAGGAGGAAAGACAAAATAGTACCGGTCATCTCGTGCCGGTTTCACCCGTTATGCTGGTGGCTGTTAGTAATAAATGGCTACTGCAAAATACTAAAATGGCTGGAATTCTGGACGAAAATAATCGGAAACTGGTACCTTTTGGAGCCTCGAAATTTTGTTACAGAAGTTTTGTAAAAGAAGCGTTGCAATTCCCTATACTATTTTTGCTTCAATGGAATATTTTTTTTTTTAAGAATACGGTAGTCAACGTCATGCGGTCGTGTCTTGAATACCACCCTCCTACTTTTTTTCATCATCCTAAGCTCTATTCGGGAGCGGCGTCAAGGTTACACAGTCCGCTTTGTAGAATTTGAATGACTTAAGCATGGGTTTATTCTCAGGCTCCCCAATAACCCGCTTCAGGCGAATGACAACAAAATAAGTCACCTGGCCATGAAAACGCACAAGAAACTTCTCCAGGGAATTCAAATTGGAGATACTTGCCGGTGTCGTGAATACGAAATGGCTTAGCTGAGGCGAAGCCCGAAAATCATTACTTCTCACTCTCTCAGAGAGACTCATGTATTACACTCTATATACTATCGTTACTAATACATTCGAGATGGCATTCAATAAAGACGGCTGAGCTGGTCTCAGCGTCAGAAGATTTTTAACAGTTAACCTATTCAGTTCATCTTAGTTTCCCGTTCCGAAAAACCTCGGTTCCCGCTTAGCTCAGCTACGGTTCGCGCGATATAATAATTGGCGACGAAGGTAAAGTTCGGTTCATGACGCGGTTAGTTTATATTTAAAAGTGGTTTTTATCGGTTTCGCGAGCGTTAGGAAGTGAAAAAGTACGACGGTACGTCATCGAACAAAGGTTCGAGTTTGTTGCTTTTGGTTGCCGATACGGGGCGCGGAAAAAATTTACGACGCAGCGGACGCCATTGGGAATTACGGTGGAAAAGCCACGTAAGTGCAAGCGTTGTGTGTAGTAGTGGTTTTTTTGCTAACCTTAGAAGTGCAACGGTGCTCAACGTTGCAAAAAAAAGGCGGTAAAATCGATTTTATATAAAAAAGTAATTTGGTCTGGCATCTAAGAAGGGGGAACTAAGTTTAACAAAAAAAGCATTATAAGAGAAAATTAAACTGTTTAAAGCAAAGGCAAGATTTTATACAAAAGAGAAGAAAGTCTTTGGTGTAAGGTTAAAGAGAAAAGAATTTTATGAGAACAAAAGAGCTTTGTGAGAAGAAACAAAGGAGCAATTAAGTGGAACAAAAGAGCCTTATGAGATGCAACAAAGGAGCAATTAAGTGAAACAAAAGAGCTTTTATTTTATGAAACAAAAGGATTGTGAGCGCAATTGTAGTGAAGAACAAAGAAACTATCGCATAAATCAAATGAAATTTTAAAGCTATTGTGGTGCAAGAGAAGTGCCTATTAAATGAAATAAAAGGAAGTTTTGCGCTTTTGCGAGTAAAACAAAAATTTATTAAATGAGACAAAGTAAATTCTAAAACTTTCGTGGGGGAGAAAAGAAAGGCAAAAATTATAGTGATTATTAAATTTAAATAAAATTTTAAAAGGTTGTGCTAATACATTGAAAAAAATTTAAAATTTAAAAAAAAATATTTATAGTGGTATAATTTTTTTTTTTAATTTATGTTACAAAGGAACAACGATAAAATTCAATTTTTGTAAGTGAGCAAAGTTTTCCCTGTGGTAAGAAAAAAGCGGTTTTGTTGAGTGATTATTTTCTCTTATCCTTTAGTACTTTTTTCTTGACTGCATTTTATTTTCTTAGCACTGATTTATCGATATGGCATCTAGTATCGTAGGTTCAATTGAACCTTATGTTCCGGGAGCTTCCTTCTCGAATTACATAGAGCGTCTCGGGTTTATTTTTCAGTACAATAATGTACCTGAAAATTCCCAAAAAGCCCTGTTTATCACGCTTAGTGGTCCAGCAGTTTTTGAGGAATTAAAGCTGCTGTACCCGGCGCGAGACTTGTCATCCTTACAGTATTCAGAAATTATGAGAAAGTTGAAGGAACGGTTCGATAAAAAAGAGTCTGATTTAATTCAGAGATTTAAATTTTATAACAGAGTGCAAGGGATGAACGACACTGCGGAAAATTTCGTATTAGCAATTAAATTACAGGCGGAATTTTGCGAATTCGGGGAATTCAAAGAGACGGCAATAAGGGATAAGCTTTTAATGGGAGTGTACGGCAAAAACTTGCAACAGAAAATGTTAGGAGAAGAGAATTTAACCTTAGCTTCGGCTGAAAGAATGTTGGTTAACTGGGAACTGGCAGGGTCGCGAGCCAGGATGATAGGTGGGAAGCAAGATCTAGTGGCTTCGGTGAAAACAAGGCTAGGAAGAAGAGATAGTTTTCGCAATAATAGGCAATCTAGAAGCAGAAGCAGAAGTAGGAGTAGATCTGGTTGGAGATATGGTAAGAAGAGAAGCCTGAGTGGAAGCAAAGATAGAAGCCGGAGTAATTCGCGTCAAATATTTTGGTTTAAAAGAAACATGGTTTGCTATTTCTGCGGTAAAACGGGCCATGTTTTAAAAAAGTGCTTCAAATACATTAACAGCCAGAGGAGACCTACGATTAGGTTTGCAAACGAGCCCCGACCAAGTTCTAGCGGAACGAACAAAATAGAATTGCTTTTTAAAAGGCTGAAGCCTACGAGCCTGGTCGATTCATCGGATGATTCAGGTGAATTTGTTTGCATGTCTATTAATAATAAAATACTACAAGATATACAGCCCTAGGGTTGTATGAAATGGTGACGTGAGACTAAACATTGTAATTAGAAGGATTTTTAGTTACAAAGGTTACAGAATCTGCAGACAGCAACAATTCGCTTGTTCTGTGGTTCAACTATTTTTTTATACGCAGCCTCCCCATAAATTTTCTTTTTAAAAATATATTGAACAACAATCTAAAGAACTTCGACCACACTTAACGATATTATGTAGTGTTTTTTTGTGCGAGCAACATTTATTTACGAGGCACAAGCGTGTCGTTGTTATTATAGAAGCACCAAGAATTTCTCGCAATGCGTCTGAATCAGAATTAACTCTATTATGGAAATAATTTCGAAGCCGTTACATATGTTCACTCATAGGGACACATAAGATGTTGAACAAAATAATTACCAAGTTCCAGCGGAAAATCATAACAATCAATAATTATAAGAAAGTTAAAGTTTGAAATGATTAATTTCTGTTTTTTGTTTGACAAATTTTTTTCATTTGCCAATAATTACATTCACTGTATTACAAAGACAGCTAATAAACGTAAGAATATTATTTGTTAAGTTGAAAACAAAAATATATCATCCAACAATATTGAAATGTGAACAAAGATTCTGAATAAATCCTAGTGAATCGACAAATATTCAGAAGCATTCGCTGGCTCTTAAGCTTCTATAATTTCGTATTTTCCGAAATCTACTCTTTCGATCACGATCATTTAGTGAAAATCGAAGATAAAATGCAAAAAAATATATGACCGTTACAAAAATGCTCAATTCTTGTTGAATAGTTTTTTTTTTTGTCTAAGGTAACACTTCATAAGATAAACTTTTAATCACTATCAATGCAGCAGCATTGCAGTTTTCCCTTGATTTCACGGAAATAGAAGTCGTATACCACTGCAATGATATACGACGAGAGACCAGCGGTGCTCTACTCACATAATATGTATATTATACTGTACGGTATTGTTGCTTTTACCAGCATGTTTTCTTTCAAGACATCAGTTTTTATTATGCTTCGACAGCAGGTTTAGAAATTGTTCAAGTAAAAGGCTTTCTTCAAAACTTTTTAAAAGATCTTTACCTTCGAAGCAAACTTAAATTAACCTGTTGGGACGGGGAAACTCTGTTCATTTTATTTTTAAATTGAAACAGAAAATATCGCAGGGAATGGTTGGTGTCCATTCAAATCGTCTGTGCTAGGAATGCTCGCGTGTGATTGGTCCATTGTTCGCGCATATTTTCTTGTTACTTTTTATCTATTTTCACCGTTGAGCAGTGAAATAATAATAATGACTAGCATATTATAAAATTGTTAGACGTTTTATCTATCCAACAATATATTGGTTATTGTTATCCATCGTGTTATTTATGCTGTTATTATCGTTTGAAATCTGATGTAACATTTGCCAGTTTCGTTTCTTATTTTACAGAATGCATCCCAGTATAGAAAACAAAGACGTAGTCCTACGTCAAAAACTTAAAATGCAACGGTTTGTTTGATTGGTATTATGTTTATGCCAATAGTGTCAACGAATTTCTTGCAATGGGTTTGGGAATACGATCCATATGTTCTTATGTAAACCCAGTTGAAATTAGCTTCTCAGCGCTGTATAATTTTCTGTCACTCGTGCGTATTATTTAACTCTGTTGTCTATCTGCTAGTTGTAATGGACGGTTTAGTAGTAGAAGTAAAATAGTAGGTAGGTTGAATGTTGCTACATCAGACAATTTCGATGATTTTCATGTTTGAAAACCACTATTTTTAGTAAAGTTGCTCCGAAGAGTAATTTGGTTTTTTAATTTTTCTCATTTAATCATCATGTTCTGTACAATATTTGGCTGAATATTCAACGAAACATGATGATAAGATAAGAAAAAATGAAAATCAAATTATACTTGACTTAAAGTGAATTACCCCCCTAAAAAGCCCAAGTTTAAAGAATCATTCCGTAAACTGAAGACTCGGTACTTCCCACAAAAAAACTTTTTCCCAGCCCTATTATTCGGTGCAACGCTATTTTTTAGCTCAACTTCTCCCTTAGTTTTGATCCTATTTTGATTCAGCAAGCTCAATTTTGAAGGAAAATTTATGTATCTTTGGGTAGTTTTTAAGCCTTGCCAAAAATACAACCAATTACTCAGTCGAGGTAAAACATATTGCTGGGAAGCCAAAAAACATGTATTTCCGAACTCATTTCTTCCGTACAATCTTGTGAAACAGTTTGGAAAGATCGAATAACTAACAGCCTATGAGAAATTTATTGTACTTTTCAGATTTTTGGGTCACGTTTTGCACAGTGTGGTTCATAGGGAGATATTTTGAAAAATAAGAAGATTTTCCAGTCTCATATCGTCCTGCATGCCTAATTCGTTTCACTTCGTGGTCCTAATACGCAGAAAAATTGAAAATCCGCTCTCACAGAGGTATCTAGAGAGAAACCTTATGTACTTGCCAAATTTAAGAGTTTCAAGGCCCCTTTGGATGACCCTCGCGGACCCCCGGTTGGAAACCACTGATGTAAAATGTTGTTGTAAAATATTCAGTTTTGTATATTAAAACAAAATGATTACAGGGAAGTTTACACGAAGTTTCAAGCTTTTTTATTTAAACTTGTAAACCGTTTTCAGCACTACTAGATGTATAGAAAAATAAAAAAATTGAGGATGAGATAAAATTGAACTAACTGTTATATTTTCAATGACGTTAAAATTAAACACCGTGCGATCTCAAATTTTTCCCTGAAAAACTTTTAGTTTTCGTGGAAAAATCTTGAATTGTTCAAACGACTTAAAAGCAACATTTTTTTCAAAATAAAATGAATTGAATTATATGAATTAAATTAATAAATAATAATAAACGAATTTCCTAAGAACCAAACAAAAAAATACGAGTCTAAAGTGTTTCGAACAAGAACAAGTAGGAGAACAATTCCGATATCCATCTTAGCACCTATATTCATCTAATCGCTCTCATTTGTCGCATTTACCGTCAAACTTTGCTACTTTTCTGCAAAGTAAAACGTCCGACCACTCGACTGAATCGAGAAAAAGTTAAATTTTACAGCAAATTGGATAAATAGGAGCGATGGGGTTCGGTAGGCCAAATCCAGCGTCTGCAGTGCGAGGAGAATTGTTCTGATGCTGGAGCACCCGTCTATCTATTGTGGGATGTTAGCAAATAATGACGAGATAACAACTTGTGGTCATCCTTAAAAGGGCGGTTGGTTTTGGTTTACACAAACCTGGGAACATGCAAGTATGACGGTGCTTACCACACAGTCGATAGATCTAGAATAGGTAAAAGGTAAAATCACAATCACCAGTGCGCAGCCCGCGGTTTCTTCTGTTTGTCCGTCCGCTTTGGAAGACTGCGAGCTATTTGAAATCACCACCTGCTGTGCTACGACTTGCGACAGCTCTGCTTGCTACCTATTGATCCAGTTCTTGCAACAGTGATCGGATGGACAAAAAAGTTCAAATTTCTGCATGTTAGCTTCTGGTCGTGACTACTGAGAGTTACACTTCCGGTGCACTTAAAATTTTCCTAGAATGCAAGCTTAAATAAGCTATTACTCTGTAAGGTAAAATCGTAAATTGTACAAACAATTTTTCCGAAGACACCACTTTTTACCTTTCTAGACAACTGTGCGGTGAGCGTGTCGAGCGAGCGAGAAACCACCTAGAAAAAGAATCCACAGGTAAGAATATGAACTTCTTTAGTTCCATGATTTTGGGGCGCTTAAAAGTGCCCATGACTCTACACAAATTAGAAATAAACAAACGGCTGAGAGTGACCGCGCCAGATCCGGACAGAATCACTGTCCGGGCATGTTCAGTACTTCAGTGCAGTGCGGTCCGCCAGTTTCCTTTGTTGGTTCGTCTGCTGTTGTGGCGGCGAACAACAACTGCTCAGCCTTGCTACACCGAGATCAGCCGCTGCCTTGTTTGCTACAAGTCGAACCAGTTTCCAGTAAACCATTCTCTTACTGCAGTGATCGGTCAACCGTTTAGTGTCGGTTATGGACGCATAGCTAACTTTGCAATCGATTGCCGTACGAATGAAGGAAATCCGTCGGAAACTGACTGAGCTCAGAGTTTGGAAGTGAACAATTTCGTGACGCTCTCGACTTTGCAATTTGCAGCCATGTTGCCGCAAGACGTAATTCTACGTCAAAATATACACCGTAAGATGAAAAAAATAGAAAAAATTCAAAAAAATACTACAAGGTATACAGCCCTAGGGTTGTATGAAATGGTGACGTGGGACTAAACACTGTAATTAGGGGATTTTTTGTTACAAAATATACAGAGTCTGCAGACAGAGTCAATGTGTTTATTTTCAGCCTCCCCTGGAAATCAATTTTTGGAATATATTTAACAACACTCGAAGAAATATCATTTATATTTGGCGATATTATGCCTTTAGTATTTTTTCTTTTTGTGCAAAAAAATATTTATTTAACAAGGCACAAGCATAGCGTGCTTGTTAAAGAAGCACCAAGAATTTCTCATAATGCGTCAAAGTCAGAATTATCTCTATATCCTCAAAAACCAAATCCAATAATGCTTACGTTATCATAATGAATGGTTTTGTCTTATTTAACTCTAACTAAATCAAATCTATAGTATGGATATTACTTTCAAAATAATATGGAAGCCCTTACAAAGGTTCATCAATTGGAAAACATAAGAAAATATTTTGAACAAAATTCCTAACAAGTTCCAGCAAAAAATCGTAGAAATCCACAATTACATTTTAATTTTTTGCTTGACAATTTTTCATTTGCCTGCAACTACATTCGCTGTATTACGAAGACAGGAAATATACGTTTATTATGGTAAAGCTTAGAATAATAATATATCATCTAACAATTTTGAAATATAAAAAGAGATTCTGTACGAATCTTACTAAATAAACTAAAAAATCACAAGCAGGTTCTTACTCTTCTATAAATCTTCTATAAATGTATATATTTAGGAATTTACTCTTTCGATACTATCCGGTCACGATTATTTAGTGAATATCGAAGATAAAATTTAAAAAATATCCGTTGCAAAAATTTACAATTCTTGTTGAGTAATTCATGGCAATCATATTTATGAAATAAACTTTCAATCACCATCAACAGCAGCATTGTAGTTTTTCCTCAATTGCATACGAATAGAAATGTACGAACAAAAGTGTACCACTGCAATACGAATAGTACTGCTGCAGTACGAATAGAAGAGTACCAATGTAATCTTAGACGACGAGAGACCTGCGGTTCTATACTCCACTGGTACTGTTGCTTTTACTGGCATGTTTTCTTTCAAGACATCAGTTTTTATTAGGTTCTACAGTACCTAACACGCAGGTTTAGAGATTGTTCAAGGATGGGTATTGTTTCAAACTTTTAGGAAAACTTTTACCTTCGAGACATCATATTAGTCTAAGCTCATGGAAGCAAAAATAAATTGACCTATTGGGACGGGGAGACTCTGTCAATTTTTATTTCGAAATTGATACAGGGAATATCACAGGGAACGGATGGTGTCCATTCACGTCGTCTGTGCTAGGAATGCTCGCATGTAATTGGTTCATTATTCGCGTAAACTTGTTATTGAAATTATTATCAATTTTACCGCTTAGCAATGAAATAAGAGTGATAATTAACACATTACAAAATTGTTATACATTTTATCTATCCAACAACATATTGGTTATTGTTATCCATCATGTGGTTATGCTGTTATTAGCGTTTGAAATCTGACGCAACATTTGCCCGTTTCATTTCCAATTTTACAGAATGCATCCCAGTATAGTAAACAAAGACGTGTCCCACGTCAAAAAATTTAAATGAGCCTTGTTTGGTGGATGTGTCTATTGAAAATCACATATTTAAGATGGAGGTGGACAGTGGCTTTTCTGTTTCTCTCATTGGTAAGCAATTATATAACAAATTTTTCGATACGCCGATTCAGGTGTGTACAAAAAGCTGGTAGTTGTAAATGGTGAAAGGTTGTCAGTTTATGGCAGGGTTGTAGAGGTGGCGTGATCCACTCACAACCAACCCAACTGGTCTAGATTCAATCCTAGCCGACACCGGGAGATTTTCTGAGGCGAAAAATCTCTGGGATCACGCCTTCCATCGCATGAGGAAGTAAAGCCGTTGGCGCCGGTATGTTAATAAACGGGTCGTGAGTTAGGGACCTGGGTGTGGAGTCGCCTCCCTGGGCGCCGGTAATTGGCCACAACAGTGGCGGAAATAGACCGACGGAAAACAAGCGAGAATAAAAAAAAAATAAAAGAGCTTATGATGTTCCATACAGATTACAGGAGAAGGTTATAAAACATTTAGAAATGCTGGAAAAAATGGAAGTCATAACGCCCATAAAAACAAGTGAATGGGCTTCACCGGTAATTGTAGTGATGAAAAAGAACCAGGAGATACGTTTAGTTATTGATTGCAAGGTATCAATAAATAAGCTTATCATTCCAAACACATACCCTCTTCCGGTTCCACAGGATTTGTTTGCTAAGTTGGCAGGTTGCAAGATTTTTTGTTCACTCGACCTAGAAGGTGCTTATACTCAATTAGCCTTGTCGGAAAAATCAAAAAAGTTTATGACAATTAACACTATTAAAGGACTTTATACTTATAACCGTTTGCCTCAGGGAGCGTCTTCGAGCGCAGCAATATTCCAGCAAGTGATGGAGCAGGTACTGGCAGGGCTTGACTGTGTGTCTGTGTATTTAGATGACGTTTTAATAGCAGGAGAAAATTTGGATAATTGTCGTTAAAAACTTTACGCAGTTTTAGACCGATTACAAAAAGCCAATATTAAGGTGAACTTGGGCAAATGTAAATTTTTTGTTTCAAGCCTACCATACCTGGAGTATATAATTTCTGAGAATGGTTTACTTCCTAGTCCAGACAAGATTAATACAATTAGTGAGACAGTTCCTCCTACAAATGTGACTGAGTTAAAAGCTTATTTAGGTCTCGTTAACTATTATGGGAAGTTTGTTCCTCATCTGTCGTCCAAACTGTTTAGTCTTTATCAGTTATTAAAAAAAGATGTGAAATTCGTTTGGGATAGTAACTGCGATAAGGCGTTTAAAAATAGCAAACAGGCTCTTCTAGAAGCAAATATTCTGGAATTCTACGATTCAAGAAAGCCGATTGTGGTAGTGAGTGACACTTCCGGCTATGGACTGGGGGGAGTCATAGCGCATATAGTTGATGGCAAAGAAAAACCAATATGTTTCACTTCTTTCTCTCTTAATAAAGCTCAGCGTGCTTACCCTATACTACATTTAGAGGCGTTACAGGCAGAAAGGTCAGTCAGAATTGTAAAAGACGTATTAAAAAAAAATTTCTTTTTGATGAAGAGGTAAGGAAGTTGGATATAGAAGATCAAATCAATTTGTTTCTGATAAATTATAGAAATTCTTGCCTGCCAAAAGATGGCTCTTTTCCCTCAGAAAAGATATTCTCATTTAAACCAAAGATTTTATTAGATTTATTTACTCTAAGAGATGTTATATACCGAAGAAACTTGACGATTCTATTGATGATGTTAAAACAAATAGTAGAAACTGTGATATTACTAGTAATAACGAACCAGTTTCTAAAGATCAATCTCAGGTCTGATTTTAGGAGATACCATTTGGTATAAGAACAACAATCCCAGAGATCCTGCCAGATGGGTAAAGGCTAAATTTCTAAAACGAGTTTCTCCTACAATCTTTCAGATCAGTGTTGGAAACGTGTTGGTGCGTGCGCACCGCGCGCAATTGAGGCCACCCGAGATGATTAACGTGCGTCAGAACATAGCGGCACCGAGTAGGAGAAACGTCAAAAGAAGTCATTCTGATGCCGAGGAGGAGTTTCTGGGATTTCCTGACGATGACTCGACGACTACGGAAGCGGCATAGAGAAAGCGGTCGGATGGTACAGAAGTGATGCAGGAGCAGAGGCGATCGGAAAGACTAAAAGGAAGAAAAATGTGCTTCAAACAGTTTAAGTAGCGATTATTTCATCAAAGGATGAGCTCGTGCATTTAAATGATTTTGGCGTCAAAGAACGCATATCTGTTGGATTTATCCTGCTCGATTTAAAAAAACGCTTTCATTTGATTAAAAATCTTATTAGCAATAGTTTTAAAATAATATCGATGCGTTTTCAAATGTTATAGAAAAATATTTAGTTTGCTTGAATTATAAACGTTTTCTAAAAAGGGGAGAAATGTCGTGAATACGAAATGGCTTAGTTGAGGCGAAGCCCGAAAATCATTACTTCTCACTCTCTCAGAGAGACTCATGTATTACACTCTATATACTATCGTTACTAATACATTCGAGATGGCATTCAATAAATAAGGCTGAGCTGGTCTCATAACCAATAGCCGTATTGCTAATAACAGAAGTGCGGGATACAGCAGACTCCCGGACATATCTCGCAACAAATCAACGATTTTGATCGCAGTGAGAACGCACATTCAGGAAAAAAAACTTTTTGTTGCGTTTCACCGTTTTTTTTTTTGCGTTTTAAACCCAAATAATTGTAAATAAGCATTTTGTCATTATGAATTCAATTTTGAATAATTTGACCTCTTTTAATCATACATTACAATAATTTGTACTTCAGTTTGGATTATTCCTTGATTTTCTTGGCCATTTTGAACCTATTAATTTTCTTTTTTTAGTTTTCAGCAACATTCCATAGTCATTTCGAGTTCAATCTTTTTTCGTTTTTTTTGGACTTCTAGAGGCGCGTAATCCGCTGTTCTGAATTTGTTCGAGTTTGAACATTGTAATTTGGTTATGGGAATTAAGGTAGAATTGAAAATGGTAGCACCCCACAAGTGCAATACACAACACACAACAGTGTAATAAACTGTTGCGTGGCTGAGAGTATTGTCCCTCCTGCTATGAACTTTCATGCTGGCATTCAGAAATCGGCAGATCCGAGGAGAAAAGCAATTATTCACCTTGGCAAAGACAGTTCTAAAAACCAGAAGTCAATTTTAAATATTCAGTACGCAATCGTGGCCGGCGTTGTGTGTCGATGTTTTGATTGCACGAAATGTGTCACCAACATTCAATGAAATGCATTTTTCGTACAATCGTATCACATACAGAATAAAACCCCTTTGCATCAGACGAAACTGGTATAGACAAAACATATAATAAAAAAGTGAACTACGGGAACAGAAAGCGACCCCTGCTCCTCCAATTGATATTTTGTCGTCGAAGGGAATTCTATATACAAAACTAATCCGATTTCAATCAAAAGTTCAGCGTGTTCTGCTGAAAATGCAGAAGATTCATTACACTTCTTACGAAATGTTGAAACCCCTTAACAAAGACGGGTAACTTTTTGGCAGCATTTCGAATTCCATTCTCATGTCTGCCACCAGTCAACGTCAGGACGAACAGAATATTGTTGTTCCTTAGCCGCACAGCTTCAATATGCAACACGCAACAGCGTAATGAACTGTTGCGTGGTTGAGAGTGCGATGCGTCTTCTGCTATCTGGCACGAGAAGACTTTGGTCGTCTTCCAAAATGAGATTCTTTTTGCCTACATGCGTGTAACATAAGGAATAAATTTTGTTTGGATCTTGCGAAACTAGAGAAATGGCATAACTTGTAAAAAAGGTGGAGCCTCGTAAAACATGGTTCGGCTGCCGCTACTTTTTACATTGATTTTTAGTTGATTGTTACACAAGAAGTTTGAGGCAAACTTCACATATTGATTAAGATATTTGTGACAAAATCTGTTTAGTGATTCTAAACGGCACATGGAAAGAACAATTCTACACTAAACCACCCTGTTCTCATCTCTAGAAGCGACCAGGTGATAAGTTGGATGCCGCTAAACTAAACCTGTTTTGAGTTCAGTAAAATGAATTAGCTGGAAAGGGGTTTCTTTCTAAATTCTAAATTCATCGTACCGAACAAATATCATAACAGTTCTGCACATAAAAAAAATCGAAATGATGCATAAAAAATCCTTCGCTTGCTTCCGATAAGAGTAGCTACGTTTTTTGGTTCCTATCAGCTGTGACACACAGTTCCAACTAGCACGTATCGGATGCCGTAATTGTCTTCTTTTGCTGAAATTCGATCCACCGCTTTTTTTTTTTTTGCTGTAGCCAGCCTCCGTGCATGGTCCTGAATTTGAATTCCCTTGTCCCGCTGACATCAGATACTTGCAATTTTCGCTGCCCGTTAAGCTGAATAAGGGATACTATTATCACTACCAGTCGTATTGAAAAGCGGAGAAATTCATTGCCAATTTGCATTTGAGTCATTCCCGGCTTCGTTCTGTTCCGCAGGACGTTCAACCGAAGGGCGGTGCACTGGTTGTCAGATCCAGTGTCGGCAGCTCGGGAATTTAACAAAACCGATTTCGTACCTGCAGGCGGATTCCATCTTGGTTGTTAGGTGGTGAGTTTTCAGAAATCGTCATTGTGCACGCGAGAGAGAGAGCGTGAGTTGCAGGGGGTGTCTGTCGTTGCTTTTTCCGAAATTTAAATTTAAATTGACGTATTCAGGTGAACTCGATTCTAGCGTTTTTTCCTCGGTCTTCACCGGTGATGTCAATCAGAAACGAACAACGATGCTTATAAAATTACTGTGAAAAAGGCAGGATTCAGTTTTAATTTTCTTCTTAAATCTGAATTCTCGAATTGAAAAATAATCCCACTATAAATACAGCGAAGAAACTCATAAAAATTTTATTCCGACTTACCAAAAGCCATAAATTGAAAACCATCGAGAGCAAACCACAAAACGAGAATACGAGCGGGAAAAATTACAAATATAAAATGCGGCTTGTGCCAATTATTCATGGCTGGCCGGTCCTCTGTCGGTCGGTTGGGGACCAGATGCTGGCAATCAGGAGAAAAGCAATTATTCACCTTGGCAGAGACAGCTCCAAAAAGCAGGGGGCAATTTTAAATATTCAGTACGCTATCGTCGTCGGCGTTGTGCGTCGACGTTTTGATTGCGTGAAATGTGTGTGCACATTTATAATTCCGAGATTCCTGGTTCATCCCCGCCAGAAGCGGAGGGGAAGCGACGAGGTCCCTTGGGTACGAAATAGTAATGAGACGTAATAATAGTAATATCAATAATAACCGTCGTTCGCACGTGCCTGGGATTTTCCGCTGGGAGAAGAAAAAGGTTTCCCGAAACAAAATAAAAAAAAAATAATGCTCCAAATCAGAACCCGGCAACGGTGGCGATGCTAAACCATCCTCCCCGAAGAATGAATATTTTATCCATTATCGTTCATTACTGTCAGCTCCCGGGGTTCCCGAATTGGTGATAGTAGGGAACAGGAACGGGCTAGAAACGGGAACGGATACAGATTTTGGTTCGTTGTATTGTTCGATTTTTTTTTTTGCTGCGCGTTCGCCCCGAAAACAGATTTCATTGTGGGGTTTAATGATGGTGAGGTTCGGTTCGGTTCGACAATCGTCCGTCATTTGTGCTGGTTTCGGTGGCTTCGGTTGGATACGCAACCGACATTGTCGTCTGGGGGACACGAAACGTTCAGCAAATCTTGATTTGATGAGCATGCCGAGTGGTAGAGATATATCGGTTTCGTGGTGAACAGATTACTGTAGTGACCTCTGACGATGTGACTTGGTTTTATCTGGAAGCTTTGACATGAATGGGTTGGTGAATGGAAAAGTGCGCTGAAAGAAAATTTTAACTGAATACCATGCATATAAATCTTCCCGTGGTAAGCTAATCAATTTGATGCTCGAATGGTTGAATTTCAAAAATTCAGAAGATATTTGGATTACGTTCTTGTTTCAATTACCAAAGTCCCAAAGTCAATAATTGCGGCAATTTCAAGATTTTCAAAAACTCTGTAAACCATATTCCTAATTACAACTTCAGCAAAATGACTTTTTCGGTTCTCCAGTCATTCGCTAATTAGAACGAAAATGTATAATATATAATGTATTTGTTAATGTTTTTTTATAAAAATATAAACGTCGGAAATAGGAAAAAATTAAACAGTAGTGCGCTGAACATCCTGTCCTCTGTCTCTTCCCGTAAGAATTGGTTGCTAATGTGAAGAGTTGATAAGGAATGCCAAAGGCAAAAATATCACAAAAGCAACAACAAGCAAAACTATGCCCATAAATGATACAAAAATTTCAAATATCTAAAACAATAAAATAAGGATCCGAATATGTTCGAAAAGATATAGAATTATTTGATATCCTACATGTTGAAAATGTTTGGAAAGTCAGAGGATATTAAAAAGACTCTGAAAAGTTTTAAAAATGTCGAAAAGGTAAAAACTTCGAATCGAGTAGTAAAATTTAAAAAAGAAATCAAAAGAGTGTCAAAGACAAGAATTTTTTTTCAACACTATATAAAGATTATATAGGAGCTGAAAAATTCAAACAAGTTGAAGAAAAGTAATCAAAATCATTATTCGGAAATCTAAAAACTATCAAGATAACTGAAAATGTGTGTTGTTGTTGTTTAAATAGTTAGCAAAAAACGGTAGTCAAAAATTGGTGAAAGCAAGTATTTTGAAACAAGGGTAAAAATGTAAACAACATCGAAAAAGTTAAAACAAATTATACAAACACAATGAAATTAAACAAATCCAGACAAAAAAAACTTTGCTCAGTCAAACAGCTAAACATATTTTGGAAAGTTTAAAAAGTTTTAAACATTAACAAACCACAAAATAAGTGTAACGAGTAAAATATGTCAAAAATGTCACGAAAAATATAAAAAGTCCAAAAAGAAAATATCCGAAGATCATGATATTAGTTAGAGCGGAAGATTTAAAAAAGTAAATTGATCGGAGCTGCCCAAAAGTCGAAATAAACGAAAAAAAGAAACAAATGAAAAAAAAACGTCACAATAGTCAGAAACAAGTAGAAATTTAAAAAGGAAACAAATAAGAATAGAAATAATCTGTTGAAGAACATAAAAAAAACACAAGGTAAAAATTAAAAAGCAGTAAAAAAAAATAAAAGCTGCCAAAGTCGAAACGGTCATGCTATCAATAGAATCAACAATCAAGATTCAAAACTCGAAAGACGAAAGTAAGAAACCAAAAACAAAAAGCTAAAATTCAAAAGTCAAACTCGGCAGTCAAAAGTTAACAATTAAGAGTCAAAAGTTGAAAGTTGTAAGTAGGAAATCAACATCCCAAAGTCAAACCTTAAATGTCAAATGTCCAAATTCAACAATCGAAATAAAAAAGTCTAATTATTAAAATCAAGAATCAAAGAGTGAAAATTGTAAAATATAGTGAAAAGATAAGGAAATCATGTCCAAACAAGTCAAAACATATAGAAAAGACACAATCAAAAAAATCAAAACAGCAGTGAAAACGTGTACTAAACCACGAAAAAGTAGAAAAAACAATGGTAAAATCAACAAAGTGAAAAGAATTTCCATAAAGTCAAAATAAATACAAGCATTGAAAGAATAGCTGAAGGTAAAAAACAATGATCAAAGATGTACAAAAAATCAAAATAAAAACCTAAATTAATCCACCTAGCGGTCAGACCCAGCCTTCCTCATTCAATTTTTATTTGTAAAAATAGATTTACATGACCGCTTCAATACAATAATTGTATATTCACTCTTTAGGTTCTAAAATATTGATGTTGTAATCTTTACATATAAAAATGCAGTCCGGTCTGTCTGTCTGTTTGATCCAAATAGGCTCGAAAACTACCGAACCGATCGACGTGAAAATTTGAATGTAGGGATTTTTGGTCCCGATAAAGGTTTTTATGATAGTTTGAGACCCCTCCCTCTTCTGGAAGGGAGGGGTTCCATACAAATGAAACATAAATTTCTGCGTAACTCAAGAACAAACCAAGCAAATGAAACCGAATTTGGCATGTGGATGTTTTAAGGGGTAACTAATATGTCCATAATAGTTGGATGAAACACAAATTTGTGCACATCTCGAGAACTAATCAACCAAATGGAACAAAATTTGGCAGGTAAATGTTTTTAGTGGTAACAAATATGTACATAATGGTTTGACACCCGACTCCCTCTTCTATAAGGGAGGGATCCCATGAAAATGAAACACAAATTTCGCACAGCTCAAGAACCAATCAAGAAAATACAACCAAATTTGGTATGTGGATGTTTTTAGAGGTAACAAATCTGTCCATAATGGTTTGACGCCCCTCCCTCTTCTGGAGGTACATGTTACTTCACAAATTTCTGCACATCTCGCGAACTAATCAACTAAATGGAACCATATTGACAGGTGAATGTTTTTAGTGGTAACAGATATGTTCCATAATAGACCTCAGACAACATTTTGGATTGTAAGATGGCAACTTCCGGTTTCTGGAAAACAGCCAAAAATGGCCGATTTCCACCCAATATAATAATATCCGGATCTAGAATAATACACAGGAGCTAAAATCGACCACAGATAGCATTTTAAATTCTAAGATGGCGACTTCCGGTTTCTGAAAACAGCTGAAAATGACCAAATACCACCCAATATTAGTTTTTCTTTAACCAGTATGCCGTTCAAAATCCAGAAATTGTCTCCAAATGCCATTATGAAATCCAAGATGGCGACTTCCGGTGTCGGAAAAACAGCGGCAAATGACCAAATACTACCCAATATGGGTATTTCCGGAACCATAATGATGCACTGGAGCCACAAATCGACTTCAGACAACATTTTGGATTGTAAGATGGCAACTTCCGGTTTCTGGAAAACAGCCTGAAATGGACGATTCCCATTAAATATTAGTATTTCTGGAACCAGAAAGATGCACAGAAGCTAAAAATTGATCACAGACACAATCTTGAATTTTAAGATGGTGACTTCCGGTGTCTGGCAAACAGCCGGAAATGACTAAATACCATTCAATATGAATGTTTTCGGAACCAGAATTACGCCCAGATGACAGAAATTGATTTCACAGGCAATTTTAAAGTCCAAAATGACGACTTTCGGCTTCTGAAAAACAGTCCAAAGTGACAAAATATCACCCAATATGAGTTTTTCTTTAACCAGTATCCTAAATACAATTTTGAAATCCAAGATGGCGACTTCCGGTTTGTGAAAAACAGCCTAAAATAAACAAATACTCAACAAATAAATTTGAGTATCTCTGGAACCAGAATGATGCAAGGAGCTAACAATTGACCTCAGGCACCATTTTGAATTGCTAAATGGCAACTTATAGGCAACAGTCGGAAATGACCGAATAATACTCAATATGGATATTTCCGTAATCGAGAAGATGCATAGAAACCAAACATTGACCCTGGACACCATTTTGAATTTAAAGACGACCACTTTTAGTTTCTGGAAAATAACCAAAAATACCTCCCAATATGGGTATTTCCCGTGTCAGATTGATGCCAGAAAGTCTGCTGAAAAGGACAGAATACCACTCAATATGAATATATTCAGAATTAAGGCGATGTACAGAAGCCAAAAGTTGAGGATATTGTCATTTCGATAAAACCAATCATTTCAAACGGTTTGTTATTTGACTTTGATCATATCCTATGACCGATTCGTCGTGCATTTCCAGATTTTAAACACATTGCAAGGAATCAATGAATTTGGAACGTTCAAATAGTACGAGACCACATTTAAATTATGTTGAGGCCACATACATCGATCAAAGCAGGTATAGTTTTAAATAGTCTTTGAATTTCTCTTCTTTCCATAACTTTTGAGCCACATATCAAATTGTTATGAAGTTTGTTATTTGTAAGTTTGAGAAATGACTCGTTTGCATGACACTAGTTATGTTCAAATAAGTCATGTAATCTTTGAGATAATAGACTTTCGTTGTTTTATTAACAATTTAATACATAACGGTTGCTTAAGTTCGATTATAATCAAATGAAATGGGAACGTGTAGGGCAGCCAAACTTTGAAACTACGTGTTAAATCATAATTCATCAGTCAACCCTTAACTAGCCCGCTCATCTGATAATAATAATCAAATCGGTTGTGTAGTTTTTGAGATAATGAAGTTTCGTGATTTTCACAAGTCGGCCTATTACAAATGAAGTTACAGTTCGATTACAGTAAAATTCAAAAAGGACTTCTGAGGCAGCTAGACCATTAATTTGACACTAATTTTGTGGAAATCGGGTCTGCCATCTCTGAGATAAGTGAGTGAGTCCAAGTAGTCTTCGGAATATGTTCCTTTGCATAGCTGGATTTCACATTTTTAAACATAACAGGCAAAGTAATAGCCCGATTGCAAAACAAAACAATAGGGTCTTATGGGGCAACTAGACCTTCCATTTGACACTGATATTATGAAAATCGGTGCAGCCATCTCTGAGAAACATGAGTGAGAATAAGTAGTCTTCAAAACACGTTTCTTCTCATAACTTTTGAACCACATATTCAATCTTCATAAAATTCAAAAGTTAAGGGTTTTTTTGAGACCAATTTTGTTCAAATCGGTTGTGTGGTTTCTGAGATATTGTTGTTTCGTGGTTTTCACATTTTTAAACATAACCTCTAAACTAAAAGTTCGATTACAATGAAATTTAATAAGGTCTTATGGGACAACGAGACCTTTCATTTGCAATTAATTTCATGAAAATCGGTCCAGCCATCTCTGAGAAAAGTGAGTGAGAATAAAAATCTGCACATACACACACACACACACACACACATACACACACACGTCGATTGATATATGCCATTCGGCCCTCTGGAGCACTTTTATACTTTCGGTTTTGCAAGTGATTGCTATACCTTTCTAGGAGAAAGGTAAAAAGTTGAAATTCAAAAATTGGAAAAGGCAAGCCAGTCAAAATGTAAAAGTAGATGTTGAAAGTTGAAAACTCAAAATTCAAAGGTTTGGAACTAAAAGCTTTGGGTTAAAAAATTAGAAATCAAGTCAAAAATTAACAATCAATCAAAAAGAGAAAAAATCAAACAATTGGAGCAATCAACAAGTTTAAATTAAACAAACACAAAGGAAACAAAAAAGTAAAAACATGTCATACCAATCAGAAAAGATTGAAAATTCGAAGAAATATAAAAGAAGCTCAACATGTCAACATACGAAAAATATACATGAAGGCAGAAATAAAAAAAAACAAGAGAAAAATAGGAAATTGCAAAATAGTCAAATTGATTCAAGCTCGAAACTGAATCTCTGAGGACAAAAATGAAAGAAATAAAAATTAACAAGGAAATAACAATATACCCAAGTAACAAAATAGGTTATATCTGAGTTTTTTAGAGCTAGATAGAACCAAAACATAAAACCTTCAATGGCGACCACGTGGCTATAACAACCTATTAACAACAGCTATATACATGTGTCATGGCTAGTTGGCCCAGGTTTATTGCAGTCATCAAAACTTCATATGCGCTCCATCATAGGACCAGATGTTTTTAACAGGTCGATTTGCCTGCCATAGAATGGCCTCGAAATTTTAGCTGAGATATATTCTCCAAATTAAATGTGAAACAATAAATTCTATGTTGGTTTCATTTCTCAATGCCAACATTATATTTCGACAATGTCGTGAAAACAGAAATGTGTTAGTTCTTCTTATAATGATTGATTATTAGTGTCATTTGAATCGTTTTCGTGCAAGTAAAAACACATGCCGTGAAATATTTATGGTGAAAAAGCTGCGACCGCGAGTGAATGTAAAAAGATTTCGCTTGTGATTTTTTTTGTGTCAATTCGCAATTTTTTTGCAGTTTCTCGTGCTAAAGTGCCTAAGAACTTGAAAAAATTGAAATCCCCGTTTTATTCGCTGTTATGCGTGGATCTTTTTCGTTTATCACTGTTTTCGGACTGTCCATCTGCAGAGAAAAAGTGTAGTTTTATGAATATTGTTATGCAGTTTGAAATAAAAGCTGCAAACTGGAGCCAAGTGAGGAAAGACGTGACCTGGAACTTGCAATCATAAATGTGTGAAGGTTAATGTACATTGTGCCAGACATGATTCAGTAAAATTATACGATGATTCCTGGAAGCAGCCACTTCATCCGGTGGCGGAGCGCTTCTTCGAAAGTGCTCACAATCACCAAGGAAACGGTGTGATTGTTTGTGTGCGAGTGGTGAAAAAAAGTAACGGAATGCTTTGTGCGCTGAATGCTGACTCGATGTATGAGGACCGAATATCTAGAGACTTCGCGTCGATACCTTTCATGAGGTCGTATTTTCTACAGATTGGTTATAACCGTGTTATAATTTTCGATATAAATAGGGTCACTTCACGAAGAAGTGATAGGAGTCGCGAGGCGGTAACGTGGACTCAACTCTTGTAGCTTTCGTAACATTGTGTAGTCAGCTGAGATCAATCAATGGGAGATACGTTTCGGTAGTTGCATAATAGCTACATAAACAGATGTTCAAATATTTGAGTCGGTCTTGATTGAGTCATAGGTCCGGTATCCTCGCGTGCGCTTTATTTTTGCGGTGTTACTTCATCTAACATATTGATCGCGTTATGACTTCCGTGGAAGGTATAATGAACTCGTACGTGCGATATTTATTATTATGAACCCGGTACTCGAACTCAGCGCATCGTTTACCAAAACGAAACCTGCTGCAAACCTTAACCTTTTCTCCAACATCCCAGTGATTTCTCGTGGAAGTGCAGAGGTGTTCTCGGCTTCCAATAAAGCGAGTATCACGTCAACATATTCCTATACACACTCCTTCTTTGACCTGCATTCGGATGCGGCCGGCGCTGGTATTGCCTAACATAAAGATTAAGGTCACCAGTTTTTACACATTGAAGATGAATGTTAGTCCCAAGCATCATCTGTTGGTTCTCTGTGCAATTACAGCTGATCTGGCAATAACGGAGTAGCAACCGCGGGCGGTCAATCATGCTCATGCTCATGCTCATGCTCATAAATGCTGACTCGATGTATGAGATAAGTGCATTGTGTTTATATTTACAAAAACATTTATTTTATAATTTCGCTCAGTGGTTGAGTGATTCTTTTTCGAAACTTTAGTAGATTTGTTTTATATCTTCCTTGAAATATTAAATATAAGCTAGTTTTATGGAATCTTTTCTGATATTTTCAAGATTTAAATAACTTAAACTTTCACATAATTTTGTGGGTATTTCGTCAAGCTTCATTTCCAGATTTTCCTAGCTTTTGAACAATTATTGATTTTTGATTGACTATTTCAAAGTTTTGTAAATCGTGATTACATGAAAGCACAGCTGTATAACTAAGTGTGTATGTTTCACTTTTTCGATTTTTCTAGCTTTTGGGCAGATGGTTTATATACTATGTTCCAACTATGACTAGTTCGGCATTTTGTTAATAAACTTAATACTGTATACTGGTCGATTTGGATATCTGCGTTTTTAAATAATTAAGGCTTTGTATGCATGAAACTTTACCAATTTTTCTATTTAATAGGTAACTCGCATCGAAATGTCGTATCCCCGAGCGTCTGCGTCGGTAGAAGGGAAATTAGCGGTCGTGCGTAATGCTTCGGTGTAAGCCGCGTTTCCGGCTCAGGAGAGTTTCGCTCATATGAACGTTTTCGAAATGAAGTGATTTCGCGGGGTATACCTACCCAGATACTTGTTCATGTCTCACAGTGACCATTTATCCGAAAATTTCGTTCGGTCGATAAATATCGTGACTAACGAAAACGCGATGGGGCTTATTACGGGAGTCACTTCACGGTGAGATGAAAACCGTAATAGGCACGGTGACAGTGATTCCTATTTGATGCACGCGTCATTTTTCACCGTGAGATTTGTTCACTTCGTTCTCACCGTGAGGTGACATCCGTAATAAGCCCCGATATATACCTTCCAAAAAATCACGTCAGCCGACGTGTACTCGGGATTGACAAATAACTGGTTGCCACAAGTAGCAAAGGCTACTCCGCGCGCGTCATACGTAAAAAATCGCGGTGTTTGGCAAGAAAGATACTCATGGTTTGTTTCCGTAATAAGCGCACAACATTTTTATATTCCGTTTTTCAGGTGTGTTTTTCGCGGGATCGTTTTCTTTTTAGAGCAGACGAAGTGAATACGCGAGACGTCGTTAGTCGATCTGTTAGATAGAAAATATCCGGTTGACCGAACCCCTAGAGACTGCGCGTTTATACCTTTCATGAAGCCGTATTATCTTCAGTTAGATCACCAACGCGCAATGGCTTTCGGTATAAAGAGGATCACCTTACGAGGAGATATCCAATCATTTGAAGTTGTCTCAATTCGGTCAAAGATCCAGTATCCTTGCGTACGATTTATTGATTCGAATTGCATTATGAAAATCGTGGCAGATGTAATGACCCGACAGTTGTTCTGAAGAACCCGACGCTCGAAATCAGCGCATCGTTTACCAAAACGAACCCTGATGTATACCTTGCCCTTTCTCCAACATCCCAGTGATTTCTCGTGGAAGTGCAGAGGTGTTCTCGGCTTCCATAAAGCTAGTATCACGTCAACATTTTCCTATACAAACTCCTTCTTTGACCTGCATTCGGATGCGGCCGGCGCTGGTATTGTCTAATAAACAGATTAAGGTCACCAGTTTTTACACATTGAGGATGCATGTTGGTCCCAAGCATCATCTATTGGTTCTCTGTGTAATTACTGCTGATCTGGCAATAACGGAGTAGCAACCGCGGGCGGTTAATCATGCTCATGCTCATGCTCATGCCGTGAAATATTTATGGTGAAACAAGATACAAATTTTATCGTAATTACCGCTCGCCGCCGTAATTCTGTAGAAAATGACTATTCAATAAAAATTTAATTCTTCTGAACTAGAATGATGATTGAATAAATGCCATGATTTGTCGTATTTTGTTTAATCTATAACTTTATCCATCATTCGAATTTCAAAACTACTCTGTGGTATCGGTAATATTGTAAAATAAAATGCTGATTTAGGATTGAATTTCATAATTCCGCATTTTTTCATTCAAAGTGACATATTGTTTTCGGATAAACCTTCGAACGCTCTCAAAATCCTTCATCATAACTGATTCTCTTAATTTGATCAGAACTTAGCGTATATTAAATCCAATACGCCTATCACGGTATTCATCTGCCTAAGTAACGATCATCAAGTTTTATCTTAGCCACTATTATAGTCTGCAGGTTTTTAGTTTTATTTGGTCTCAGAGGGACTATCATACAACTTCATGCATATGACGGTTGGCATAGGATGGCTGTGAAGAATACTTGCGAACCATATTTTGTGACTATCGAATAAAACCAAATTATAATCGAAGACTTTAATGTAAGTTAACATAAAACGAAAACAAAACAAGCCAAAGTCTTTGAGGCATGTTGATTGTTACTTGGGATAAGAAAGTCATGTAAAAAAATCAAAATATGTAGATAAAAACACAAAATAAAAAAATATACATTCAACAAAAAACAACTAGTGAACTATGTGAAATAAAAAAGTCGGAAGTCAAAAGTCGAAAGTCGAAATCGAAAGTGGAAAGTAAAAAGTCGAAACTCAAAAATGGAAAGTCGATCGTCGGAATTCGAAAGTCAAAAGTCGAGAGGCGAAAAATGGAAGTATTCAACTTCAAAAGTTGAAAATTAAGAGTCAAAAGTCGAAAGTCGAAAGTCGAAAGTGGAAAGTTAAAAGTCGAAAGGCGGACGTCCAAAGTCGAAAGTCGAAAGTCAAAAGTCGATAATCGAAAGTCGCAACAAAGTTGAAAATTGAAAGTTGAAAATCAAAAGCTAAAAGTTAATAGTCCAACGTCGGAAGTCGAAATTTGAAAGTCGAAAGTCGAAAATCGAAAGTCGCAACAAAGTTGAAAATTGAAAGTTGAAAATCAAAAGCTAAAAGTTAATAGTCCAACGTCGAAAGTCGAAATTTGAAAGTCGAAAGTCGAAAGTCAAAAGTCAAATTTCGAAAGTCAACATATAACATTTGAAATAACTAAAGGGTTAAAAACGGCCAACAAATCAAAAATGTTTTGACAATCAAAAATAGTCTGTGATGGTCAGAAAATGTCAGAAAAAAATAGAAAATAATAAGGAATGTCAAAAAATGACAAAGTAAACGAAAAGTTAGTAGAGTGGATGGGTTAAAATAGTGTCGAAGACATAAAAGCCAAATGTTGACACTATATGAAAATGTACATTATAGAAATAGAAAAAAGCAAACAAGCTGAAAAGCAATAAACATCATTAGATAATGACAACAGACAGGAGATTTCCAATCTCGAAAATATCTAGAAAAACGGAGGCTTGAACACAGATAAAATACAAACAGGAAACAAGTCACAAATTGATCTAAAGTCGAAAGTCAAAAAATTGAAAATAAAGTGTCGAAAAAAAAAACAAGAAAGTTGTGATAAAAAGTTGCAAAAATCAATAAAAATTAAAAGAGCTAACACTGTCCAAAATGAATATAAAATAATAAATGATTTGTGAATTTTGTGAACATTTGTTGTATCGAATGTTACAAATGTTTCGTTTAAATTGCTCCTGTTACCAACGTTCCGCAAGGCGGCCAGCAAAAAATTGTTTCAGTTTGTACGCCATCACTTAGGAAATGTATGCCATCCGAAGGAAAAGCTCACATCCATCCAAAACGATTATGATTATGACTTCCCGCAATCACTGCACGACCCACTCAGTCACCGCCGTCGTTTAGCGCGTAAAAGTGATAATGGGTCTCGGCTCCTGATGCCGTAATGAAACCATAACGAGAACATAATGATCTCTCGTTCGTTCGAAAGTGCGGCCGTCTTCTGCCTGTCCGTGGTGCCTCCAGCTCCGCAGCAATTTTTCCCAATTCAAGAGCATCGTCATTGTTGTTGTTGATTTTTTTTCTTCTCTCATCCCATCATTATCATCATCAGCATCCTCGTCCCAATTGTTCGACTCGGTGAGGTGCATTTTATTTTGGTGTATCATAATAGAAACTGAACTGACACCATCATCGTCATTGTCTAGCAAGTGGCGAAGTGGCTCTCAAGGCTACCGAACACCGAAAGAAACAGAATACCACTTAAAGATTGAACACCCTTTAAAATACGATTCTCCACCAGCTGCCAGTTTCCCTCAGCATGTTCGATTAAGTAAAGTGTGTTCCCTTCCCTCTTTCCACCAATTGGAAACCGTGGGAAGCCACTTTTATATTTGCACAAATTATTTGTTCAAAAAGGACCAGAGGAGAGTGAGGGATAGGACTGTATTTACGTAGGCAGGGAAACTCAAGCACTCTAGCTTCGAATAAACAAACCCGAAACTTTTGGCAGTCCGGGCCCGACCAGGCCCGGGATGGAAAAGCGAAATAGTTTTCCGTTCGTTCCCACATCTATCCATTGTCTCAGCTTTTTTTTTTTTGGTTGTTTTCTCCGATCCGATGGCCATTCCTAATTCGCCATAGCCGGCGATTCCAAGCGGAACGCTAGTAGCTGAAAGCGCACAGCAGGACGACGAAAATGGGAAACTTTTGTTCGAGAAGCGTACTCTCGCATTTCCTTCGGCTTTCAACTGGGTCAGATTCCGAGGCCGTCGACGGTTCGTAGATGTCGATCTACTACCAGCGGGTTTTTGTTGTTTTCTTTTCTTTTTTTTTCGCTGTTGTTAGGCGAATTCCATTCGAATATTGCATTCCCTCTGTCATTTGCAGAACCGGAGACTGTTGCATTGCATTCCTGAATGCAGTAGCTCTAGCTACTGCCTTTTTCCGCAATTCGACAAGGTTCGCATTGGAGTGGAGATGGTTTTTTTTTCTTGTTTACAGTATAGGTTTTGACACATGTTTCGTGACTTGGCTTCGATGCACGATGCTTAGAGCTGCTGGACGTGGAAGTCTTTTTCTCTTCAATGAACATTGTTTGCTGAAATCGTGTCTCGTTGTTGCATGTTCGATTTTAAGCCTCGAAACCAGCTACGATGCATTGCCGCGGTTCAATGAATGTTACTATTGTCTCAGACCAAACACAAGAGGGGGTCTTCCGTTTGTTACCATTAGCTACAGGCTGAACTTCCTTTTTCATGTTCATCGAAACTTTATCTAACTGCTTACTGCTATTTCTTCAACTGTACCTTTGTTGTTGGCCTTTAATTTTCTTCTTTTATATTTTTCTTCTTTTCGACATTTTGACTATCGGCATTTAAGATTTTTGCCTTTCTCCTAGAAAGGTATAGCAATCACTGGAAAAACCAAAGGTATAAAAGTGCTCCAAAGGGTCGAATCTCGTATATCAATCGACTTAGTTTGACGAGCTGAGCATTTTCTGTATGTGTGTGTGTGTGTGTGTGTGTGTGTGTGTGTATGTGTGTGTATGTGTGTGTATGTGTGTGTATGTGTGTGTATATGGAACGCTCTCCCAATCTCACTCGATTTTCTCAGAGATGGCTGGACCGATCCTCATGAAATTAATTGCAAATGAGAGGTCTAGTTGCCCCATAAGACCCTATTGAATTTCATTGCAATCGGATTTTTAGTTTAGAGGTTATGTTTAAAAATGTTAAAATACACGAAACATCATTATCTCAGAAACTACTCAACCGATTTTAACAAAATTGATTTTGAATGAACGAGCTACTGAAAAAAACACTTAAATTTTGAGTTTCATGAAGATTGAACGTGTGGTTCAGAAGTTATTTGAAAAAACGTGTTCTGGAGAGTGTTTAATCTCACTCATGTTTCTCAGAGATGGCTGAACCGATTTCTACAAAATCAGTGTCATTTGAAAGGTCTAATTACCCCATAAAATCTTATTGATTTTTTTTGCAATCGGACTATTACTTTGCCTGTTATGTTTAAAAATGTGAAACCCAGCTTTGAAAAGAATCATATTCCGAAGACTACTTGAACACACTCACTTTTCTCAAAGATGGCTGAACCGATTTCCACGAAATTAGTGTCAAATGAAAGGTCTAGCTGCCTCATAACACCCCATTGAATTTCAATGTAATCGGTCAGTTAGTTTGTCTGTAAAGTATCAAAATATGAAAATCATGAAACTTCATTATCTCAGAAAGTACACAGCCGATTTGAACAATATTGGTATCAAACGAACGGGCTAGTTAAAGGTTAATTGATGAATTTCATAGTGATTAAACACGTGGTTCAAAAATTGTGGAAAAAAAGATGTTCCGGTGACTTTTCAGATTCACTCGTTTTCCCAAAAATGGCTGGACTAAATTCAACAATCTGTAGTGTAGAATGGAAAGTTTGGCTTTCCTATAGATTCCCATTTTATTTGACTATAATCGTATTTTTATTCCAACCGTTATGTATTAAATTATAAAATCAACGAAAGTCCATTATCTCAAAGATCACACGACTTATTTGAACATATCTAATGTCATTTGAACGGGTTGTCTCTCAAACTTACAAGTAAGAAATTTCATAGCAATTTGATATGTTGTTCAAAAGTTATGAAAAGAAACGAAATTCAAAGGCTATTTAAAACTGTAACTGCTTTGATCAAAACATATGGCCTCAACAAAATTTAAATTTGGTATTGTGCTATTCGTACGTTCCCGGTATTGCTCGTGAATGAAGATGTGCAGATTTTTATTTTCACTCACTTTTCTCAGAGATGCCTGGACCGATTTTAAATAAATTATATGCAAATGAAAGTAATAGTTGCCCCATAAGACACTATTAAATTTCATTGTAATTGGATTTTGATTTTAGAGGTTATGTTTAAAAATGTAAAAATCACGAAACATCAATATCTCAGAAACCACACAACCGATTTCAATAAAATTGGTATCAAATGAACGGGCTATCTTAAAAACCCTTAACTTTTGAATTTCATTTAGATTGAACATATGGTTCAAAAGTTATGAAAAGAAACGTCTTCTGAAGACTGTTTAATTTCACTCATGTTTCTCAGAGATGGCTGGACCGATTTCCACAGAATCAGTGTCATATGAAAGGTCTAGTTACCCCATAAGACCCTATTGATTTTTTTGCAATCGGACTATTACTTTGCCTGTTATGTTTAAAAATGTGAAATCTAGCTATGAAAAGAAACATATTTCGAAGAATACATAAACTCACTCACTTTTCTCAGAGATGGCTGAACCGATTTTCACGAAATTAGTGTCAAATGAAAGTTCTAGCTGCCCCATAACACCCTATTGAATTTTACTGTAATCGAACTGTAACTTCGTCTGTAATGTACCGAATTGTGAAAATCACGAAACTTCATTATCTCAGAAAGTACACAACCGGTTTGATCAAAAGTATTATCAGATGAACGGGCTAGTTAAGGGTTAACTGATGAATTATGATTTAACACGTAGTTTCAAAGTTTGGCTGCCCTATATGTTCTCAATTCATTTGATTATAATCGAACTAAGCAACCGTTATGTATTAAATTGTTAATAAAACAACGAAAGTCTATTATCTCAATGATTACACGACTTATTTGAACATAACTAGTGTCATGCAAACGAGTCATTTTTCAAACTTACAAATAACAAACTTCATAACAATTTGATATGTGGTTCAAAAGTTTTGGAAAGAAAAGGAATTCAAAGGCTATTTAAAACTATACCTGCTTTGATCAATATATGTGGCCTCAATATAATTTAAATGTGGTATTGTACCATTTGAATGTTCCAGGTATCGCTCGTGATTGAATTGTTCTAAATTAAGAGTCATTTCTTTTATTTCGCTATTTCTTGAGCATTTACATTACGTCAAATTCCTTATTTTATTCTTCAATTACAACATCATTATTTTAGAACCCAAAAAGTGAATACACATTTATTGGATTGAAGCGTTCATGTAAACCTATCTTCACAAATAATAAGTTTGAATGAGAAAGGCTGAGTCTGACCGCTAGGTGGATTAATTTAGGTTTTTATCTTCTATTTTGTTTTACTTTTAAAACTTTTTTAATATTGAAAATTTTTACCGTTAACGTTAACGTTTTATGATAAAGAAAAAAAACGGCAACGTTTTGGAATTTCCTGGTTTTTCGAAACTATTTCGGCAATTCTGAGCTTAGTTTGAAATCATTGTACTTTTAGGACTATTTCCTCCTTATCTCATCTTTTCGGGTTCATCTTTTAGACTAAAAATGCGTTTTATCTGCCATCTAAACTCAAATTCGGATCATTTTGTGCCTATTACAAAATTTCTTCATCTCAGATTGGATGTACTTTTAATAGATCTGGCCTTTAGAAATTTTTTTTTTCCTGTAATTCTAATCTCATTTTCTGGCTTTTAAAGGGTGGCTCCGCCAACTTTATTAGGGATTATAATTTTTTGCGTTTTTTGCGACTTTAGAAATATTTATTTGTCATTTTAAACTCAATTTGGAATATACTTTTTGCCTTGTTTGACCTTCAGAAGCGTTTTTTCAACATTTGAGGCTTATTTGGAATTATTTTAATATTCTGGGTTAATTTTAGGATCGCTCTCTGTTCTTTTGCCTTTTCTTGTAGCGGCTTTGGCTATCCGGAGATTAATTCCTCTTTGGACTTTTTTGGCTGTTAGGAGCGTTTCTGGTGATACTGAACAGACACATTTTTCACCTGTTGTGTAATTTTGTGGTTTTTAGAAGCGTTCTTCGTCATGTTAGTTGCCTCTTTTAGATGCTTAGAAGTATTTTTCGTTTAAACCAAACCTATTTCTGTTCTGTTTTCTGCCCATTTTGGCTTTTTAGAGCGCTCTTTGACTTGCTGAGGTCAACAAAGGGTTATTTGAATTCGAGCGAAAATTTATGCTCAATTTTCGTATTATCTTTTTTCGTGTTTTTCGGCCTCTCTTAATTCTGAGCTCATTTTCGGTATTTTTGCAAGCAAAGCTGAAGCACTGACAATTCACTTTCGAATCTTGACCTTCCGGTTTATTGGGCACAGTCTTTGCAGAAAATTAGTTGTATGTAGGCTTCCAAAGCATTTCAATCATTAACCCACTTGGCTAAAACAAAAACCCCGGGTTTCATTTTCTTGAATTTTCTGACCTTCCGGGTTTAATTTGGTTCTATTTCTGGCCTTACGTGATCCCAGTGGCTCGGTGGTTAGCGATGTCGGTCGGCTAGCTCTCGAAAACGGTCGTGAAATCGGGTTCGATTACCGAGCCGGTCAAAGAGCTCATCGAGCCGGAAATTTTCTCTACTCAGCACTTGTGTTTCGTTGTACTCATCCTATAACATGCAAAATGTGCCAAAACAATATCGATAACGAATTCTCTCAACTAATCTAGTTGACCGAGACCTCTGTTAGCCCCACAGCTGGCGTGGGATATTGTTTTTTTTTCTGGTCTATCTTTCTGTTCTTTCTGGTCTTCAAAAGCTTCGTTATGCTGGGCTCAACCTGGGAACATTTTTAATTTTTTTTCAACTTCCAAAAAGTTTCTTCGTCTTTTGTTTCTTTACTTCGAAACGTTTTTTCTGGGTTCAGTTCAAGATCATTTGGTTATCCTTCAGAAATGTTTTACGCGATTCTGTGCTTGCAACGGGATGATTTCTATATTTATTCTTTTATGGCTTTGAAAAAAAAGTTTCACATAATTATGTGCAATTTTTTAGGATTAGAAACGGTTATCGTCATTCTCAGCTCAATTTGGGCTCATTTTAACCATCCGGACATCAAACATTCTCTACTTATCCCTTCCCTTTCCTTCCCTTCCCTTCCCTTCCCTTCCCTTCTATTCTATTCTATTCTATTCTGTTCTATTCTATTCTATTCTATTCTTTTCTATTCTATTCTATTCTATTCTATTCTATTCTATTCTATTCTATTCTATTCTATTCTATTCTATTCTATTCTATTCTATTCTATTCTATTCTATTCTATTCTATTCTATTCTATTCTATTCTATTCTATTCTATTCTATTCTATTCTATTCTATTCTATTCTATTCTATTCTATTCTATTCTATTCTATTCTATTCTATTCTATTCTATTCTATTCTATTCTATTCTATTCTATTCTATTCTATTCTATTCTATTCTATTCTATTCTATTCTATTCTATTCTATTCTATTCTATTCTATTCTATTCTATTCTATTCTATTCTATTCTATTCTATTCTATTCTATTCTATTCTAATCTATTCTATTCTATTCTATTCTCTTCTCTTCTCTTCTCTTCTCTTCTCTTCTCTTCTCTTCTCTTCTCTTCTCATCTCTTCTCTTCTCTTCTCTTCTCTTCTCTTCTCTCTTCTCTTCTCTTCTCTTCTCTTCTCTTCTCTTCTCTTCTCTTCTCTTCTCTTCTTTTCTCTTCTCTTCTCTTCTCTTCTCTTCTCTTCTCTTCTCTTCTCTTCTCTTCTCTTCTCTTCTCTTCTCTTCTCTTCTCTTCTCTTCTCTTCTCTTCTTTCTGTGGTCCTTTTTTGTTTCCTCTGTGTCATTCTTTGCTTTGTTTTGACATATAATTTTTCTATTCTTTTCTTTTTTAAAAGCCTTCTTACGTTACATACCTCCTGTGAACGTCTATATAGTTTCGGCTGTACAGTTGTATTGCAACTTTCTTGTGGAACTCCTACCGCGTGTTTCATTCCGATTTGTCTCTATGTTTTTTTTCCTTTCCATCATATTTAACATTCTTTTTGTTTTCGATTATGATCTTTTCGTCACTGTTTCCTCTCTCTCATTTTTTATTGTTCGCTTCCTCTCGCTTTCAATCTTTGGTTCTAATTTGAGCCTATTCATGTTGTTTTTCGTGTGTCTTATATGTCTTTTTGCTTCACTTTTTAACATTTTATGTACTATTGTCTTACTGGTTATGTGTTTTTTCTTACCTTTTCAGAAATCTTCCACTGTTTGGTCTTCCCATTTTGTTTTGTATTTGCATTTATTCTCGGCATTGGCTTTTTTTGATATTTGAGAGAGTTTTCTCGCTTTATTGAGCTCCATTTATGGTAATTTTTTTACGTTTTCTGGTCTGCAACCTTTTTTCGTTTTTCTGGTTTTGATCTTGGATCACCTTAGGATCTTTACAGGTCTTTTTTTTAGTATAATTTCAGATCATTTTGATGTTTTACCTTCAAAAGCATTTTATCGTAGTTCCGAGCTAAGTTTGGGAACTTTTCTTTATTATTGGTGTTTACTTTGTGGTCATTTTTATACACGGCCTTATCCGACCCATCATTTCCCGCTATCCTGCACTTAGTTTCGTATCATCCTCTTTTTAGTTTTTTATGGTAGCTTAAATTGCAAAAAACACCTTTTAGAAAAAAAAAAACAAATATGAAATCAAACTCCAATTATGAGAAGCTACTTCTTAAGATCGTAAAAGGGAAAAAAATATTGCAAATTCAGCTTAACATGGCAATAAAAATGCTTCGATAAAACTAAAAATAGCCCCAAATTATACCTACCTTAAATAAAATTATCTCAAGACGAGTCAATACGATTCAAAAAAATCCGTAAATTCGAAAAAGTATTAAGCTCAAATCAAGCACATAAGGATCATCGTGGTTCTGGAAGACAGAAAAGCAAATGTTCCTAATTGACCTCAAAATTACGAAAACTTGCTTCTCATAAAGCATGCAAACAAAAATTAACCAGATTGAGCCAAAAGCGCCGATTATAGCATTCACTTATTTCAGTTATTTTTTATGAGTTTGAACTTTACAGTTCCTCGTACATCTCCTTACCTAAGTCACAAACCAGCTACTCCTTACTCGATAAACTTTGCTTACTATTTTATTGCTTCCCTTACCCTATATAGACTGCATATCATTAAAATGTTGCCGAAGAATAATGAGGCTCGCACAACTCTAAAATGATTAGATAAGAAAATCAAATGTTGTTACAGTACTCATAATCAACACGGCGTCTCCATCACTAGAGAAAAACGGAGACGCATGGTTTGCTATCTAATAATATTGAATTTCCAAAATTGAGCTGACGATTCAAATTACTGCTTTGAGTTAATCAAAAAATAAATAGGAGGTATAGAATTTTGAATTGAACCTAGAATGATGTTTTTCGAAAGAAACAGAAGAAGCGAAAAAAAAGAAAGAAATCCGCAGATGGCGAAAAAGGCATCTAAGGGTAAAAGAATAAATTGAACTTAGAATGGCAAGAAAACACTTGAAAAGGGTAATAAAGAAAATAATCTCAAATTGAGCTCAGATATATGAATTTTTTTCTAAGAGCCATGAAACACCACAAATAAAATCATTCTATTCGAAAACGACTGCAACCTTTATATGGACGTTTTTGAAGGTTATTGGTAAAACTGAAATAATGAATCAGGATTTAAAAGAAAACTGGCCCAGAACTGCTGAACGACGTCAGACCAAAAAAAAGGTCAAGAATCAAAGACACAAAACTACCCTCCAAGTTGCCCGAAAAGATCCTTCATGGAGCGATTGTAAGCTATAGTGAAAGCACATCTTTGCTTTTTGCTTTTTTAGTCTGTGCTAAATTCTATTGAGCAGTTAAGGCTTTGCACAAAATGGGTAGTTTAAAACTTTTAAAATTTTATCTTCATCTACTCATCAAATTTCCGCAAATTTCTTTTTTGCTTCGATACAGGATTTCAGTGTGTTCGTTAGCATGTGCTATAGTTTATCAAACTTCCAGCAAAACAAAAATATGTTACATAGCTAATGTCGCATGCTGTGTTCACCTCAGGCGCACATTTTGCTAAACATCGCTCGGCATTCCGACGAAATCCCAGTTTCGCAGTTGCTTCTTCCTTGAAGCAAACTTTCCGACAGCATTTCACCTTCTGCCAGCTGTTCTGATTGCATTCCCATTAGTTGCCACTCCTGGAAGTTATCCCAGCTTTACAAGGTAATTACAATACCGGCACGTTTCATCCTTTTTTCGTCCTCCTCAATCCATCCACAGCTTCACTCCCAATCCCGGAGGGAATTCACGAAAGCTCCGCGCCACTTCTAGATTGCACTGGTCTCTTTTAACATCATGATTTTTCATGAACCTGCTAAAAGTGGCTTCAAGCGGCAGCAGAGCTGCTGCACGTCAATTCAAGCCTGCTCCTGGCCGTGGAAATAAAATTTACTGAATAACATTTCAGAGTTTCTTTCACAGCTTACAACATCAAAGTCGTACCAACTCTGCTAACCTTCATCCCCGAGCAGCATTCATTTAGAGTGTAAATACGACCAAGGTCACCACTGTCGGGATTGCTGTTTAGCATTCTAGGGGACAAACTCCTACCCAGTTGCATCGGATTCAGTCGCGTTGTGACACGCGATAGCACCAGAGGATAACACCGATGAAAGTGGCCCTAATCGCCATGTCTGCCGGTTTCGTTTTACTGGGGACTTTGCAGTGACTCTGAGCCTGAACTGCTCGGCAGCGCTTTGAGCTTGAGCTAAAAGAAAGATTGACACCGGAGAAAAAAATGAGCTGTGAATATCATCACCCGAGAATCGGGTGAAAAGCTAATAAAATTCAAGAATGCTTGCTTCGAGTGCTTCTTCGAGGTCGTTTTCACCACTTTCCTTTTCAACCGAATTTCACCCGCATCGAATTTATTATTGCTCCACTCGGTAGCTTGATTATTGTGCGGTCGTAACTTTACTTTGCTCGCGATTGTGGAGCTGCCATCGGAGCAGTAAAATGCCAACAACAACAAAAAATGGGAATTACTTTGTGCTTCAGAGAACCGTAAATTTTATCGCAACATTGTTATTTTGAGCTGTTCGGTAACCTTCAGTTCGGCCAGTGTCACAGTGCAGCTGCAACGAACTTTCCCCTCGGGTTCGGTTTCCCAATTTTCCTGTTTCAGACAGACCCAATTTTGTACCTTTGCACAGTTTAATGCCACAGTTAAGAGTTACAGTTTCCCGCCTATAGTGAACCTCTAAAAAGTTTTAAAAGTGTCAAAATTATAAAAAAAGACACCGAAAAAGAGTTTATCATCAATTAAAAGCTTTCAACAAACATGATACGTTCTGGCACACAGTTTCGCATCTCGACACGCTCGTATCTAGATTGTATAAATTATATACTCCTAATAGATAGTGCATCTGTTCAATTCACTAGCATTCGGTGGAATTATGCGATTTTTTATGAGCGAGCGTGCCAAAAGCCGGTCACTAACATGTTTTTAATTATAGTTGTGTGTCATCGTCTTTCGGGACTCCGGTGCCAGATGTCCCCTCATCCTAGATTCGGTAGAGAACTGTGCGTATTTTTTCCCTCATCGTTGAACTGGTTTATCGACTGAGCACAAAAAAACAGTATCAGACTATAAAAACTTGTAGTGGAACGGTGCAATTTCAATATTAATGAGAGTGAGATCTATTTTTCATGAATTTAATGGGATTCGGTGTTGATATTTTTTTTCCCAGTTTTCCCATGTGTGTTTTTGTGCTGTGCGCACATCATATTAATGTGAAGCATATTCCCGGGAGGCATTAAGTTGCGTTCCAAATCAAAGAAAAAAAATCGTGTTCATCGTTCGAGCAATTCTAACTTGATTATTCCATTACCGTACGTAGAAGGTACGTGTACAACTTTCCGTAATTGGAAAATCATTCCGTGCACTCGCGAAAGGTGTCACCGTCTGCCAAAGTTGAGGGGTAGCAAATTGTGACCTAAATCGAGCGCACAGTGAGCAACATTCTGAGGTAACATTTCTATGTCAAGCATGACAATGAAATGAATCTCAAAGTTTTCGTTCGTTAATGATTTTAAAATAGCTTCGTTGAAGTTAAATTTTTGAGAATAATAAAGCCCAACTGTGCCAGCAGTTTCACACTTCTTCGACATCCTGAACGGGTAGAGTCGGAAACACAAAATAGCTTTTCATTTGCGCGTTGCGCCTCCTGAACATTCCTCCGGAATGCCAACTCGGCGCGCAGCAAAACTTGTAATTACTGTCTCAACGCCACTCGAACCCCGAGTCCAGCTCGGGCTGAGTTGAGTTAAGTAGATTGTAATTGAAAGCTTAATTGATTCCGCTTTCGGCAGGGTACTCTCTTACGTGCCTTTGTAGTTTATTTCGTTCGGAGCATGTGAAGCTTAGGCTGGCAAATTCACCACAACGATTGAAATTATTTCGGTCAGAAGTGTTTGTTATTTTCATTTAATGACAAATACTTATCTAGATTATATGTATATCGTGTGTCATGCATAAAAACGCGATTTTTTTTTTGTTAAGGAATTAGAATTACACTGTCCATTGATGTGAACATTTGTAATTAACGATATTTGAATGCCTTTTTAATTTTTTTTTTCACGTATCATTCATTTGACACGGCACAAATACAATTTAACGTTTAACAGTGCCAATTATATCTGATGACTTAGAACCTAAAAGCAAGTTTTCTATCCTCGCTGCCGACTACGAGCTGAAACTAAGTCTAACTTAAAACTAACATGGATCACATGGATCAATCAGTGTTTTGTTGTTAAATAGGGGTCTGATGATCTTCGAATGGCCATGAATGTGCAGTATGTATGGTATGTTCTGCTGATCCACGATGTCATGAGCTGGGGGACAGGGGCTTGTAATCCGCGGGTCCTGGAGGTATTGTGCGGGGTCTAGTTGCTGGTTTTGTGCTTGAAGTTTAAACGTGTTCTTGTCGTTTTGTTGGGTGTAGGCGGAGGAGAACGGGACTAGACTGGGGCCTGATATATATTAGGAAAACATATATAAGGGACATGTTGGGTAGATCACGGCTCGCCAAGACATCATGAACAGGAACAGCTGGGCCTCTACCCTTGGCCCGAAGGGAAGCTATTAATTTAGACCTGGCGTCACGGTGAACAGGGCATGACCAAAGAACGTGCTCTATGTCGTGATAACCTTCACCACAGACACAGATACCGCTTTCACTGAGCTCAATGCAACGGAGATGCGCGTCAAATCTTTAGTGGTTGGACATAAGCCGAGACATCACGCAAATGAAATCCCGACCTACATCCAACCGCTTGAACAACGGGTTCGTCGATACCCTGGGGATTATGGCGTTTTGCCAACTGATGATCGTATTCTGACGTACAAATGCGAAAAATTCATTAAAAGCAATTGGTCTTTCATAAATTCCACCGTTTGTTACGCCCACTGTAGCCAAAGAGTCCGCTTTCTCATTGCCCGGTATCGAGCAGTGAGAAGGGACCCACGCTAAGGTAATCTGATACGATTTTTCGAATAAAGCACTCAGATGTTCCCGTATTTTCCCCAGAAAATGCGGAGAGTGCTTAACATCTTTCATCGATTGGAGAGCCTCAATGGAACTGAGACTGTCCGTAAAGATGAAATAATGGTCCGTGGGCATTTTTTCGATAATCCCTAGGGTGTACTGAATTGCAGCTAATTCTGCGCGGTAAACAGAACAAGGATTATCGAGCTTATGGGAGACGGTTAAATTGTTATTGAAGATACCGAAGCCAGTGGACCCATCGAGAAGTGATCCGTCAGTGTAGAACATATTGTCGCAGTTGATGTTTCGATATTTATTGGAAAAAATTTTGGGGATCTGCTGCACGCGTAAATGATCCGGGATGCCACGAGTTTCTTCTATCATGGATGTATCGAAAAACACAGTAGAGTCAGAATTATTTGAAGAGTCGACACGATTTGGAATATTCGAAGAAGGGTTAATATTTTGGGACATGTGATGGAAATACAATGTCATAAAACGGGTTTGAGAATTAAGTTCGATTAACCTTTCAAAATTTTCAATCACGGGACGGTTCAAGACCTCACATTTGATAAGAATACGAGAAGACAGGCTCCAGAAGCGGTTTTTCAATGGTAGTACTCCAGCTAAGACCTCCAAACTCATCGTATGGGTCGACTGCATGCAACCTAAAGCGATACGCAAACAACGATATTGTATTCGCTCCAGTTTGACCAGATGTGTGTTTGCTGCGGAGCGGAAGCAGAAACACCTGTATTCAATAACAGACAATATCGTTGTTTGGTAAAGCCCTATAAGGTCTCCTGGATGGGCTCCCCACCATTGTCCGGTTATTGTACGAAGAAAATTCACTCTTTGTTGACATTTTTTCATCAGATACCTCACGTGACAACCCCAGGTGCTTTTAGAGTCGTACCAGACACCAAGATATTTGTGTACCAAAACCTGAGAAATCGTTTTACCCATTAATTGTGTTTGAAGCTGAGCAGGTTCATGCTTCCTAGAAAAAACTACTATCTCAGTCTTCTCCGGAGAGAATTCGATACCTAGCTGTAAAGCCCAAGCAGACAAATTGTCCAAGGTATCTTGCAAAGGTCCTTGCAAATCGGCAGCTTTGGCTCCTGTAACAGAGATTACACTGTCGTCTGCAAGTTGTCTTATCGTGCATGAATTTGCCAGACATTCGTCGATGTCATTTACATAAAAGTTGTAAAGAAGGGGGCTTAAACATGAGCCCTAGGGAAGACCCATGTAGCTAATACGAAAAGTTGCCAAATCGCCATGCGTAAAGTGTATATGCTTTTCGGACAACAAATTATGCAAAAAATTGTTTAAAATTGGAGAAAATCCTTGTCGGTGAAGTTTGCCCGAAAGAATGTCAATAGAAACGGAATCAAAAGCCCCCTTAATGTCCCAGAATACAGATGCCAGTTGTTCTTTGCGAGCATAGGCTAGCTGAATATCTGTAGAAAGCAACGCAAGCTAGTCATTCGTTCCTTTGGCACGGCGAAAGCCAAATTGAGTATCTGATAGTAGACCATTTGATTCGACCCAATGGTCTAAACGACGGAGTATCATTTTTTCCATCAATTTCCGGATACAGGATAGCATTGCAATCGGCCTATAAGAGTTGTGATCAGAAGCTGGTTTCCCTGGTTTTTGGATGGCGATCACCTTCACTTGCCTCCAATCCTGCGGTACAATGTTTTGCTCCAGGAACTTATTGAACAAACTCAACAAGCGCCTCTTGGCAGTGCCGGGTAGATTCTTCAACAAGTTGAATTTGATTCTATCTAACCGAACAGAGTCCGGACATACTTTCCTGGCAAAATCAATTTTCTACCGACTTGAAGACTCTTCGCTCTCGTTGACTACATTACGGTTTCTCATTCTTCGGGCTGTGTTCCAAAGAGTGCTCATTGATGTTTCTCTCGAAGTTTCGTTCACGAACCGTCGCCAATACTCGCGTTTCTTTGCTCGGACCAAGCTTTTAAACTTGGTCTCAGGCTCCAAATACCGCTTAAAGTCGTCGGGTATACCTTTCTTCCAAAAGAAGGCCTTAAACGCGTCGGATCTTTGCGTGTAGAGCACTCTTTGTACCCCCACGGAGTAGGAGGACGTTCTTTGATTGTTACGCCCGGATATTTTTTCGTTTGGGCTTGTAACGCGGCGTCGAGTATCAAGCCCGCGAGGAGGTTGTGTTCTTCAAGTGGTGGAAGATGTTGAATCGACTCAACTTCCAATCGATATTCCGTGTGAGGTCATACGGAATATTAATTGATCGCGTGCGAGCTGACCTGTTAGTAATTGAAATTAGAATAGGCAAATGGTCGCTACCGTGAGGATCAAGGATTACATTCCATGTGCAATCCAACCGTAACGACGTCGAACAGAGGGATAGATCAAAAGCACTTGTACGTGCTGAAGGTTTCGGAATACGTGTCATTTCACCGTTGTTTGAAATTGTCATGTCGAAGTCATCGCAAAAGTTATAGATCAAAGAGGAGCGGTTATCATTGTAAGGGGAACCTCAAGCCACGCCATGAGAGTTAAAATATCCCAAAATCAAACGTGGCGAGGGGGGTTCTATTAAATCAAAGAGCAACCGTTGCCCAACCTGTGCTCTGGGAGGAATATATATTGAGGCAATACAAAGCTCTTTACCTTGTATTGTCATTTGACATGCGACAACTTCGATGCCTGGAATCGAGGGGAGGTTAATACGATAGAAAGAATAGCACTTTTTATCCCTAAAAGTACTCCTCCATATGGGGTGTCTCGATCAAGGCGAATAATATTAAAATCATGGAAGTTGAGATCAATATTTGAAGTAAGCCAAGTTTCACAAAGGTAAAATGCACCGCAATTGTTTTTATTTATCAAAACTTTATTTGAAAGACTTTTTGGTAAAATACTTCTACAATTCAACTGTAAAACAGAGATAAAATCCTTCATATAAGCAGATGAATTACAGGGTGACGAAAAAGTCCGGTCACACAGGAAAATCTCAATATTTCAAAGAATAAGAAGAAAATCTGAATCTGGCTTTCATAGCTTTATTCACAGACGACATCTCGGAATTACACCACCTTTCTCTGATCGAATCAGCTTTAGACGTCTCGGAAAGTCGTCGCAAGCGGCGCGCACGTGCTCCACCGGCATCTCGTCCCAGATTTTCGTGATAACTCGCTTGAATTGCTCCAAATTTGTATTTTATAATCGTTCAGCTTCGACATCATGTATCCCCACACGAAATAATCCAGTGGATTCAGATCCGGAGACGACGGAGGCCATTCATTCTTCGAAATGAAATCGGTCAAGTTTTCCCCACACCACGCTTGAACAACCTTTGCGGTGAGGGATGGGGCGCCATCTTGCTGGAAGCAGTAGTAATCGTCTTCAAACAATAGTTTAGCTTGAGGCAGAACATTTTCATTTAAAACCGTGTCCAGGTAGTACGCTGCGTTGATTTTGACCTCTTTATCGATAAAAAAAGAGGCAGTTTACCTCTCTTGCAAATGGCTCCCCAAACAATCACTGACGCCTTATTTTGGAACCGGGAAACGTTCAGCTTGTCCGCAGGAGATTGCTGGAGGCTCACACTCCGAACACGATCATTTTGGCGATTGACTGTTTGCTACAAAACGAATAGCTTCTCGTCCGAAGAAATAATCTCGTCATCTGCGCACCAACCGAGCAACTCCCGCGACCGTTGGTACCTCTTGTCCTTTGTAGCTTTGGTAGCCCCATGAACCACATGTTTTTTGTACGGTGTAAGTTTTAAATCCTTGCGCAGAAGCAGGCGGATTGATTCTCGGTTCATTATAAGGTTCCTGGCCAGCTTCCGTGCAGATTGGGCGGGATTCCGGCGAATCCGGTCTCGTATAATCTATTTCAGCCTTAGAGTTCTCACAGACTCGGTGCCTCCGGTCTCCAGGTACCGATTTATGGTCCGGTACACGAATTTCCGGTTGATTCCGAGCTGTTTTAGGTGTTTGAATATGTGTCCGGGTTTGTATCCTGTCACATATTCAGCGATAACAGCTGCTCTTAACTCTGCCATGGCTCACAACTCAATGTAAACAAACTGCACAGAAACGAAACTCTGCCACTTTGGGCAGCAAAGTTAACCCTTTCATTTGACATATAGATGGCACCAGAGAGATGTAACGTGTAGGCTACAGGTGACCCCAAAAAAGTGTGACCGAACTTTTTTGTCACCGTGTAGACATCGAAGCACAGACTAACAGACGTAACACTGGAACCTAGCTCCATCGCCACAAAAAACGTTCATTTCAAATTTTCAATCGAACAACATTCATCGCGCGAAAACGTCGTCTGGGGCGCTGTCATGCAATCTCATACATATTTTGTAGTTCCCCATTTGACACATGCAGTAACGCTGGCGCTGATGTCGAAATACATTACGCAGCGCGAACACGGCAGCAGATGGTGCTAGTGTTACTAACGTCAAATTTGCAAGCCCAGGAGAAGTTTGCTTCGGTTTTTCCGCAGCATTGTTTGGTTTGTATGTACCTTTCATTCCACTTTGGAAAATCTTAGGACCTTTGAATCGTCAGAATCGGTTTCATCAGAAGACAACAGATCAAAGGGGTTCAATATAATGGTAGAAGTGGTCACGGTCTTATTCAGCATCCCAGCGTAAGCATTAACAGTATTAACACTTGCTACATCGTGCCTTTTTGCAGCAGTAGGCGGCTGTGTGGCCTAACTGCTTGCAATTGGTGCAATTTATAAAACGGGGTACATGCAATCGCACAGGCAGACGAGCACGATCGATCGAGACGTAGCTAGGGAGAGCAGATGCGGCAAACGTAAGGCGAAACGAGTCTGACGGAGTGTACACTTTTGTGTCGCCGACAAGAGACACAGACCGCAGTTGGTCGCAATCTAAAATCTTCACTTTTACGTCGTGGCACAAAAAAATTTTCAAGCAACCAAAGCCGCTTCCCAAAATACACTCGACCGACAGACTTGAATTGGTTATGACACCGTCGATCTCCACGTCTCATGCGGGTATATAAACGCGATACTCGCGTGTGAAAAGGTCGAAGCGAGCTATCCAGCTTTTTACACACCATAATGGCGGGTGCTATAATGCGTGTTCGTAATTTGCGAACCTCTCTGCTTACGTCAGTATCGTGATTTTTGGTGTTTCGGCAACACTTATGTTGCCAGATTTATTGTTTTCCTTGCGAAGTACATGAAAAGTCAAACTGACGTACGAATTTTCCATTATAGCGTTAGCCATTATGGCGCATAAAAAGCTGGATAGCGTTGGCCAGTTCCAGGTCGCCTACCACGACACCGAGCTTGTTGGGTCTAACCTTGGAAATTTCGGTTACGGCCTTGTAAATCTCCGTCAGGTCTTTCGAAATCTGCAGAATGTTTAACGGTTTCGATTTCGGTCCTGCCTTTAGCTGAAAGTAAACAGTGAAACCTGGAAATTACAGCTTGAAGCTTACTCCGATGAAACTACACACTTAGATTTTATTGCCAAGAACTCAACAGCTGATAAATTCAGCGAACTGTTCTACAAGTTTTCGGTAGCATTTTCATGAACTTCGGCAGGCGAGATGCCATTACTTGCTGGTTCACGGTAAATCGATATATTTGCTGAATGTTCGTCGAAATATATTGCTGATATTTGTTAGAAAGTTCGCCGAGCTCGATCAGCTGTTGGGAAGTTTGCCGAGATGAATTAAGTGCCCGGAACAATTTCCGTTCCAGCAACAAATGGGTTAGACCAAATCAGTGGATATGTGGATATATATTATTGGATTGAGTAAACTCATCGGACACTCTAAGTAAACTGATTGAAGATGAAAAACCATTAAAAACATGACGCGCGAAAAACGACATTTCTGGGATGGCAGGTACACGAGTCGTTTCTCCAAGCCCATTCGTTTTAGTCGTGTGTCCAGCTTTTATTTCATATTTTGCTAACCTGCGTTAGGCCATACAGAGCATTCTGCAGCCTACACACCTAAATTGGTGCTTGATCGTCGCGGAATATCTCTGGCTGCTCTATAAAGATTGCTTCCTCTTTCAGATCGCCTTAATGCAGTAATGCATTCATGTGGAGTACGACAAAGGGTCTCCTACGAAAGGCAGAAAATCAAAAGGCAGAATCACGAAAAGCAGAATTACGAAAGGCAGAATATTTCATAAGACAGAATAACGAATCATCTCAAAGAGCACGAATGACAGAACCAAAAAATGGTCTATTTTCTTTTTAACAACACACACTCGCGGCCTTTGGCCGACTCTATTGTCCAAGTGTATGCTGTCCTTACTCGCTACCGCTCGTTCGGACTTAACTAAGGGAAAGAGAACCTGTTTGAATAATCCTAGAAAACCAGTAGATCAGTTGTTTGTATGCGAGAGGCCGCCGCTTCTTACGGCGGGTCGGCGGCCGGCTCGGACCGCGGAAACCATGGCGGCTTTGTGCTGCCTCGGTTTCTTGTCCTCGATTATGCGTCTTCGCTGCATGAATTGTTTTATGTTAATTAAAACCAATAAACCTAACATCGAAAAATTACTCTCCGCGATGCCATGAGAGTCTTAAGGACCTGAGCCAAACCAGTTTGCGCGTTTCGGATCTAATAATTAGGCTCGATTTGCACCCCCATCAAAACTGGTCATCAAATAATAAATGTAAAGTAACAGCTTTGGTACCGTGACCAGGATTCACACTTGGCTGTCGTGAGCTAGGTTCTGCTACCAGTGATTCTGCCTTTCGTGTCCTTCGAAATTCTGCCTTTTGAAATATTCTGCCTTTTGTGTACGGTCATAGAGTTCTGCCTTTCATGATTCTGCCTTTCGTGCTTCTGCCTTTCGTGATTCTGCCTTCTGTGGCGAACCCACGACAAAAGTCTGTTTCACCATCAACGCCAGAACATAACTGTCCTGTACCGCACTACAAGGGAATAAGTTTCTTGAAAATCTTCACCGCGATGGAACCGTCCGTACTTGACTTTACCCTGAAGACCCATCTATTACTCAACGCGTTCCAGCTTGGTAGGGCGACCAAAGCGCACGATACTCGTCTTTAATCGTTCCGATTTATTCGTTGCGATCAGGTCGTTTCAATGCTTCTTGGAGAGTCTCCGGTGGCTCGTATTGACCCTGTGAAGAATACGACTGCGGCAGAAATTTGTCCCAGAACAACATCTTCTTCTTTGCATTGTGACGGGATCGCAAAACTCTGTGACACGATGCCCTTGACCCGTCTGACTGCAACAATTTTGCAAAGAGACAAGCTTTTGAGGACGGATACTGTATGTGACCAAATAATCAGAATATTTACCTGGGGGACGGAATCCGGGACACTCGAAGATAGGTTAGGTTTGACTTCTTATCTTAGAACATCTCCAAGGCAGGTTTTTTCCCCTTGGTTGCTTTGTTGTTTGTCGAGTCCAATAAAACACAATTTTCGCCTTCGGAACGCCTGATTTGATTTCGAAGCACACCTTCTAGGTACCACTAATTCAAAAAAATACCTTCGATTTTTTTCTGATTTTTTAATTCGCCGTTACCATGGACGTCTTTTACTACTGGGCCTATAACCTGATAAAGGTCGACTAATCAGCTCATTGCTCGCTTTTTTACTTTTTTCTTAGCATTTTTTTTTTTTCAACAAAACAGGCAGTGTATGTGATTTTTTAAATGCTAGACTAAAACTGGGAAAAGTGACTTATGCTCAGAAAAAAACCACTTTCAGGCAGAACTCCAACCCGCAAACTCTCTGTCTCTGGCAAGAAACCATGGACTTCGGAATTAGCTCGTAATACTTTTCTTATCATCTCTACGTTTTTGTGACAATCATTAGTGAATCATTTTAGGCACACTCAAGAAATTTTTCAAACATTTTCAGGCTTCTTAAACACTGACATTCACATTGAATCAAAGCATCGTTTTTTTCTCAAATATAACGTAGGCCATGTGCAATACTGCGAGGAGGAAAATTGAATTTCCCTAATGTGTTTGCCCTAGTAAAATGAAAAGCATGATAGAGACAGTAGACGTCTATCATCAAAGAGACTGTTTGATTCGCATTGTTTAGCAGCATGTCTGTTAGACCAATAAACCGTTATCAAATATTGTGTCTGGGAAATATTATTGTCTCTTGGATTACGACATTATGATATCTGATTGTGTTTGCTATGAACTTAGAAAACGTGATTTAAGTAAAGAAACTTGCTTTAGATTACCTCGCAATAAAAAAAAGTGAATCGAACATTAAAAAACGAAACTGTAAGAGCCAAACGAGAAACGATCTTCAATTTTAGTGACTTTTCTGCAGCCTCATGGCTCCCGATGGCACTAGCATTTAATGTTATTTGATTGCGCTAGAAGTAGAAAAAAAGAGCACTGAAAGTCCTCCAGAACACGTCATTTGTAAACGTTCTCGAAACGAAAATTGACATTCGATTTTGCTCTCTAACTACCGTTTTCCATCTGATATGCGCTTCACGGAGACGAAGAAAGGAGAAAACTTTTTCCTCCCACCTCGTCCCGAAAAAAAAGAGGGAAACGAACATGACACTTTCCTTCACTCGTTTGCCGCTGCTTTTTTTATTCCCTAATGCCAGTGTGAAATGGAGAACCGGTATTCCGAACACACATACACTTGACGGCACCAAAGTCGGACAAAGAGACTTCGACTCCTGGGCGCACTCACTGTTAGCAGCCAGTAAAAGTCGTTTTCCAACAACACGTCCGCTCCCCCCAGTGCACAGGTGCCGGGCTCAGCTGGCCAACCGAACGACCGTTTCGGGTGAGAAAGTTCCACTTTCACGGGAAATTTGAGATAAGATAGCAGCGTCGTCGTGTGCCATTTCGTGCCCAACCAACGTCATTGATTCTGGCCTGAATAAACTCATTTCCTTGCGAACGAGGGCGAGGGATTTTTTTCTTCGGTTGAAATCATATCAATGCCGGTGACACAGCAGTACAGAGACAAGGGGCGACCTGTTGCCGGATGTGAATCGGAGAGGGGGAATTATTCCGGTAACGTTTTGTCTGGAGGTTGGAATAACAGTGGTTTGGGAATAAGTTCTACGGTATTCGAAGTCAGCTGAAGAGTTTCGATTAGTAGGTGGATGTGTCTTTAAAGTTTATAACAATTAAATTGTCTCGAAGTGTTTCAGGAATGGTACGAAAAAATTTTGAAATTGCCAAAAATTCATTCGTATTTCAAAGCTGTAAATGGATTAAACTTAAATCGGAGGTTAATTCAATGGTTAGTTAAGCTAGCCATTTGCAGACTTCGCTTGCCGAATAATCCATACTCACTTTCTGCCTAACTTTTCACCACCGTGTAGATTGTTCCTCATTTGACAGCACACACTCTCTGCACTCTCTCTCTCTAGCGACCGGCGAAGAGCGAGAGAAAAAATCGCTAATATTTACCATTTCAGATTTACTTGCTAATCAGCTGTTCTACGGAGCGGTTGTTTTTTCCGTTGTTTTGGTGGTGCAATCTGTTTGTAATTTTTTTTGCTGTGCTATTTTGCCTCCCATGAATGCCGGCTTTTGCTGATACCAAAGTGATAAGCTTAAGGATTGTTTTGCTACTTTGTCTGGGCGAGCAATAATCTTAATCACCGTATAGTGCGTCTTCGTTCATCATCTCAGTTCGAGGTAAGTCGAGTTTTTATAATTCTCTCTGGTTAATTAAATAGAATTAATTCTACAGAAACAATGATATTGTACCTACTGGTTGCGCTGTTGGTGGGAACATCCTCCTCCAACTATGTTTATCAGACAAAGTTTCTGGACGTTCCTTTGGACCACTTTAGCTACGTTAATGAAACCGTCACTTTCAAGCTAAGGTGAGTCACACAAATTTAGGTTTGTTCAATAATCTTGAGCAAACATTTATTTTCAAAGATACCTCGTAAACGACACCTACAACACGGATGGCTCCGGTCCCATTCTGTTCTACACCGGCAACGAGGGTGACATCGAACTGTTCGCGCAGAACACCGGCTTCATGTGGGAACTGGCCCCAACGCTGAAAGCCTCGCTGGTCTTTGCCGAGCATCGCTTCTACGGAAAAACCCTTCCCTTCGGTAATGCATCGTACGATTCCCCCCAGCATCTCGGTTATCTCACTTCGGAACAAGCGCTGGCAGATTTCGCCTTTCTGCTGGCGGAAATCAATCCGATCAATCGAACGACACGTGGCCGTCCAGTGGTTGCCTTCGGCGGTTCGTACGGTGGAATGTTGGCCGCCTGGTTCCGGATGAAGTATCCTCACTTGGTGGTGGGAGCAATCGCCGCATCCGCTCCTATCCGTCAGTTCGACGCAAATTGCGGAGTGTTTAATCAAATTTTGACATCGGTTTTCACGGTGGCCTACACCCGAGAGTGCTCGCAGAACATTGCCCGCTCCTGGGAAGCGCTTAAAAATTTCTCTTCTACAGTCGATGGACTCAAGATCCTACAGGATAAATTCAAGTTCTGCACTAACGTTACCAAAGCGGAGGATATTACGGGAACGTTTTTCGACTATCTACAGGATGTGTATGGAAATCTGGCAATGATTAACTACCCGTACAACTCGACGTTCCTAGCACCGGTACCAGCGTATCCGGTGCGAGAGTTTTGCGGACGACTTGCGGAAAATTTCACCGGTGTGGAGTTGATTTCCCGTCTGCAGGAAGCACTTAGCATCTACTCGAACTACACCGGCCAGACTAAGTGCCTTGATATCAGTTCCTCGTACGATAGCAATTTTGGTGACAACGGCTGGGAGTTTCAATCGTGTACGGAAATGATGATGCCCATGTGCTCGGAAGGCGGCGAAAAGGACATGTTCCCCAAAAAGCCTTGGGACGAGAAGAAAAACTCCGACGAGTGTTTCAAGAAGTTTGGCGTACGACCGAAGCCGAACGTGGCCTTCACGATGTATGGCGGCCAGTTTTTAGAGTAAAAAAAGTAAAAATTCCCTCCTCTATGAATTTGATAGCAATTTGTGTCATTTCAGTGGTGTTTCAAACATCATCTTCAGCAACGGTCTGCTGGATCCGTGGTCTGGTGGTGGCGTACTGAGGTCAGGCAATAACAACATAAAGATTGTGTTGATTCCCGAGGGGGCTCATCATATTGATTTGCGTGCTGCAAACGATAACGATCCGGGCTCCGTGCGGGCGGCTCGGGATATCCATCTGTACAACATTCAACAATGGTTGAAGCAGTTCCGCAAGGCAAAGAAATATCGCTGATCGAACCAAAACCCCAGAGATTTTTACATGGACATTATTTCACTAGATAGTTTATATTAAAAAAAGAAGTAATCATTGAAATATAACATATACTTAAATAATTTTCGGTCCAAACAGCGGCGACTGTTTCACGAACTCGTCTAGCTTGGTTTTGAACAGATCCGAGGTGACCGGCGTTCCGATCGTCCACAGAGGATTACGCACCACGTATTCCACCCAAATCTAGTTAAAATAAAATTATTATAAACAGAAATTTCTATGAAGAAATTAGGTACTCACCCTGCTGTACAACTGGAGAAGAAAGTCCTTAATGCCAGTTGATGTCGTGTCCGTGTTCAGTACAAACTTCAGCCCGGAGGAAACCTCCACAAAGTGCAGGGCGTATTTGTTCGTTTTGTAGTACAGGAAGCCCTCCTTCGGATCGACCGGAGAGATTTTATTCACGAACGATTTCAGCGAAAACAGCATTCCGTACATCAATTTCGATTCCTGAGAAAAAAACCAACGATTCACATTTTACCCCTTATCACCCTTGCTGATACTCAGCAAAGTGCAAACTTTTAATGACAACAATTACCTCATCCTTGGTGATTCCCGACTGCTTCAGCCGATTCCACTCGCCGTAGTACAGCAACGTTCCAAATTTATCAAATATGTAAAGATTATAAATCATTTTTCAGTAATAATACCAAAATTAAATTCCATTTAATCCAGCTCCAGTCGTCGTGTTTTTTGCTGCTGTTCTCTTTGACAGATAGAAACGTAAACAACCGTGAGAGTGTGTGAGTGCCAGCCAGCCGAAAATGCTGTGAGCACCGTGAGTGGCACAATGTTGTGACAGTTCTAGCTTCATGTTTTGCACGTTTCACTTCGAATTGTAATTTTTTTCATGATTTAGCCGTAAATTTGTAATACAAAATGCTTGCAACCCTATCAAGGACCTATTCCGGCGTTTCACTTTGCTCGGCTAATCAATTTCTCACTCAACAGACGCGGGTAAGTACAATATTTTCACCCCGTTACAAATCCCCTTGTAATGTTTTTGTTTACGCAACCACCCAGAACACGTTCATCCTAAAACGCCGCACCCCACCGAAGCTGCACAAAAAGAACCAAAAACCAGACAAGCTGCGTGGTCGCCACTTTGTCTACGATCTGGTCGAGGATACCAACATCAAGAAGAAACCCAACCTGGAAGTGGTTCTAACATCCTTCGTAGATGGTGTCGGTTCAAAGGGAGACATAGTCTCCCTAAAGCCTCATGTAGCCTACAATCAACTACTGTTGCCTGGCTTAGCGGTATATAAAACACCCGAGGCGGTGGTCAAGTATGCCGTCCCCGAACAGGATAAGCAGAAGGAGCTACACAGCTCGGCGCATGCCGCACGGACCGTCAGCAAGCTGGAGGAAATCGTTCTAGCCGTGGTGATGAACAAAGACCACCCGTGGGTCCTGGAGCGATGGCACATAAGGGCGTCTCTGCGCAAGGCGGGCTATTACGTTCCCGAGGAGGCAATCACCCTGCCCGAGCAGCCTATCGAAGGGCCGGATTTGCTTAAGCAGGGTAAGGAATTCATTTGCATTGTGACGGTGAACAATCTGGAAAAGGCTAGGCTACGGTGCCGCATTCACCACTGGAGCACGGAACCGAGCGAACGGTTGCCGTACGTTGCCGAGCACTGGCTGCAGCCGGCCGAGCCGTTGTTTGGTGCGACACCAGCGGAACCAACGGAGGCGAAAAAGGATTGAGTTGAAACTAAATTAGTAGAGGTTTTACTGTTTATTAGGAATGAATAAATGTAAACTCGGAAAATCTAGTTTTTGCGATTATTTTAATTTCTATTCGTTTTTCAGATATGTTATTGCATGAGCTATTTTCAAATTTGTCTTAATTACTGGGTCCCAAGCACAATTTTTTTTAGTTTCTTAACATCATTTTACAAAAAAAATTATATTTTTGAGCATTCAATGTGCATCATATGATATGAGTGGAAATACTGTCCAACCTAATTAACGAAAGGTATGGAATATAAATGATTTTTGTACTTCTGTTCTACTTCTTTACGTGAGACTGAAAACGGTTCTAAGAAACTCATTCTCCAATTCTTCCATCAAGTTATTGCTCAACCTTCTTGGTTAGTTTCCTTGTCTTGTCTTCCTGCATCTCGCAAAGCCACCTAGAGACAGTTCACAAGCTCGAACCACCGAAAGTCGGAGAGGTGGCCACATTTATTTCTTTCGGTACAGCCGTTGAGCAACTGTGTTGGAGCACTTAAACATCATTTTGTAAATCTGTTGCTGATTCAAGTGCTGATCGATAGGCTGCCGGACAACGACAAGCGAGAGTGAGTGCGGTTCAAGAGAGGGAAGAAGAAAGTAACTCTCCGGACGTTTAGCAATTTCCTCTTTGAGATAGTCTCGAAAGCCTGCGAAGCGAACGTCAGAATGGAGTTTAAACTGATCGGAACCGCCCACACCGTGAGTAAGCCGAAGGAGAAGGGACACAGCGAAACCGAAAGTCAAGCCAACAGCGGAGATACAATGATTCTGAAGTCAGTGTCAGCGCACAGATCACCGGTTGCGGTATTACCAGGACCTCAGAAACCTGCTGTACGCTGACCGAATGAAAGTTGTCGACCTTGCTGCGTGTGTCTGAACGGTCTGAACGTACACAGATCGGCGTCATTTGAGTTCAAGTTCAAATGTATCGCCGGGGACTGCAGACAATCACATAACAAACTTTTCCATCCAATTGAAAGTACAGTTAGAACCAGCGCGTACATTCGAACGAACAACATCACGCCGTTCCGGATGATTCTGATAAGACTTTACTGTGGAGAAAGTCTATCACTGTGTTGGTCTTTCTGGACGAAGGAGGTCCACCTATCGCTTCTTATAATAGACGACCAGAGAGCCCCCCTCCCATTTGCTTCGCTTGAAACCAAGATCGGGGCAGTGATAGATCCGATAGCAGTGTACTGCAAGCTCTGATGGAGAATCCCGAGCTACACGCAAACGTTTGTAAGCAAGTCGAAGGCTATGCTCATTTGGACACTGGAGAATTTGAAGCCACTGAATCTGGTAAATCATGGTATCTGCCCCTAAATGTCGTACAAAACCCAAAAAAAAAACAGGGAAGGTACGTCTTATGTGGGTAGCGACGGCCATGGTTCACGGCTGCTCTCTTAATTCACAGCTGCTGAAAGGCCCTGATATGCTGGTTTCGTTGATGTCCGTAACTGCTGTATTAAGGGAGAAAACGGTAGCAATAGATAGCGATCTCCTTGAGATGTTGCACCAGATAAAAACTGTCGCGCGGGATCGAAGATTCCAACAGTTCATCTTCCCAAAAGATTCCAAAAAATCTGCGCGCGTGTATGTCACGGACGTTGCCACCTTCGGTTCGACTACGCTCTAGAATATGCTGGACAATATCCGAATGCAGCAGCGACGACAATATAGCGCCATAACGTTGCAACTAGGCAACTAAGTGTACGAATGCGGTAAAGTTTAGCCACCAGACGGGAGGTTTCGAAATCAGGAACTTGGTCTCGAATTGCTGTTCACATCACCGAAGACAAAGCGTCATCACACGAACGCGTACTGGGATCCCGAACTTGATGAGTTCTCTTTCTCAACACAGCACCGTCAAGAATGTCTATTGTACCTCTCCGTGGAAATGCGGCCAACGAAACGAGCAGTGTTAAACTACGTAATGGACTTCTTCGAGGTGGTTCACGATCCACGGCAGGATCATCGTGCAGCACCTATGGTGCAGTGGTTGCAACTGGGCTGAATCTATCAATGACGACTGCTGGGAAATATGGAAGCACTGGATTGTTGTACTACCAAAAGTGGAGAATATTCGTATTTCTCTTTGCTACCTCGGAGATGCCCATCGTCGGTCGTGAAATCGATCGGGATCCACATCTTTTCAGATACCAGCGAACCTGCTTACGGATACGTCGCGTATTCGCGAACTATCATCAATGGGGTCAAATGGTCACCAAAGTTGCACCATTAAAACGACAGTGTATTCCGCGATTAGAGTTGGTGGTGGCCATCCTTGGGGCGTGTATGAACAATGATTGTGGCGCATTCACTGAAGGTCGACCGATGGACCAATTCACGCACAGTTTGGAGTTGAATCCGATCGGACCAGTATAGGTTCAAACAGTTTGTAGCGTTTAGGATCGGAGAAATTCTGGAGCTCACGAAGGTGACGGATTGACGTTGGGTCTCTACGAAGCAGAATGTTGAATTAATTGACGCAGTGACATCGCAGCAGTAATCCTGCAAGCGAAGGCGTATGGTATAAGGGCCCTACATTCTTGTATAAACCCGAAGATCAATGGTCCAGACTGGAGCTACCAATCGAGGAGACGGACTAAGACGCCAGTGGGCATGTTAATTTTCACGGCGTGGTTGACGTGGCCGGGTACTCGAGGTGGAAGACATTGCAACGAGTGATGACATACGTGGTGCGATTCATCGACAACTGTAAGCGGAAGGTAGCAAAGCTGTCGATGGTTACCATTGAGGCGGCCGTTTCTGGACAAAGACGGCGTGCTGCGTTTTGGCGGACTAACGTGTATGGTCTGCATTGGTAAGTTTTTTACAGCGTTCTTATGTCATGTATGATGCAAAAACGTGAACTGGGACTGCGGCTGTTAAGGAGGAGATGTTGTCCTGCAAGCAAACTTGGAACTTGGGCGAGATGCCCGCAGGTAGAAAACCCATAACTTGCAAGTCGGTCTTCAAAGTGAAGAAGGGTGAAGGTGAAGCTCCTGACAGATATAAGGCCAGGCTTGTGGCCTGCGGCTCTACTCAGCGCTATGGCTACGATTTCGCTGAGACGTATGCCCCAGTTACCAAACTGGATATCGTAAGGACGACGCTAGCCGTAGAAAAGCAGAAGCGTCTACAAATTCATCAGCTCGATGTGAAAACGGCACTTCAAGAGAAGATTTTTATGGCTCCACGCGAGGGTCTGACCGTAGTATCGAAAAAGCTTGTGTGCCGTCTGAACCGTGCCTTGTACGAACCGAAGCAAGCTTTGCGCGCGTGTAACGAACAGTCGTCACCAGACTGGGTTCAAGCGCAGTGAAAATGACCAATGCCAGTATGTCAAAGGCAAACGATTAATCCTATTCCTCTACGTTAACGACATTCCCGTCGTTGGACGTGATGTGGAAGCAATTTTCGTGATCAAGAGCTGCGTCAATAAGAAATTTGCCAAATCGGATCTAGGAGATGTGAGCTGAGGTATGCGTATCGAGAGAGACATCCAGAGGCGGTTCATGAGGGTTTCGCAACGAGGATACTTGCAGAGCCTTCTTCGGTGCTTTTGCATGGAGGATTGCAAACCTGTCTCCACACCGATCGGGTGCCACCTGAAGCTGTTGAAAGGAGCTTAAACTGATAAAGCTTTCCGTGCGCTGGTGGCTTGTGTATACATTGCACACACTTCACGGCCGGACTTATGCGTAGCAGTGAACGTGTTCAGTCAGTTGCAGAGTTGTCCAATGAATAAACACTGGGGCTACTTGAAGCGGTTCGCTATGTAAAAGGTACTCTTGATGGTGGTGGTGGTGAAGCGTTGATGGTTCTACCAGATGCCAAGTGGCTACATTCTGTGAGTCTTCCGAGGCACAGTGGCTTGGATAACGCGGAAGTAGCCAACAGTCGCTTTGTCTTCGACTGAGGCCGAATTTGAGGCGTTGTGCACAGCCGCCTGTGAAAGCATATGGATGCAAAGGTTCTTAGGAGAAGAACCAAGGAATAGTCGCCGTATGAAACACGCCGATATCAACTTTATCCAAGAACTGGTGCAACAAGGTGATATCGTTATCGAGTACATCTCTTCAGAATGACTCCTGGAGGGGGTTCGCGTTCGTGGTTCCAGAAATTGAGCACAAGTAATGAGAGACTATTTCAGTCACAGGTGTTCACGCGCAGCCCTGCTGTAAACTGTAAGTTTGACGTTTTGTTTTTGGCGCTATCATCAGCCAGTTTTCTTTTACTTTGTTGTTGTTCGTTTCAGTCATTCTCAAATATACACGTTGAATAGTTGTGCGTAATAATTTTCCTTTTCCTGATGTCCGTCCGAAATCCAGAATCTTATCAAGAACTACGAGTGACCTGTTCGAAAAAAATGCTTTTTTTGTTGAAAAAGAAAAAAAAACAATGATAATCCAGTTCTTCACCGAAAAGCTGTTAAGCATCCAACAGCCGTACTGACCGGTTCATTTCACCGAGGTGATAATGTTTGGCTTAGTAGCGTGCAACAGTTTGAAAATGCCGCCTATTTTTATTGATACTAGTGTGCAAATCAATACCGAAGTGTATATCCCTTGCCGACCGGGCCCGTATAATTGCGTAGGTAGAAGGTGACTCAAACAAATCCTTCTCTCTCGCTTGTTGAACGTCCTATTCATTATTTTATTGTTCACAATGTTAGTGTCAACATCGCAGCTGCTACGAGAAATAAAAAACCTGAGCAAGCAAGTGTTTTTATATAGGAATTGCTTCGATTTAGGTTTTGTTATCCGTCATGTTTTACCTACACAATTATGTGGGCTCGGTCGGAAAGAGATATCGGTATTTTTAAAGACCGAGTACCTTAGGGCAACTTCTCTGTGGATCAATACTTTGTGCTACAACAAAATGGAGCGCTATGTCATACGTCTAATCGGACCCAATACTGGCTGAATTTGAAGTTCTGGCCAAAATATTTGTGCCCCTAACAGCAGCAGGACGTTATCCGTTGAATTATAAGATTTGGGCGTATGTTGAATGAAGCAAGAGCCTGTGAACACCCTAAATTCTTACATAGTGCGCACATGGCGGTCGATGCCGGAAGACTACGTTAAACAGGCGTGTTAGCTTCCGTCATCGTCTTGATGACGTCATTGCTAAAAATGACACATCGAGTTTATTTGTCGGATAGAACCTTATTCAGATTTGTAAGGTTAATTCAAAAATGTGGATTGTACTCAAATTTGAAAATATTTCATTAGGCGTCTTAGTAGTATGATATATGAAATCAGAAAAATCCAGAGTCCATTAAACTCTACTAGAAATTGGAGAAGTAAATATTGAGAATATTACTAGTCCGTACAAATACGTATTTCGAATATGACTTATATTCATCATCAATGCTTGCTTACCAGTCCACATATGCACAGATGATAAATGTGAGTAATCTTCGAAATACGTATTTGTACGGACTAGTAATATTTCTTATATTTACATCTCAAATTTCTAGTAGAGTTTAATGGAAACATAAAATATTTTTTTCTAATTTGATATTACTGCCTAAATGCACTTCGAATAATTTTCTATAGTAAAATTATCAAAAATTTCTGCAATGAATTTGCTTCAATTCGAACCAACGATTTGAGAGAAACCCAAAAATGATAAGACGAGCACTTTATTATTCCTAGCAGTGCATTTTGAACAGTGTTTCCTTTTCCAATTTATTTTCATCAAAAAAAAAGACCATCAGTGAAAGTCATTCGGAGTTGTTTATGAATATATTAAAAATTGATTTTATCTTTGGTTACAAGAATTAAATGAATGAATTTTCATATAATTATATGCTAGAACAGGACTTGACAAGACAAACCTAAAATCACGCAAAGCTCTGTCAAGGTGACAGCCCCATCTGATCGGTCGATTTTATTTAGCGCAATGTTGAATTTCATTATTGCAAAAAACTATCGATATTCTTCTACATTCGAAATATTCAAAAGTTACGTCCTAGATTATAGAAAGTAATGATCCAGATTTTTAAGAATTGAAATGTTTGAAATTTAAATATGGTAAGCAGCATCATTTTCGGTAGTACTGCTGCTGAACTCCTTGGCACTTTCGATAGAAACTACTGACACAAAAATAGTCTGATTGTAACAAATTTCTTTTTCGCCTCAGCGAAAGAGAGATTGAACAAACCCTCCTCCTGCCGCACGGCTATGTTAAAAGTCAATCATTCTCGTTTCCAATGTAAGCTCAAAGCTCCACCAAGTAAGCTTTCCATAGCAACAAATCTACAAAGGCGAGCGCGAGAGAATCGACTGCCGGACCACTCAGCAACCAAACTCCGTCTTTGTTTTGTGGTCCGTTCACGACCGCATACGGCGCAGGTGATTGCGGTAAGTAGCTTACCTTACTGCGGCCATGTGGTGAGCGTCTTACCGTGCTGTAGTAGGTCTCGTGGGAGAGGGCTCGCCATCATCATCGCGCAAAATACGGAACAACCTCCTGCTTGGGAGCGTGGAGCGCCATGCGCTGTTTTACCGCAGTCGAGTTCGAACTGTGAAGTGAAGTGCACCTGTTTGCTTGCTTGCTGCTACGCGCATGAAGAGTGGCGAGCCTCATCTCTTCTGCGGATTTTCTGCGGTCAGCTGTGATGGCGGCTGGCAGTGAGTGAGTCTCAGTGGTTTACGCACGCGAATTTCACCGTTACCGACCGCAACTGTTGTGGATTTCGCGAAACCTTGATTACTGTGTGTGTGTGCGGTTTGATCTTCCGATCATCACTTGAGGCGGGTTGAGAACAAAAACAAATTCCTTGGGGCGGTGTTGAAACATTGTTGTGACAGCCGTAAATAAAACGGCGCTAGAAGAAACAGAAAACGGGTTCACTGTTCGTTTCCCCCGCAAGTCACTTGAACTCTGCCTAATTTCAGTGGGATTTTTTCCTATTTCGGGGAATCATTGTTGGCCTAATGTGAAAGGTGAATGCTGTAACGGGAGAAATTTTGCTCGAGCACTGAGCATGTGGTAAAGTTAACTCGCGCTAAGCTAAGCGTTGTGTGTTCGGTACGAAGCCGAAGAGAAATCGTGTACTTCATAGGCGTGTGTGAAACAAGCGGAAACATTCCGGAAGGTATTTGAAGAGTTCTCCTTCGTAGCGAACCTCTTACAATAAGCGGCGAGAAAGGGAGAGAGAGAAAAACTGCCGAACAGAAGAAAAAATCAATCGGGAATCTCGGGAGTTGATCGCGCGGTGACCCAAGTGTGGCTTGATCCTGTCCTGTGTGTGTGTGAATGCGCGCGCGGAGGAAAACGCGCGATTGATAAGGGAGCGACGCACGGAACAGATTCTACGAGGCATAACCGTTGTTCCGTTTGTTGGTGGAATAGCAGCAACAGCAAAAAAAAAAACAGCAAAACAACAATTTCCTGAACATCGAAGTGCGGTCCTCCGGTGTTGAAGCAGTAGCTGGCAGCAGCAGCGGTGAGTCTTCTACTGAAGATCGCTTAGATCAAGCTTGAATAGCATGTTTTTATTAAAGCACAGCTGTGCTGCACCTTTTTTAATAAGCGTATGTGTATGTAGAATGTGAAGAAAAATAAAGTGAAGCTTCCTTCTTCTGCCTACTGTTGCGCTGTGGGGAACGTTGGGAGGGTTTTGGGTGTAAGCGCAGGGAGGCACCGCTAAAAGGCTGGAAGGCGATCTGGTTTAGCGTTGACCGCTACTTGATTAGCCTGTAGCTAGGGCGTATGCACTGCAAATCGATCAGAATCGTTTATTTATGTGTTCTGATTGCACGAAGAGATACGAGGCTGTGTGTATATTCTGCCATTAGAGATGCTTAGAAAGCAGAGGCTTTGGACTAATTTCGTTATTTATTATTTCCTCTTCGACGAGGAAGACGTCGGTTGGTGCGATCCTTCGGCGGAGGTTGAAAGTTCTGATAAAATAAGTACTCGGTAAGGTTTCTGGTTTGGTACAATTTTATGGCCGTCAAAATGTCGGACTCTGTCTATTTTTTAAGATTCTTTTTAGGCGTTATCTAGATTTTTATGCAGTTTTATTTAAACTTTTATCAAGTAAAATGTTCCTAGATTTTTTCGAGATTTTTAGAAGACATGATTGGTACTCTTTCCAAAGGTGTTCTAAATTTGATTTTAGTTCGAAATATTTGCATTCATTCGGGACTGTTCTCCTGAATCCTTTTCTAACTTCTAAACTTGTTCTAGATATTTTCAAGACTTCTATACTTATAATTGAGGGCTTCGAAACTCTCTGTTTTAAAATGCTTTCGGTTTCTTTTGGAAGCTCCTTCTGGTTATTTCAAACACTATTTAAACTCAATTCAAAAAATTTTTCGGGACACTTTTTTAAGACCTTTTCGAACTCAGAGCTAAAAATATATGAGAAACAGATTATTCTCATTTATTTAGGTTTCTCTAAAATTTGTCAGGTTCCACGTAACTTCTTTTTGGATCCTTAGATTTCATTCAGACTATCATGAAATTCTTCCGGTACGCGTTTTAGACAATTTAGAGCCTTTCTTAGTTCTGTCAATCTGTTTCCAAAATCGTTCAAATTCATTGTCTCTCTCTCTCTCTCTCTCTGTAAAGACCATACTCGGATAAAAATATTCTTAAAACTTTCAAGGAATGAATGAACTACATATTGGTTATGTTTTCATCTCTAAACTCAATGCCCACACCTCAGACTTAACACTAGCCATCAAATACTGTATAAAACTTTCACCCACTATTTCTTCAAATCCTGGTCGTTTTCGAACACCTTCTCCTTTTTCCGGAGCTTGTGCTTTATAATCAGCCAAAATTTTTCTGTTACGCGAAGATCTAATGAGTTTAGCAGATTTACCTCCTTTGGCTTCGTTAGCTCTGTACAACTCCATCACCGGTACGATGCCAAATCTGGCCAAAACAGAGTGTCACCTTTGTGGGACCGAAAGAAGGTCCAATTCCTGTGTATACCTACCACTTGAGTCAGAAAGACTTTTCATTCCTTTAAAATACAAAGGTATCATCCCCCTGGTTACGATGAATTTCGGTTGCAACAACCACTCGCGGTACAGCTCCCTGGCGCGGGATTTTGCCACCGTTTTCTGTTCGAACTGTTGAACAGGTACGCGCCTACCTTACCTTGAAGACATGAATTCCGGCCCGCTTCATTGTCTGCTGCACGAATCAGTCATAAGAATCGATCTTTTTGGCGGCGTTCCAAATCAAATGATTCAAATTCCTCACCTTCCTTGCCCTGACGGAGTCGGTAGTCTTCGCTTTTCTTCCGCTGCCAGCGCGTGTTTCACCACATTCGTACTTGAGAGTCATCTCGATAACAACTCAACAGATTGTGACGAAATTTTGCACATGTAAACATTACACTCTAAACTACCATTACTCAAAATGTCATCAATTCCTGCCCATGCAATATAAATATCACAATAAAGTGATATTTTTTTTCAAATTCTATCTAATTCTCTTCAGAAATCATTCAGACTCTTTGAAATTCTTCCGGAACACATTTGAGACTCTTTGTAATTCATTTGTAAGGTCTTTCAAGACTTCAAGATTATTGGTACTGTTTCAAAAACATTTTCTAGACAGTGTTGAGATAACCGTTAATCACTTTTTGCTTTGTAAAATATTATCTAAACTCTTTCGAAATCTTTTGTGTTACTTTCACGATTCTTTTTTGAGCTTCTTCAGGGCTCGTTCGAACACATTCAAGACTTATTTCTCATCTTTCGTAAGTTTGTTTCTATTTTCAATCTTTTATCTAGACATTGACATGTTGAAGAGACCCCCTAGACTTCTTTTAGATCACTAAATTGTTTCAAGAATTTTCCAATTTCTTTCTAATTGAATTTAGGCTCTCTAGACTTTTGAAGTAGAATACTTCTCTCAGGAAGTTCGGCTACATAGGGATGTGAAATGAAAATCTAAAACCGAAAAAAGGGAAAAATATGTCCAATTTCAAATGCTAATAAATCGGTTAGTATTCGATGGATTTCTTTCATTATTACCGCAATAGATTGGAAAATTTTCTAAGATTGTTCTCAAATGAAGATAATTGTAATTTTATTATTCAAACTATTGTACTATTTAAAATAGTCAAACCTTGTAAAAACGAAAAATTCGACCTCTGGTCGTCATATGATTCCCAAGCACGGTCGACAGAATCATATACCTTGTAATTGAAAACATGCTATTTGGCCTGTTTCAGCCGAAGCCGCTCATAATAGTTCTAGACAGCGACAACAGCAGTCATTTCTTAGCAGCAGCAGTAGCAGTGCAGTGGATACCAGCGATAGCGAATAGCGGCCACAGCTGGGGTACAGCAATGGATAGCGCACTAGTTGCAGCGGATCTCAGCATCGAAAGCAGCTGGGCCAGCTGATGCAGAAGCAGCGTTACCATTGGCAGCGTATAGCGGCCACAACTGTGGTATGGCTACGGATAGCGTAGCAGTTGCAGCGAGTATATCTGACCATGAAGCATTTATGCAATGATTTAATGGAAATTGCAATTGCAGCAATTGGCCTTTTTCAAGGCTACTAAGCATAATGAATGGTTATTAATAAACTGCAACTAAAGTTTGATGCTGCTGCAAATGCACAGCAGTGTGATGTTTATTACGATTTGTTGATACTGTTGTTAACAAGCGGTATATACGAAACAAATCCGATTTCAAACACAAAAGTTTGGCACGTTCTGCTCACGATGCTGAATCTGTTTTAGAAAATTCACAACACTTAATTAACAAGGATGTAACGTTTTGAAAAAGACGGTTAAAGTTTGACATTACAGCAGAATTTCGACCTTCATACACATGTAATAATATACGAAAAGTATAAGAATAATTATACCGCTTGACACCATTAAATTAATAACCCTAATCTATTGGCTGACAAAGTGGAATAATCGGACTGGACTTAAAATATATTGAAGAACCATTTAAAAGTATGTCTTTATTCAAAGGTTTTTTGATTCGAACTAAATGATTTTTAACTCTTTGCTATATGTAGCGATTACTTCGATTTGCATTGCTTGCTGCGTTGTACACTGCAACATAATCGAGTGTATTTCCAAAGCTATCTTTCTTGTAAAAGTATTCTACTTCAAATTTGCGGTCGTGGCTTTGTACACAACCCTCCTGTGTTTTTTGGGTTTTTTTATAGAAACTAATTAAACTCTATTTGAGAGGAGATCGAAGTAAACCACGAACGCGAACGGGCGCAATTTTTTCTACTGCGTCACAATTTTCTCGCTAAATATTTTCAATTTGTTGTTTTTGGTTAAAACAGTGTTATATAAAGTTGGTTTTCACCGAAAGCCCCCGTTGCCTTCCGTAATTGAAGAAACAGCCACAACACGCAGGTTGCAGTATTAGTCAAAGTGCATGAAGATCAGGCGGATTGGAGTGCCTGTTGAAACTTGGGAAGTAATCGAAACCGCCATGAGGAGAAGTTTTCGCAACAGGAGCCAGCGAATGTCCTATAAATTTTCCTTTTCAATTCATCCAAGCTGAGTGATACAGATGAGTGTGATCGATTGGGGACACAAAATAAGGATTGACTGAATAGGACTGGATCGAATTGTAGATGGTGAGAGCGTTCTTTTTCTAGCTTAGTGTTTCTCTGCAATTATGTTTAATACTAATGCAGTACGGCAGGTGGATTTCTGCAGATCTGTATCGCGTTGTTTGTAGAACTTATTAAGGGTACAAATCGAAATAACTCGACAAAAAATCATCGGTTTGCTAGTACATATATTCAAACAACGGATTCAGATTCAGCATACGTTCTCGTTCCCCATTGCCTACAATGGTAAATCCTGAATTTGTCTCACCCCATCTTACTAAAACAAATAACGGTTTAGATCGCGCAATAGGCTTCTGAGTTTTCAAATTTGTATTTCGCCTAATATGCATCAGTTATCATAAAATTACCAGAGCTGTACCTTATTAAAACAATTCCTATCCTGTGATACTCGTAGAGATGCAGTGGTGCACCATCCCTCTCCTTCCCAAGTAGTGCCGCCTTTTGGTCGTGGCCGGCGTCGTTATTGCTCAGTGGTAAAAGTATTGTGAACCAGTGAAAATTGCACGATGAGAATGTAACACTAGTCCTAAGCACCATAAATCTGATTCATTTTGCAATTTTCTTGGTTCGACCAATCATGGAGTGCAACTACGGGAGGTCTACCTAAGCTAAGCTAACAAGAAACATTATCTTAAATCTTATTTACTAATCAATATTCCTTCAAGAGAGCGAGTAATGGCGCTATAACCATAAGCTTAAAATGCTAGGACTAGAGTTAGTATTCAGGTTCCAACCGTAACAGTTGAAGCGAGTAAAGGCGCTATATCCTTGGTTTTGAAACCCGAACATAAGGAGGAAATACCTATGTTCCAACCCAGCAGATTGGTCAACAAAGGAGTGTACTTTCTTAGCTTTATCACTCCCAACGAATTAGGTATACTACTTTTTACATACGGATCGGTAGGTACGGATTGTCCCCGATCTTAGATTATATTATATTATATTACGCTACACAGTAGGCCTGGCCGTTGACAAGAAAAACGTATGGAAATCATTTTTTAAAAAAATGGTGGATATCATTTTCCAGGATCCTTTCAAGTACTGGCTGTGTTAGTGTACACTAGACACTAGACTAGACTAGAAATTAGTTAAACTCTATTTGAGATTTTTTAGTACATTTGTGTGACTCTAGACTTTTTCGAGATTCTTTTCTGTACTTGTTCAAAATTCTTTCCAGACACTTTTCATGAGCTTGTAAATCTCTATATAAACTTTTTCTGGGTTGTTTTGAGATTGATTCGAGAACCCTGCTGTTGGTTTTATACCACTCTAGCGCATCCTTAGAGTAATGACAGAAAGCAAGACCGGGCCACAAAAATGTACAACCTTTTTGGCAAACACACTTTTACGTAGGTTCTATCATTTATTGTGTCAGTCGTAATGAATGGACGCAATATTCGCAAATGGCTTGCCACCTCATAACCTCCTTACAAAATTTTTCGATGCAAATGGCTTTCACTGAGTTGGGAACATCCTTTCTTATTGCGGTCCTGGTATTCATACTAACACACTCCGACATCTTGGTCAGAAGTTTGTCATAAAGCTTCCTAACCATCGGTTTCACAGATTCAGCTTGATTGGTGCTCTATTTTGACTATTTTTAGTTTTCGGAACAGTCTGTACATTCAAATAAATATGTTTCAAATATATCACGTTTCAAATATATTCCTCAAAAATTTTCTTCGATCGTGATATAATCGAAACATCACTGTATATACTTTAAAGCTTTTCCATTATTAAATGCTGTTCCAGGTTTTTTATGTCTTAAGTTTGTGTGATTTCAGTCATTTCCAAACTCTCTAGATTTTTTCTCACTAGACTCTTGAAAATTTTTAAACTCCTCTAAACTCTTTCTTTAGCTCGAAATGTGTTCTAGATTCCTTGTTTTAGGGCTCTGTCATAAAGCTTTCCAAAGTTTAGAATTCTTTGTATAGAAATGTCTTGGTCATTCTCTGGACTGCTCCTATATTACTTTTAGATACTTTCGGGATTTGTTTTAGTTGTGATTAAGAGTTTTGAAAATTTGATCTTTTTTGGGAGACTTTCAGTACTCTTTCGTAACTCTCTTAGGCATTTCAAATAATCATATTTAGACTATTTCTAGTCTATCCAGCTTTCCACGAGCGGTAATGGCGGACAGTGCACGCAGCCCATTTTGACGTTTTCTGTAGGTCAAGGAATTTTCAATCGCAGTAACGGAGTAGAAAATATAACAACGTCGTAACGTAGCATAGCAACTTGAACAAACAATGGGCGTTTTGTTATTTAATGTCGAATTCGTTTTTACGGCAGGACTATCCCGTCCCGGACTACGCTTTGCAGCTGAAAAAAAAACACTTTCCGAGCAGTTGCAATGGAGTGCGTTATACCAGGGGTAGCTGTCACTTTTGATTTGGTCATTATCGTCAAGGTCTTTTATCGCGTTTATGCTTCTGTACGAAAAATTTGCCAAATTACTGAAAAATGACAAAATAACAAAATAAAATAATAATAAAATTCAACCTGATGTTTGACACGCGAAGAACGATAATCAAAGCAAACCGATTTTGACACATTTTTTTTAAGATTTTGACACATACGTGTGAATGTGTTGGTGCTTTCAAAACTGCACTCTGTTTCTTTCGTAGACTGTCCGGGACAGTCCGGAAAATGTGAAAAAAACAGTGATAGGACAAAGTGTAGTCCGCGGGGTCGCTACACCGAAAAAACGAAAACGACATAAGATTCGTCGTGCGCATGCGCGAATAAATATAAACAAAACTGTTTATTAAAGTTGCTATGCTACGTTGCAAAATTTTTATGTTTTTCAATCCGTTACTGCGATTGAAAACCACCCGACCTACAGAAAACGTCAAACTGGGCTGCGCGCACAGTCCGCCATTACCGCTCGTGGAAAGCTTGATATAAAAAAAAATCCAGGAGTGGTAAAAAAGTTGATTGTTCCGGAAGTGTATTCAGAAATATCTCTTTAGGACGATTCTTGTTGCACGCTTTATTTTTACGCAAAAATGTAGATGTACCCAAACACAGGTTACTCTGGCGACTTCCAGATTAATAGGTGTCATATCACGATGAGTTCTTGGCCGACGCCTGATCATGATGAACCATTCGCTTCGAGAATGGTTCTTTCAGCTTGCTCCGCCCATATCCCCGTTCACTACTCGATTCGGAAAAGGAGTACTTCAATTCACGGTTGTCCAGGGCGAGAAAGTGTGTGGAATGTGCATTCGGCATTATGACTGCAAAGTGGAGACTCCTTTGGAATAAAATTCGCGGATGAGATCGTAAAAGCAATATGTGTACTATATAACGTCATCAAGGATGGTTAGAATCGTATCAGAGAATTATCACGAGAGAATCCTATTCGATTCTGATCACGCATAACACGCGATGTTTTGTATCGTCTCTCGAGAAGAGAACTTGTGTGACAAATACATTGGAACATTGAGTTGACAATGACAACAGCAAGCAACATTTTGTTAAACGATATAAAACCTATTTTACTGTCAACATTTGCGACTCAGAAAGAAAGGGAGATAATTTCTCAAGCGATCGCAATCGCTTCTCTTTTCCGATAATTATCGTCCTGCGATTCTTCTCTTTTGTTTTGACACTTGGATTCTATCTGCGAAGAGTGAATCATCGGTTTGTAGAGCTGTTGGAAATTCCATCTCTGAGAGAGAATGAATTATCTCAGCGAATCTCCGAATTGGTTCACTCGGACTGGCATATCGTACGATAAATGTTAGAACCGACTGAGAGACGAAGTTGACTCTCACGCTGAAAATAATCGAATGTTTATCGTCGATTTTATCGCCGATCACCATCATTGAACGTCATAATAGATCATGGAGGAGTTGAATCCCTTTTGGACAAAATGTTGACATAAATAGGACGGGATAAAAAAAATCAAGGTTGCGGATCCAATAAAATTTGTACTAAAACTGGACGTTTTGTGCGAAACTATTTCGATGGTTTTGTGAACAAAAGTAAACTTAAATAATTCTGGAAAACGGGATTTATTTAGTTTTGCGTTGAAGATTGCTTCAAGTAAAACGTTATTAAAATTAGAAAGTACTTGAATTAATCATTATGTATCACTTGTGTTGTGATACCACACTGGAGATGGGCGATGTTATCACGGAATAATATTGTCGCTTTGGCGTGCTACTCTCCTCATCATTGCTGGTTCGTTGGAATGTCAGCTGTTGTTGTACGCCTTTTTTTGGTTTTTTAGTTTTGACGACCTGAGAACCGGGAGGGAACCTCCAAGTTGCTGATATTGACATCCTCGACGAGAACCTCCTCATTCGACTCAGGGTATGTTGGATGAGAATCTTCTGCAAACTCCATAATATCAGTATCGTGGACCATCAGGTTTCCACCTGCTTTACGAGGCTTCACCTGATCTTTGATAAATAGCATTGCTTGGGAATGAGGCCAAGACGAATACACTTCATAGTTAGATGGCCCCGGATCGCCCGATCTTCCTACCGGAACTTTTTCGAGCTCTTTCACGAATGTGTCGCGAAGCGATTTCCACTTTTTACGAACCGTATCCACTGAAACCAAAGAATAAATTGTTGTATCAAACACTCCGTTCATTTTGTTTTTTAACTTACTTGTTAGATCACCTCCCAGTTCATTGGCCACTTGCCTTCAAAGTTTCTCCACCATTCAACGATTCCTGAATTGCTTGAGAGTTTTGTTCCAAAGCGGTTTTCTTGCAAAAACTAGTGCAATTAAATTTTGGCGTCGAAAAAACATCAAAAATTTCCGATTTCTCAAAAATTTCAAAATAGCGCCATGGTTGCCCCTTAAGTTGAAATATGTTTTAACTCAGGGAAATTTATTTATTTCTTCGGAAAATATAGGCTTTGGGCCCGTTGTCCACACTTAATGTTTTTTGTTTACAAATGTTTAACAAATATATTTAAGAAATAAAAAAACAGTAACAATAGTAATGCTTCAAAGTGAGCTGCACGTCTTTCGATACATAAGTTTAAGTAGTGTTGGAGACGTGGACATCCCTAAAGCCACATCGCAGTTAAAGCTCTCTGGTGACAGTGACTGCTGTCATCCAGCTTGACGCAAGTTAACGCGCGATCAGAGTCACTTCCTTTTCTAACCGCGAAAATGTATAGTCATTGTACCTCGTTATTCAATAAATAGTTTTAATCTGTTTTAAGTACGGTTCGTGTTTCATTTATCGGTTACCTCGCCTACCACGAATCGTAACAAGTAGGTAACAGATAGATATCGCGGAAATCAGTTAGTAATCAGTTCATAAAGTTCTTATATGAGATCGTTTCTGAAAATATAAAAAAAAATAAACCATAACAATAGCACTTGTTGGAACTTCGATGTCCGGTGGTCTGCCTATAGAGGATGAAACATCTGATGACTGGGATGGGCCGCTGCTATTTTCATCGTCGATTGAGTAATTGCTGCCACTATTATCAACTTCACTGCAAGAAATAAGTGACACGACATTTTCCATTGAAATCTTTATTTCAAAGCCTGTCATCTCAAACATTTTCGACAGGTCCGTTATCGGTGCTTTTTTTGCCACCTCGAAGAGTTCCTTGTTTGAGTATTTGCGCTGACTTCTTCAATAAAACTTGATTCAAACGTACAACAGTCATTGCAAAATCCGCAATTTTATAACCCGAATAGTGCTCTAAAGTTTCATTCCAGCCCGGCAGATTGTTCATGCTGCTTCATGGTTGCTTTGAAATTTAATCATAATTAGGTTGGCACTCTTTCAGATTTATTGTCTAACTACAGATATTTTTCATGCTTGTTTTATCTCTAGACTTTTACTAAAAACGGCTGGAATTCTATTGGAACTTTTACCAGACTTTATGTGAAATTATCCAGACTATTCAGAGATTTTTTTTACATATCCAAGATTCCTTTCTAATCCCTTCGAAGAATGTTTTTTTTTTGAATTCTTTCCTGATTTTTCAATCCTCCTTTTTAGCATCTGAACAGTTTCAAAGCTCATCCGAGACACTCGTAAAATTCGTTGCAAATTTTTGTCATAAATCCTTCCAAATGTCTGATTCTAGTCTTTGTTGAGACGTTATTCATGAGTTTTCTGGCTCTTCCAGAACTATCCGAACTGTTTGACGATGCTTCTCTGGTGAAATATTTTTTGGGGGTTTCTTCATTTCTCTATATTCTTTGGAGACTCTTTCTAAACTCTTCAAAGACATATTCAAAATAATTTGCACACTCTTTCCATGAATTTTTCGAACTTTGTCTTACATGGGTCACCCTGTGTAAACTTTAAATTGCACCAGTGAAACCCTTACAGGGCGGCAAAGTATCTTTAAAAGACTTAAGGATCTTAGCGTATACCCCAGTAATCGTTCTATGCTATTGAGTAATTCTTGCAATATTTCCTCATTCTTTTCACACTATTTTGAAATCTATGCTGTTTAATTCTGAAAAAAGTAGCCAACTTTCCGTGGAACACAGAAAAAAGTAGCGCTTTCAAGTTACTTCCTTGTGACACATTATAGATAATAAAATAAAGCTCATTGCAGAAATGCAAACCAGCATCACAGTCCAGTTTAAATGGCCTCATCCGGTCGGGTAATAATCAACCCCAAGCACACGCATAGCAAAAATATAGACAAAAAAAGAGTTATTCAATTGACCATTTGTGAATTAACAATCGGTACCGGGTCCGGGAGTGAAAACAATAAAATTAAACTCAAATTGAGTGGACTACAGCAAAAAAAGCATCTTCCAACTAAAGGAAGCCCCCGTCTAATTTGTATTAATGAAATTCCGAACCAGCCAGCTGTGAGACGGAGGCAAACGGATCGAGCAAAAAAAAAGAAGCAAAAATAAAAATTAAACACGATGCAATCGAAATCAAATTACCGCGCTGCCAATTCGAAACCAGCGCGCGCAGGTAATCGCAATCGAAGCAGTCATCCGCGATCCTTATTTTTTTCGTAGCCAACTTTGATTGATCGTATATTTGCGTATCTGTCTTTCTCTTCACTCTGCACACGCACACACACACACACAAAACGGCAGATGATGACTTTCGCGCAAGTGGAACCCTCTTCCCCAAGCGCCCGTTCAACTGCAGTTAAGTACAGTACGTACGTGCTGCCACGATTTAAATTGCACCTTTTTTTTCTGCGGCGTTTTTCGCCAATCCAAACTCAAGACACGTTCCGGGCCTGCGTTGCTGACGGATCTTCAATCGATCGATTTGACTCTTCTCTGTCCGCGGCTGAGCGCCGTTCCGCAGTTTTAACTTTTGCGAACAACAACCGCCTGCTTCGGTGATGAGGGAAGTTGGAAGTTGAAGCAGCAGCAACAAAAAAAAAAGAAGTGGATAGCAGATTTCACTAAATGACTTCTCGCCACGAGGACGCTCGAGTGATCAATTTGAAACTTTCTTCACATATTTGATTTGCCTAAACGAATGCCGCGGAGACCGATGCATGCATAACAGATTGGTAACACTTCTTGTTGCACTTCCAGCAGTTTCTTCCGCGTGCCTTGAAGATAGCAGTGTTTCCAACCGAGCGGAATCTGCACGTGTGTTGGCGGCAGCGGAAGGAAAAAAAACATAGAATTCAACAACAATACAAAGCATCATGGCGATGGTGAGTTATGCGGATAGGGGGCACACTTTCTCACACACGTGCTACCCAGTGCTGCTTAGTAACAATCAAAGTAGTCATAGTAGAAGTACACCATATAAAGTGAAGGTATTTTCTTAAAAGCATTCATCTATGCAAAACGAGATGGTACAAGGCGGTGTGCAGGAAAGCTAAACAACATTCCTTCCATCACTTCCTGACTCGATTGCGTGGCCAAATAGATGATTCGATGGGACGTGTCTCCGAATACATTTGAATGTTTGGATTTATTTGAAATTCATAGCTCATAAATCAGTGCACCGTGCACAGGCTTCCGATTCCCAGTCCAACCGGCACGGAACCGGATCTTTCGTTCGTTGTGCTGTGCAGAATATCTAATGATGACCAAGCCGCTGCTATCAAGCTATGATAAACTGTCAGTGGTGGGCACCATTCCGCTAATTCGCTAATTCGCTAATTAGCGACGCTAAAATTCAGTTAGCGATTTAGCGATTTCGCTAATTTTTGAGCTGGTTAGCGAAACTGTTAGCGTCGCCAAAATTTTGGCCTTCGAAACGCTAATCGCTAATTCGCTAAATTTTGTGGAGAAGCGACAATAGAAATATTTAGAAAAAATGTGAATTGCTGATGGCGTACGTAAATTGCTTCGAAAGATGAACATACTTTACTGCGAGAGTTACTCTTGTCAGTTTTTTTTACCCTAGAATGAAGTTCCAGTTATCGTACAAGCCACAGGAGCATTTTGAAAAACAAGCACAAGGTCTAGATTGAATTTTTGGCACACCAAGAACTTTGATGAATTGCAATGCGCTTGAAATTATGACAACTTTTTTTTCTATTTTTTCGATTCAGATAATAATTGAATTTTCATGAAAACATTTCTAAGAGTATCTATTTTCAATGCAAGCTAAATAACTTTTGTTATTCTTGTTTTTTACAAAATCAAATATGCATACCGTTTCGTGAACCTCTTACTGTAAATAGCTTTAAAAAGTAATTGTTTTCGTTTATTTAACCAAAACAGATCAAAGTGGTCCAAATCTTACAAAACATGAGCAATAAATATAGCGATATGACTATTTACATAATTAAAAGTTAGCGATTAGCGATTAGCCAAAGCTCCGCTAATGTGGGTTTAGCGTTTAGCGTTTAGCGATTATCGAGCTAAATTTTCCGGTTAGCGACTTAGCGATTAGCGTCGTTAAATTTTCGGTTAGCGGTGCCCACCACTGTAAACTGTTATTAAAACCACTGTGTTTTGTTTTGCGACACACAAAAATAAATGTGTCATTACTTCCTGGGACGGTCTAGGCAGTCACTGCAATCAAAACTGTTCTGCCCCTCGGTATTTTGCAAGAGCAGTTTCGTTCTCCCCTCAGACACAATTTCATACAGATACTTTTCTCGACGTTCAGTTTAATTTTCAACTACGTGCCCAACATCTGGAATACTTCATCAACCTCGGTTAGAGCTTCCTGATTCCGATTCGCTTACGAAGATAACTTTTTTTTCTATATTTATCATCGTTTCTCTCATTCACTAGAACCGGTGACGTGTAGACTGCGGCTGAGCTACTAATTAGTGAAGATAATCGTTGCGCTGCCGATGCGATAGAGTCGCAATTAGCACCAGCCACAACCACATACTCATCTATGCTCTAGCCACAGCGCATCATAAACTACGAAGAAAATTGGTCTACCGGTGGTTTCTCGGTAAACTATTATGGCCTACTGCTGCTGCTTGAGTCTGGAGGCTGAGGTTGGCTGAAAATGAAGTTATAACAGCAATCGTAGGCAAACCAAGTACGCTATGACCGTGCTCTGGCTGGCGGCTGAGGATCATACATAGAAAGCAAGTCAATGGCAACTACGACTGACGGTGACTCCGTGTAGGGTCGACATTCCGCTGTGGGAAATCCATTCTTTTCCGCGCAAGATTTATGATTGTGGCGCGCAGCACATGCACGCGGTGCATAGCCATAATTAAGGCTAACTCCGAAACCCCCTCGCGGTGTTCGATTCGAAACCGTCCAATAGGTCACGCGGCAGGAACTTTGTTGTAAAATACTCGCTCGAAGACCTCTGTACTCAGAACACAACATACTCATGTGAAATACCGAAAACAGCCGGCAGGTAACCTGAGGTAACCGAGCAGAACCACATCGGAAGGAGCGGAGATAAGTATCGAAACTAATAACCATCGGTGGTAATTGGTATGCTAACCGATATATATATTCCAAACTCTGAGGAGGGGAATGGGAAGGTAAATCCAACGGCCCCAATGGTAAATCCCACTGGAATACCGTACGAAGGTACACCGGCAGTTTTGCAGAACTTCTGGCTCGTTTTCCCAGGTTGCTATGTGAAGAGGCAGTGAAACATGTGTTTATTGCGCTCAACAGGCCTCCCAGATCTGCGATCGATGCTACGGGCCAAGATGAGTGCACTTGGAGGTGGCGGCTTTTGTCTGCAGCTCCAATCTTGCGCCAATTCTGGAGGAGATCCCGCAGCGCGAAAATTATGTTTCGTTCCACTTCCGGGCCTAAGCGGTGGGAATTGTGTCTCAAATGTTTGGTCACGCTTGATTCCCTCCTCGCGCGAACTTGAGCCCACGAGAGTGTCTCCTCATAGAACAGGTAAATCAAGGAGCCGACATTTTCCGTGCGAAATCGCGATGATACATATCTCAGCACTCCACTGTCACTGTTCCGTTCCGCTGCAGTGACTGCACGCTCACCCACCACGTGACTCCCGCGAGGGTCCCCCGTTCCGAGACACGCTCACCTTCCCTGCTTGCAAAGGGTGATTTGTGGCTGCGGAAGAGTGACTTTCAACCGTGTCTTGTATTTCAGTGCACCGTTTTTCTTCGCTTTTCCTTCTGCTCCATTCGACGCTGGCAGCAGCCAAAAGCTAACCTCAACCAGTCAGCCAGTCAGTGATTCCAATTCACTTGTTTCACTTTTTCTCCCATGCGGACCGTTTATTCTTGTTTTTTTTTCGCGAGCTATACCATCGCCGACTGTACATAATTAGAGCTGAAGTTACTCTCAATTACCCGAAAAAAAACCGGTCCTTGAGAGCTTCGCCCCCGATTCTGAATGTTTTTTTTTCTGCTCCGCCTTTCCTGTCAGTCGTCAGTGTACAAATCGCTTCTTGCGCTAGCCGTGAGATGATGATAGAAACAAAAACAAATAGCAAAACCAGGGGCGGAATAGGAAATAGTGATTCCTCCCCGACTTGATCATCCCCGACCTCTATCACCATCGTCGTACTTTGTATTGAGCAATAACTTGTTGAGAGGACGCCAGTTCCACTTGACAGTCAGTACTTGACCTAATTTCTACTTTGTCATTACGGCTTCGAGGGGGGCTAAGAAATTCAATCAAAAGTGTCCAAGTTACTCTTTAAGCCTAGCATTTCTACTTGTCAGCGCAGGGAAAATCGTGTGATGATGTGTGATATTGGCACACCGGAAAACCGCATTTCCTTCGGACCTTCATCAAGTGTACTTTCGTTGAATTGCGGGCTGATTTTGCCAGTCATCCGACGAACACTTCACAATTTATTTTCGAGATTCCCACTTATTCCTTTGCGGAGGGATGACTGAAAACTCACATGCTTTTGTTTATGAACAAGTACAGACTTGATGTTAGATGTGGGTTGTCACAAGTACAGAAGTGACAGGTTTTCGATTACATGTTGTCTTGGATACTGTTAGGTGACGATCAGAAAAATGAAAGATGGGTTGAAAATGTTGATATTTTACGAGCTTTTCAACAGCTGAGTCAGTTTGACATTGATGAAAGCCTTTCTATTTTCAATTGGGTTGAAACCTGACTTTCATAAATTGTTTTAAAATAAGTTCGTGACAACGATATTCACCCCGCGACGTAGTAGAAGAATTTCATGTCATTTCCGGTTGGTTACCAGATTTGAATACAAACTTCACGTAGAAATTTTTGCTCAAATATGCTTTTTGTATGACTCACCCAAAATTCATAGCAAAACTTTGAACGATTAAAGTTCCTAGGATTTTTTGTTCACTAGATTACGAGCATTCCGAAACATAACTTTCCGCATGGTATTGGTGACCGGTACGGATGTGTACGGCTTTTTTAGAATTTAACCTTCAGTCTACGTTAATAGCCGACTTCGAGCAACCACTTTGAATTTTCTAAGGCACAAGACTCGGAAATAGTTGATGCATTCCCTATTAAAACGTTATTTTATGTTTGCATCATCACAGCAAACATAAATGAGCGTTTTCACAGATGATACATCAACTATTCCCGACTCCTGTGACTTTGAATATTCGAAGTGGTGGCTTAAAATCGGCCATTTGTGGCAATTTGTTTGTGAATAGCTTCTTTGTTTGTGATTGATGACACAGTGCAACAAAATTTTACTTTTTTTCTGCCTTGGCTTCTATATATAATTTTTTGATGTATTTTGATGCAGAAACAAATTTCCCCGAGTTTGGACCTATTTCACCTTGAGGGGAAACAATGGCGCCATTTTGAATTTTTTGAGAAAACGAAGCCAAATATCAAAAATCTAAGAGATTGTTCACATAATAGCATTCTTTTACACATCTTAAAAAACAGTTTTTAAATCGGACAAAAACTGACTTCTAAATTGTGATTCTATGAAAACAGTTTTGGCACGGTTTTAATATATTTCACAGAACAAAATAATACCAAGTATGTAGAGCATTAATGGACCCGCTAATATCTCTCTCACGGATTTTCTCTGTCAATCTTTTTACTAGAAATTTTTCGTTGTAGTCCCCTGATCTTTGAGATCGTTCTATACGATTCTATTGCCTAGTTTCAGAGTCAATTCGGAGAATACTCACAGTATCAGGAATTTTTCGGGTGCATTCATCTTCCGACGACGGCTGCTTTCATATCCGTCAATGACAGGTCGATGTCAGCAATGGTTACCATAGGCCGTCTACTCTACACTGAAAAGTTTGTGTCAATTTTTAGATGCGTCTCCGTGATCACTAGAATGTCGATATCACGGCGAACCAGCAAATCCAGAAGTCCAGTTGATTTCCGCATAATAGCATAGGCAGGAAAAGGAAGTCAGGAACGGAAAACATACCAATTTATTTGAAATTTGCTGAATTCCAGTCCGCCGAAACTCGGAAAAATAAATGTTTAATTATATATAGAAAATTATTTCAAAGAATTGTCGTTCTGAAACTTAGAAGTAGCCAAAACGCGAAGAATTTAAAATAAATCGAAAATTTATATAAAAATATTCTAAAACCAGAGTAGGCAGTGTGACTTTGCCCTCGTATCCAAGTGAGTTTTAAAACTTGCTTGCACATTTATTTTCGGTTTGCACGTAAACTCTACTAACAGTGCATTACACTTGAGTTTGATTTGAGTTTTAATCCTGCATAACAAAAATTGCATAAACATCGAAATGCGATGAAATTCGCGCCGCGTCTGCTGCAACAGTTTGTTGCATTGTCCTTTGAAAGCATAAATTCGATCTGAAAACAAAACTCATCGCGTTACATCATCGCCTGCATCACTGGATACATCGTGCACTGCATGCATTGCACGCATTTAAACTCAATCGATCAGAGTGTGCGGTGCAAAAAAACTCAAACTGTCGAGAGGAAGCAGATTCAAGTTGGATTCAAATCTGGAAAAGTGTTACTCAGTTCAACTTTGCACGAGTTCATGCCATCACTGCTTTTAATTATATCATGAGTTTGAGAAAATTTGAGAAAATACATGGAACACCGTGGTTTTCAGTGTTCCCAAAATACCCCAAGTGTGCTCTTTGTGTCTAGCATAACATATTTGATCGCCCGTGTGTTGCCCCCGATTGACCAAAATCAGCTAAAATTGCACAAAGAACCGTCAAAATGGTGCCGGGAGTGTTAATTTAATTCTTGTTGCTACTAGAGACCGAGGAATCCTCTGCATCATTCACAAATATCATAGGAAAGAATTAGTGTTAGTGGAAAGGAATTGATCTCGATCCATCAAGGTTGATGGTGCGATCTTTTCCACACAAATTCGCGCACGTTATGGTTACTACTCGGTCTCTGGGCAACCGACCACCAGACAATACAAATAGAACCGGGCCACGATCGCTGTATCAGCATACAGGAGATTCGAAGTTTCTAGTTATTTTCAGCAACCTACCAATCGTTAACAGTCTGTATCACACCAAACTTTGCGTTTCATCCCGTGAACTTTTTAAATTTACCTAGCAACGAATGGATTTTGTAAAACGCAACAACCGCACGCCGAACGCAAACTACTGGTACCAGTGGCAAATATCATACCGCTTTGTTCTGTGACATGATGGATAATGCGCTCAAATAATCAATCCAAAGCCCAAACAAAAGAAGATCCCGGTTGAATGCCTTCTATAGCTGAAATTTTCAAATTTTTAACGCAGAAAACGCAAAAAAAAATGAATAAAAACGAATTCCAAAAACATATGGAAAGTGGCGGTTGTATTGTGTTCCCAAGAAAAAGTGATGAACTTGTTTGAGACTAGTTCACGACATATCAATAGTCCACAATCGCATACACCGCATAAAACCATCCAAACAGACCATCCACACGCTCACGCAAAAAATTGCCATTCATTTCGTTTACTGGCATTCATATGTAAAGAGCATTTGGTGCGAGCGTGTTATTTTTTCAGTGCATGATGAAGATCGAAAAAAAACCAGCAGGTGCGGTGTAAGATAGGGCGTCGAATATTTTTTACTGGGTATGAGCTCGACACATAACAGAATCGAAACAAAAATTTCTATTTATCTAATTCGCCTCTACAGTCTGCAACAACTACTCACACCGAAAACATTAGTTTCAGCAATAAAACTAGGGATACCATCCGTCCTAATTTAGCAGGACATGTCTTGATTTTAAGATCCTATTTGGGCGTCATATCACTCATAGTGGGTGGTATTTGGTCATTTTCGGCTGTTTTCCAGAAACCAGAAGTCGCCATCTTGGATTTTAAACATGGCATTTGGAGAGAATTTCTAGCCTCTGAGCGTCATTCTGGTTAAAGAAACACCCATATTGGTTGGTATTTGGTCATTTTTGGCAGTTTTCCAGACAGCGGAAATCGCTATCTTAGAATTCAAAATGGTGTCTGTGAACGATTTCTAGCTTCTGTGCACCATTACGATTCCGGAAATACCCATATTAGAAAGCAGAAGTTCCCATCTTAAATTTAAAAATGGCGTCTGGAGTCGAGTTTTGACTCCTGTGCATCGACCCAATCATTGTGGGCTGTTTTCCGGAAAACCTGGTTGAAATATCGGTTTAATTTGTATGGGAGACCTGCCTTCCCTTCCAGAGTACGGAGGAGTATCAAACCACCATAGAAATTTATGTTTGATTTGTATTAGAGCCCTACCGTCCAGAAGAGGGAGGGGTGTTTAACCATTATGGACATATTTGTTACATCCAAAAACATTCACATACCAAATTTGGTTGTATTTGCTTGATTGGTTCTCGAGCTGAGCGAAATTTGTGTTTCATTTGTACGGGACCTCTCCCTTATAGAAGAGGGAGGGGTTTTGAACCAATATGCCCATATTTGTTACCCCTAAACACATCCATATGCCAAGTTTGGTTTCATTTGCTTGGTCAGTTTTCGAGATGTGCAGAAATTTGTGTTTCATTTGTATGGGACCCCCCTTTTCTAGAAAAGGGAGGGGTCTCAAACTATCTTAGTCACCTTTCTCGGCCCATAAAACCCCTATATACAAAATTTCACGCCGATCGGTTCAGTAGTTTTCAAGCCCATATGGATCAGACAGACATACAAACAGAGCTGCATTTTTATATTCTTAGACAGTTCAATCGATCACCGTGACGGAAGCTACCAGTCGAGCGTACTTCTAATTGTATTAATTTTCGGTGGTAGCTTTTAAAGGATGATTTCAAAATAACTGTCGAGAGTCACCTGTTTTAAATTGCTGTCATATTATTGTTGTTCATTGCGCCTTCTGCGATCTCATTTCTTCGTTGTATGGAAATTCTATTTTCGTGAGTTTTACCATTTTTCTTTGAATTTTCCTAGTTTTCTCGCCGTAACATTTTGCTTTGGACAACGACAAACACAACAAAACAAAGCCAGCTCAAATCAGTCGCTCCGTTGTAAAGTTATGGGCGGTCGCACACATTTAACTTTATTTTATATATAAGATTTTATATATAAGAAGATGCAATTACCTTCAATCACCAAGCTCATATTGCAAGGCACAAGTCGATAAGTTTTCAACAGAAACGTGAATGTTGCCTGAAATTAAAAATTGTTGGAGATTGCCCAGTATTTTTTTTTTCATTTCTTCTTGCCATTTCGAATTCAACACTGATAAAAATAAAAACAAAAGGACATTTTTCTACGATAAAATTCTTAAAGTAACATTTTATGAGGTAAAATAGTAAAATTTGAAGTGATGACCGTTTTGCGGGCTAAAGAAAATAAAGGGGCCTATTACAGTCAACGAGGTGAGCAGTGACTTACTCGCCTGACCAGTTTAGATATAACAGATGGTGTCTGCTGGATCTCGGACGAGTAGCTCATCTGCGAAACTGCTCCACTCAGCTGTCACCGGCCAAGTTTCACTCGCGTTTTCTAATACAACATTTTGCTCGTCAGTGACTCTAGGCAAGGCAAATTGCTCGCCTCGTTACCTGTAACCGGTCCCAAAATCTGGAAAAATCTGCATTATTTTTTAAATATCTGGGAGAATAGACATTAAACCTGTCTATCTTGATACATGTTCAATAATGTGGATAATTCAGATAAATCTTTATACCTGACTACACAACGCTCAGTGCGTAAATTATTTCTTCAATTGAGCCTGAGTAAAGGGAATAGTGTTAAACATCTGACAATTTTTATACTTAATTTTGAACAGTTTACATGTGCTTAATTCTTTGAAACCATACAAATTCCTAAAAATTCAAAGTTGCTTGATAAAATTAGATCTTCGAGATACATGTTAAATAAATGACCAACCGAATAGCATTTTGAAGTGCAAATCACATACCACCAGTGCCGAAAAAATAGATGTCATGATTTGTACTTCTGACCAGATAATATCCCTAAATAAAACTGTTGGAAATACACTTAAAATGTAAACTTTTACTAAGCAGAGAATTCACACGTGCTGACGATAGCCGTGCTCTTTTATTTCAACCACATATTGAGCATAATAACTGGTAGAATTCCAAGCATTCAAAGCTTAATAACTAAAAAAATGCAAATGTGCATATTTACCAAAGTACAAAATTTATTTACAAAAAACCAAACCAACCAAAATCCAAGTACAAGAGACATGAACTCGTGTCATGTCCACTTACAAATTTCAATAGGTCAATTTAAAAATGCGAACATTTAAAAACAATTTGTCCAAAAGCTAGAGAAATCATGTATTGGCAAAATTAAGGAAACGAATATATATTTTTTAATCCTACTCGCGACAAATAAATGCTTGACTACACAATTAAACCATTGTCATATTGGTGTTGACGGTGTAGCTGATATTTTTTGATTTTTGCATGCGAAAAAGGAGGGAAATATTTTTGCTTTTGTCATCACGCACATTTTGACAATTACAAACGAGAGTTCGCATAAGTGCGAACAGCCTTCAAAATCTTTTTCAACGCCGTCAACGCCAATAAGCGAAACGGATTACCAAACCAACAGATTTTGGTTTGTTTCCCATCTCTTACATAGAGTTCTCCATTTGATTCTGTATTGGTGAGATGCATTAGTGTTAGTGATGAATTCAACGCACACCATCTCAGATTACAATGGTGCTAATGTTCTTGCTTGGAGAACTCTATGGGCAGCTTTATTGGCTAGTTTGTCTACCCACCAGCAAATGGCGGCGGCGCTGCAAGCGTGCCTAATTTTACTTCCCGTTAGGCGGTTTTTTGTGTCTGGTCTAACTGATCACAAAACAAACAAAAGACTTGCAAAATATGTACAGTAAAGTTCTTTTTTACACGATTTTACGTACCGTGCAAAAAAACGTGTAAGAAAAACCGCGTTATTTGGAAAAACGTCGTAAAAAAGAACCGTGTAAAATAAAACCGTGTAAAAATGAAACTGTGTAAAAAACAGCCTACTATAGTTTATTACCGTTACTGTTATTTACTGTAACAATTTTACGCGAAGACGAAAAATTGTGCAAAAAAAAAACGTGTAAAATGAAACCGCGTTATTTGAGAAAACGACGTAAAAAAATCGCGTTATTTAGAAAATCGTCGTTAAAAAGAACCGTGTAAAAAAAACCGTGTAAAAAAGACTTTACTGTATACCGGAACTTATCCTGCCCAGAGCGGTCCGGTGATTCACTTCTTCACTTATTCTCAATAACAGGACAACCTGAACTTTCCGATTTCACTAATAACCACGGGGATGGCACCGCTGTCAGCTATCACACATTTGACGCGTTACCAATATCACTGGCACTGGCACCCGAAAAATGGTCAGTTTACCCTTATCTTATGTTGATCCGGGCAAACCGACCAAATATTGACTGCAGTTATTGACAGCATATCAGAGAATTTTGAGCAATTTCTCAAGATTTTTGTATGTAATGTGATATTCTAAGTTATATTTTGTACAATAATTGTGCCCCAAAATATATAGAAGCAAATTGTGACGGCATAAAAGGAAGTTTTGTGATGAACGGTACAGAAATAGATGTTCGTAACGCTTGAAGGCTACCATACCAATCCCTTGCTAATAACACTATTTTATTTCGCGGGAAACAGGCCTTATGACTAGAATTTTTCATAAAGGCAGTACACACACAGTATAGACACTATATATAGACCTGCGTATATAAGATATAAAAAAACAGCGATGCCAGTACTGCTGTCATTCACTAGCAGTACTGGCATCGCTGTTTTTTTATATCCTATTGTTTTTCGTTTGGAACAAATTTTTCATTATGTTCATTTTGGCTCGCACGTTTGACAGTTGTTTTGGCTCGCTGCAATTCAGTCCGCAAGTCTATATATATAGTGTCTATAGCACACAGCACTTAGTTGGCGTTGTTGCCAGCTCAGTCCCCCAAGTGTGCTCTTTGTGTCTGTTGTACTGACTCGTTTAAGAAGAAGTCATCAGCAGTAAATAGATGTTGACCAAACTAATTGGCCCTTTTTCCAGTTTCAATAACAAGAATAAAATGTAATTCTTACGAAAACGTATTTTATCAATAAATAAACGTTGTTGAATTTTTTTTTTTTGCGGGTTCAAAATCCGGAAAAACGTATATTGTTAACCTGGAAAACCGAGAAAAAAACGGGAATTTATTTGAAATTGGAAATCCACTGGCCACTTTGTTATTTTTTTTTTTTTTTTTTTGATAATTTCAAGATGGATTGATGGACAACAAAAGCGAAAAAAAAAACACAAACTCAAACTGGAAATGCATTATATATTAGAGCTTTTCAATCGTTTCTGTGAATCTTGGCTTCCTATCCAGTCTTCTGAGGCAAACCGTAAGCGATTCTCGAAACAACGAATTTGGCGAGCAATCACTCTGCTTTTGACGCATTTCAAGTATTTTTTTTTTTCATTTTTTTCTAATTCGAGCCCTAGGGCAAAAGCGATTTTTCATTGATATGTTGATCAGTGTTATTGTTTAGCGAATGTTCATTAATATGTATTTTAGGTGACTTTTTCGTGAGACTTTCATGACTCTTCGGTGAATTCTTGAAGGAAGCTTCGAAGACTTCGATTTTTTATGTCTCAAACTTTTTGACATTTCTATTGACTTTTTATGTTTTTTTTATATATCTTTCAATTTTTTGACGTTTCAACTTTGTGACTTTTCAATCCTTAGAATTTTTGGCTCTTTGATTTTCCGACTTTTAACTTGTTTTGTTACTAAATAATTTTTAGGCCGATTTAACTTCTTGATAAAATTTAAACTAATGTTTGATGACTTTTTCATGACTTATGATGACTTCTTTTAAATAACTTTTTGATGCCATTTTGATGACTATCTTACGACTCTATGATGATGCTCGGATAAAGTTTTGATGGCTTTCCAATTATTAATAAACATTTTAAAATAAACAGCATCTACTCCGTACAAGTGTTTACTTACGACTCCCTATGATTGAAAAAACGCTGGTTTCGGGCACCAGTCGGAAATCCGGATAACACCGCTGTCAGTACAAAAGTTTCAGAATTTTTTTCTGAATACTTTTTGACGAGTATTCTATGACATTTTTGATAACTTTTTAAAAAAATTCGGTAAGTTTTTGATTTTTTTTTTGTTTATTGATGATCGTTTAATGCTTCCACAATATATTTTTTATTGTTGGTTTGATTACGAATTGTCGAAATGTTTTTGAGTTTTTGGTGACTTACTTGTAACCTTCCTGACTTTTTGGCTCTCCATTTTTTTAATTTTTAGCTAGTTGAATTTTACGCTTTTTGTGTTACGACTCTATATGACTCTTCACTTTTTTACTTCTTGTTTTCTTGTGCATTTTGAGTTTTATTTCCTTTCGACCTTTGATTGCATTTTGATAAATTTTTAATGATTTTTAAAGGTTTTTTCATGACTTGATGACATTTGTATAATTTTTGGTGAATTTCTGAAGACATGTTGAAGTTTTTCTGGATATTTTGATGCTTAGATGACTTCTTAGTGACCTTTTAACAAGCGTTATTGGTGAAATTTAAATGATTTTTGCCTTTTTTGTGATTTCTCAAGTTTTCATGTAAATTTAGAATTACGATTTCACACTTAATATCTTCAGTTTAAGATCTGTTGATACCAAGGGGATGGCAGACCTATTTAAACTCTACACGTTTGACAGTAGCCAACATATTGGGGCTTTATTTAAAAATAAAGCCCCGAGGCAGGCGCCCAGCAAAATTTCCATATACTTTTCACTTTAGTCGGGAAGACTCTTCACTCATTCAACATAGAAAAGATAGCATGTTGCCATTTCCCTGGTTGATACTTACCGTTTTTGTTGAAATTCTTCTTTTTCTCTTTATGACATTTTATCATTTGAATTTTGCATGCGGCTGTTTTTGGCCTTTTGGTTAAATTTTAACGGTTTATGATTACTCCATCAAAGTTTTTATGATTTGGTAACAACATTTTTAGGGTTATCTGATGACTATTTGATAAATGGCTGAACATTTGTCGATTATTTAATGATGAAATTCTGATGTTTTCCTGTTAGCAATCTAAAGACTGTTGGTGTTATTTCAGAAGATTTCTTGATTACTTTTTATAATTTTCAGATGGCTTTAATGGTGATATAAACATAATTAAGTCGAACTCAACAGTTAAAAAAATTTAATGAAAAAACAATTCGATGAAACGTAGTTAGCTTTGGAGTATTGACAGCGAGGGGCAAGACAACTTACTTCAACCTTTCACAGACACTCACTGTCCTGCCCCTTGATTGACGTTGAAAGCCCTACAAAAGAAGCACAGCTAAAGCTTCCTTCTTACGGCTACAGTGGAAGCAAAGTTAAATTCAATGACATCTCTCTTGATCTCCTCTAAAGATGGTTAGTAGGCAATTATTTGTGAATGGTGCGCTTCCCATACAAAAGTTAACTTCACAACGAAGTGTGACTGCAATCTTGCCCCAGGAAAGTGAGAGATTAGCAAAGCAAACCCGTTCCCTCGGTGATAGTGATCACACCGATGGCGGTGTCCATCGGTTAAACAGGAAACGTCAAAAGTGCGCTGTTGTCGACTGCTTACTACTACTGCTGGGTGCGTTTTCGTTCCCCTTCACTAGTGTCATCCACTCAGCCATGGAGCAATAGAAGTGTTTTCCGCATTTGACGGTTTCCCCCTACCACTTGCAGCAGCTTGCTTAGATTTTACTGCCTACTAGACTCTTACGACTGCTCAAAATATGAGTACACAAAACATTCTAAAAAGTTACATTTCACCACTTATTTACGACATAGCTACACTCTAAAATTCCATTCATATAGCAGGCGGTGGTCGTCTGCCAGAAACTTGCGTAATATCTGCGCACGTCTAGCAAAAAGCTGCTACTCGGTTTATTGTTTACGAATTTGGTGTTAATTTTTTCTGCTCTAGTCAAGTGAACGGCAAAACTCACTAGAATGGAGCAGTTTTTTGTGACTCAATATTTCACGAAACCATTCTGTTTCGCTGTGCTGACCGATGCAATCGAGGCAAATTGGTTGCATCGCTGCTGAAAGAAGAACAGAGGACCAACCTTTCGCTCGGAACTGGAGCGTTTCCAATTTGTCGGTCTTTTGACATCATCGAGGTTGGTCTTTCTTTTCCGACAAACCAACGGTCATCCTTCTTCCGATAGGTATGCAACTGCAAAAGTTGCCCAGCCCAGTGCTGCCAGCGGGTGAGTCACGGCATGCGTGGTATCGAAGTAACCACAATGCAGTTGATTGCACTTCGATTGCTTTGCCTTGTGCTGGTTTCTTCTTCTTGTCTGCAGGCAGTATATTCTACCGAAGGACCGAAGCACTGCCAATAATTGCATCAGTCAAGCAGCGCTGCTGCAATTATGCTGGATTGCTGCCGTGCAACTGTAAATTACGTCTTTCATTGTGGCCCCGATGCACACACTCGCATTTCTCTGGAAGCCTCCCTTCTGTCGCTCCCCCCAAAGCGACCTGATCAAACCGTAGCCTATTATTAACGGAGAAATTTGTCATCCTCGACAATTGTCATTTTTTCCGCTTCTGTATTGTACGGAGAGTATGGCCCCTCGTGTTTTCAGAGACCTACTGCGATGACACGCGATGACGGTTGCGGTTTGACATGTCCGCGACTTTCTCGTGGAGTTCAGTATGCAGCGATTGATCTTAGTGGCATTTCTGCGCCGGCAATTTTCTCCAAACGGAACCGATTGCAGCTTTTTCTGCATTCGAGTGAGAACCGTCGTCATAACAGTTCAGCTACGAAACATTGACCGAACAAAAGAAACTAGTGTCATTCAACAGCATAATCGCAGTCCATTAAACCAACTGTCATTGAAAGGGCCAATGCGATGAATGGAAAAGAGAAATTGAAATTGCCTTCATATGGAACTGTCTTCGGAACCATAAACCCCTCTTATAGTTTTGTTCACCTTGACTCGGACCATGTGAAGGTTGCTACGCTGCACGCTTCGATCGAAGCGAGCTATTTCGTGAGGTGTTGAGGTTAAAAAATGAGGTGAAATTTCATGGCCTCTGGTTCGCTTTTAGGCATATTTTCCTCATAAATTGCATTGACAAGTTCCATTTTTTTTCGCCTGTCATGAATCGCGATAACGATGAATAGAATTGAATACTTGAAATCAAAAAAATGCAATTGTAATTATTTTACGTGAGCCTGAAAAGTGAAAGACCCTTGTCTCTCACGACCACGGCATACTGCGATGCTGGTGGCAGAAATAAGCACCGGATTTCACTTTCTTTCGGGTTCCCTGTTTCTCTGCCTCCATAATAGCTATCGCCCGATGACACGCTAAAATAAACACACAAAAAATAGCCATTATAGTGCTGCTGTGGCGTTATCGCTATCAACAGTGCAGCCAAATTGGTCAAGCGCGTTGCTGCGCTGCTGATGTAAACAAACAAACAAAAAAGCACCGCTGAAGGGTCGAAATATTCCGATGCGCATTTTTTGTCCCAATTAGCTGTCACGATGACGATTGTGGCCCCTGTGATTGATGGCCCGAAGCTTTTTCTTTTCTCGCTTAATTTCCTCAATGAGACTTATGTTTTCTCCGTCTGTCACTTTCGACAGCTGAAAAGTAACCAAACTGGATTGCAATACAGAAGGAGAAATGAAGAAAAAACGGCAAGCTATCGATAACGGTCCAGACCAGTTGCGCTGCCTATTCTCGGTGCAGCGTCCGGTGCAGGAACCAGGGACAACGGGAATAAAGCGAAAAATGCTAATTCGTTATGAAACACAGAGGCTGCCATGACTCAACAGTAGTGAAGCTGCTGAGATAAAAATCCAGTTTCCGCGATTACAGCATCGTCATCACCGCGCGGCAGAAATGTTTATGTTTGTTCGGTGGAGAAAGCTGGACACAGGCTGGTGCAACATGCTGGATGGCCCCCTTGAACGCTGTCGCCTACTAGGTTTCGGTGAGGATCGCCTGCTGGGATGGAATTTCGAAGGCTCTCGACTTGAAACGCAACGTTGCATTCGAGATGGCTATCAGCAGTGGCAGCGTGCGCAATCGCGCCCGAAATAAAGAGAGACGGGCATGGAAAATTGATTTCGGGAGGCGGCTCCAACAAAGCCAATCAAACATTGAACCGAACCGATGGGGTGTTGGGTAATGGTTGGAAATTCATCAAATGAAAGGCTCTTTAATGCTTTAAATCATATAATCGACTGGTCAATAATCTAGGTTTTTTTTTCCTTTCGTCTTCTGCAGGTGTGCCAAAATCGACTGATGACGGTAAGTTTTTCGTTTGAAGAAAAAATAACCTAAAAAGAACCCTTGTTATTATTTCACCTCAACTGAAAAATCTTCAAAGTGTTGTGTCAGACAATTATCGTTACACTTGCCCCTAGTTAGTACACAATAACGAGGCTTAAAATCTAAATCATCTAAACCACGTTTCGTGGTCATTACTCATGCCATTGTAAAGCTTGGATGATCAAAACAAGCGTGTGCCCGCGTCATAACGATTTACAAATGTGAGAAAATCCGGACGGAAGAAAGTAAACAAATAGCATTTGTTTTGACGTAATTGCATTACGAATTCCACGAACTTTTCGAGACGCTGCACCATTTTACCCTAAAAAAACGGAACGGATTGCCCTCCGGAGATGCGACCGTGTGACGGTTGAATGGCCCCTTACGTGAACGGATCTAGCGAAAACACGCTCGCCCGTCTGATTGTTTTGCTAGTTTTCGAATGAATTGTGATTTAAGGTTTGGGAGAGGTATTAATCATCGGATGGGAGGGCTTTAACCCCGTGGCTGCATTTTTAGTGATTATAATGTGGTTCTAGTTTAAACTGACAGAAAAACCGTTGAAAACTGGCTAAAATTGATGTCAAACACTGTCACAATTGCCTGTACTTGACAACTCTTAAGCTAGTTTTTTGGAACGTCTTTACAAATTTTCTGCCATTTTATAACGAGTTTTCAATGATTTTTAACAATTTTAGGCATTGAAATTTTCGATATTTTTAGGCCACAAATTCAGTATTCTCATCTCGTTTCTAGCTTCCAGAAAGATTTTTTGCTCTTCTGATTGCCTTATAAACATTTCGCTATTGAGTCAGAATTCGTTAAATGGATTACTAAAAATCGCAATGTCTGTTTATTTTCAAATGAACATTGAAAGCTTAAAGATTTTCACCCAAGATCCTGACTCTCCAAACTTCATGATTTATTGACATTTGAAATATCAGTCAACTCTCGCTAAACATGTGAAAAGGGCCCATGTGCCATATGTAAACAAGCCACAATTTCACGTTTTTCAATGGAAACAAGCTTAATCAACCCATACAAATAAGATTGTTTGATTGAGAGTAAGTTTATTAATCAATAAATCTTATTGGTAAGGGCATATTTCGCTTGTATTGATTAAAAAACGAGAAGATTTGGCTTGTTTACATATGGCACATGGGCCCTTTTCACATGTTTGGCGAGAACCTTCGATTACCGACCTCTGAACATCATCCCGGTTTCAAAAATATACCTATTGGATGGTATTTGACCTTGTTTTCAACTCTGATTGATTAAATGAGTTTTCAAAATAAGACTACATTTTTAAATATGTAATACAATTGTTGGCACCATAAAATCACAGTTTTTCGCATTATGGTGGACGCGTAGCTAATTCTCTCGTCAATTACGCAAGAATGAAAGAAATCCGTTGAAAACTAACTGAGTTATAGCTATTCCAAGTTGGGTAATTTTCGTGATGTTACCGATGCTTTCGGTATTTCATTTTTGAACACCATTCTGAGTTGAATTCATAATTTTTCTTCAGCTTTTTCCAATTTCATTTTATTATTCCGAGCTCCATTAGGGGCCATCCACGATTTAAACCCCCCCCCCCTCCCCCCTCATGGACAACTGCCCATATAAACTCCAAGAAAATTGTATGGATCACGAACATGACACAAAGACCCCCCCTCCCCAAAGATGTCCACGTGGTATATGGATGGCCCCTTACCGATTGATTACACTCAATTTAAGGTCGATTTTTTTGTTTGGTTTTCTCCTCGATTTTTGAAGCATTTTTACTCTTCTTTTCTTTAAACACTGTTTGCCAATGTCCCATAACCCCTGAAACGATTATTACAGGGCCGAAGACTGCTGCACCAGTTTTTGTACCTATTTTTAATTCATTTGTGACAAAGATCGTTGTCAAAGTTATCCTCGGGTGCCATCCAGTCTCCTTTAATACTCATTACTGGCCCTCTTTTGAAAAACATCAGCATACACAGGTAACCCATAAGATCACCTGACAAGATAGTTTTAGTCTTTTTGAGCATTCCAGTTCAGCTTGACATCTAGGATAACGCCTAAGTATTCAACTTAGGAGATGCCTAAGTATTTAACAAACTGACAGTAGTGCTTCTAACCTAAAGGATCTGGATGACTTGTTTACTATTGAACTATCCGAGAAATTTTTTTAAATGAATATTTATTTATTACAGGGAATAGGGGCATAATGAGCACCCTAACTTGATTGCTGATTTAACCATGGAAAACGACAAAAAATTTAAGCTGTCTTCAGTGCAAAACTTGAATTAACTATCTATGATTAAAGGTACACTATTCATAAATTGAAAAGTTTATCGTATAATGGGGAAAAACACAAATTAGATTCATGCATCAAAAACTAGCAAATTCAGCAAAGGAAAAAAATCACCTCTAGCGATTAATGAATAGACATAAAACAAGCCTAAGATGCGTTGAAATCGTCGTCAGTATGCGAAAAACAAAGTATCGGTGCTGGTGCACTCTCGTTGCTTTCCTCTTTACGATATATTTCTATTCATTAGTGTACACCACAACACGTGGTTCTCAATGTACACAATTCGGTATATAAAGTTATTCGTCTCTGTTACACAGAGAGATCAGAACTTGTTATATCCTTATTCATTTGACTCATGAATATGATTTTTTGTCAGAAAAAGAAAGAAAATGACAGTGTATGCCCTCCTACTCTCGCTTAAACTCAACCGCTGCCGAAGTAGTCCCTTCCCCCACATATTCCCTCTCACCGCACCCAACCTCATGATATTCTCCTGTTGCTAACCTTTCTTCCCTCAACTACCGACAAACGCAACAATCGAATCGCTTCTCAGAGCTGATGTACACACTTAAATTTTATTGCCGAGAACTCAACAGCTGATAAATTCAGCGAAATGTTCAACAAGTTTTCGGCAGAATTTTCAAGAACTTCGGCAAACGAAATTTAATACCTGCTGGTTTACGGTAGATCGTTATATTTGCTAAATGTTCGTCGAAATATATTGCTGACATTTGTTAGAAATTTCGCCGAGCTCCATCAGCTGTTGGGAAGTTTGCCGAGATAAATTAAGTGTGTAGTCTAGTCATGTGTTTGTTTTCTCCCGTCATTTCATTATGGGTTAAGAGGATTCAAGTTTAGTCGCGGCCTGTACACTTCGTGAAGTGCACAAGTGATTAATAAACGACGATTGCATCATATTCGTTTCATTCCCAGCACTGCTAGCAATCAGTCGATGTGTGGGGCACAATAAGCACCCCACTGGGGCATAATGAGCACCCACGGGGTATAATGAGCACTCTAATAGAAGATATCTTGAATCTGTGTAGAAGTACATCTAGTGGGCCAACGTTTGTCGCGGAATGCCATGATACTTGGCGGCTTGTTTCCTGAATGTCCCGTCGCGCCTTATTGGTGGCCAATTCTGCCTGCAGTCCCTTTTCCTGACCGATTCGATCTCACAGATTTTCTAATATAGGTATGTTCGCACCATCACTGTAAACAAACACTGACTATGGAAACAGACAAACTCACAAGTCTACTGAGATGAATTTCAGGTAAGTTCATGTGACAAGGTGTGCTCATTTGACCCCACCTAATGGTGACCATTTCACCCCTACCGAATTAGTTAAAGTTAACATGAGATTTTAATACTAATTCTAGCTTAAAATCAAAACTTCAATGATGGTGAAATTTGGGGTACGACCCATACGTCATATTGATGTGTCTACATACTTGATCGCGCCATTTAAACGACTGTGGAAGCTTATTTTGTAGTGCGCAATAATAATAATTTTTCCAATATCCGGGAACCAAGTTGAATTTTTCAATATATTTCCATATTTGAAACAGACAAACCACTTTTGTTCTACATAAAGAGATACTGTAGTAACTTCAGAAGAGTTTCACAAACCATATTGTGTTAAAAAATGCGTAGTTTCACAGAAAAGAGGGGTGACTATTTCGCCCCCTGTGCTCATTATGCCCCTAATCCCCCTATCTATTAAATCGGAAAATCAAGCAGTTTTTCATCTTTTAGTGATATTTGATATTTTCACATTATTGGACACATTTTTAGGCTACTATTTGAGACTCAAGTCGTCTTGTTTATAGCTTTTTGACGGTATTAGGTAATAAAAAAATACTTCACGATTTTAATTGAAAAAATTATAAAACTTTTAAGTAATTTTATGGGTTTTAACGTCTTTGACCATCTTTCGACTGCCTTTTGAACGATATCATCATGGTACCAAGTTAAATAGCATCATGGTACCAAGTCAAAAAGAGGAAATAATGGAAAAAATAATGAAATTTGGTGACGTAGAGAATGGGAAAAAGAAGACTTTTTGTAAATCCGATAAAAAAGAAAATTCATGGGCGCAACTACGGGGGGGCTAGGGGGGGCTTCAGCTCCCCCTAGAAAGTTTTAAGCCCCCCCTAGAATTTCCCAGAGAATGATTGTATTCAATATATATATACATTCCATGCTTCTTATCAGAGCATCGAAATCAACACAAATTGAGATGTCATCATTCATTGGCTAAGAACTAGTACTGCACCCAGGATCGATTCTAAAACCTAGTGAACTTACGTTACCAATAAGACTAGAGCCGTAGTGGCTCGTGCTGTGTCAAGAAGCTGATGCCGTGCTGCTCGATTTTGAGCTGTGTTTCGCCAGTTCTCCAGACGTCTCATCACCCGCAAGTCTCTTTCGATCTGGTCGTGCCGGCAGGGTTACTGACGAGAAGTGATTTTACAGAGTTGTCGTCCGGCATCCTTACGAAGTGACCGGCCCACCGCAACCTATTGACTTTTTGGGTTGGCTACAAGCAGCGCGGACAGCTCATGGTTCATGCACTGTCGCCATTATCCGTCGTCCGTCTGTACTCCATACTATTTGAGCTGAACCCCGATGACGATCTTGATGTCTCTACGCGAGCAGCTATCGTAGAGTTTCTCCAGCTGTGCGTAGAACGTTCCTTTCTCTATATCCAGTCGTCCTTCGTCTTTACCGTATGTGAAGAAAAAAAAACCGGCCTTTTATTCTCAACAAACACAACCTGTCGCTGATCGCCTGCCACTTGATCGTACGATTCTGCATCCTGCCCAGCACTATAAAGCCGGTACCTAGCTCATTGGTCTAGCAAGTCGCGTTCAAAAGTTAGGTATGCCGCCCTCTGTTCGGCGAAATTTGTAACTGATTCCATTAAATCATATGAAGGACAGCAGTAAACGAAGCAGCTTTCTAGAAGATATGGATAACACAGGACTTGAAACAATAGTTTTGCCGTCCGTTTCTCGTTTTAGCCCCACAGTGCGCTGTGGTCAAGATATTTAATACATCTAAGGAGATTCAATCCCGATTGAATTGATTTTTTCTACTGTTACGACACTATTTTATGCGTTAATAAATAAGCGCATTTTTACTCTTTTTTTCTCTTTTTTTGAATAAAATGTATGGAAGCTAGCCCCCCCGCGGGGGCGGGTACCCGGTGTCCTGCAGATCGTGCTCCATCTCGTTTTTTTTGACGTAGGACTACGTCTAACCGCACTATATCGAGATACATTCTGCGGAAACTAAAACCAAGGTGTAACGTTGGAATGAAAGATTTCAAACGGTAATGCTGGTGTAACCACATAATGGATTACAATAATCAATATGTCGTTGGATTGATAAAATGATGGACAATTTTGTGATTCCTCAGTTATCATTATCATTTCATTGTTTAACAGTGAAAATTGAATAAAAGTTTCAAGGTCGAGTTTTTACGAACAATATACCAATCACATGCGAGCACCTCTGGCACAGACTTCATGAATAGACACCAACTGGTTGCTGTGATATCCCGTATAGCAGTGGCAAAAAAAATTTGACAGAATCCCCCCGTCCCAATAGGTCAACTAACGTTTGCTTCTATGAGCCTAGACTATATTGATGTCTTGAAGGTGAAGCTTTTTCGGAAAGTTCGTAACCACCTCCACTATCAGACAGTTTCACGTTCTGCTGTCAGAATGTTATTAAAACTGATGTCTTGATGGAAAACATGCTGGCACAGGCAACAGTACTGCACCTAGCAATGTATGAATAGAGCGCTGGTTGGTCACTCGTCGTCTATCAGTACAGTAGAACTCGATATCCATTTGTGTGCAACCAAGCCAAGTTAAGACTACATTGCCGTTGTCGACGCACAATGGGGCGTGTTGGGTTAACAATCGTTGGGAATACAATCGAATTGCCGCTTAAATTGTCTTCTTCGTCTTTTTGTTTCGTATATGTAGTAGCAAATATCAGAATTCAATATGATTATTCGGGTACCGCAAAATACGCTGCGCCACCGGGGACAGCAAAATTCTGTACGTGTCGGTAGAGGCAGATAGCAGAGTATATAAATTAGGTTCATTGTACAGATAATCGCGTTGTTTATTTTTAAACTCTACACTCTGTTTTTCTCATGTCCATTTTAAGTTTTCTGTGAATAACATTTTGGTTCAAAAACTGTAATTTTTTATCGTTATTTTTTCCACGAACTTGTAATTGCAGGAAAATTTTATTATGTGACATCTTTGCCGCTTGGTGATTGGAGAGTGAGCCATAACAACAAATAAATATTGTTTGATTTCTCCTAAATCGTACTCAATTTAGGTCTGTATAGAAGCTTGCCTTTTCGCGTATCGAAGAAAATTGACTGTATTAGAATGAAAGATATTCATCAATGTTAAGGAGAACATTTTTTCTTTCAAAATAGAGTGCTGCAAATAAATAATCAAAACAGACGCCGTTTGATTTTGCCAAACACGACATGGCAAAATTTGCCAAAAATGAACGGTTCTCTTTTCATAACGTTTTTTCATGGATATTTCCTCCAATGAACTAGTTTTAGTTCATGTCGTTTGAGGTGTCGCTTGATGAAATAAGGCTGATGACCTAGATACTTGATATTACTACCCGAATAATTAGAGGCTTAGTACTGCTGAGATCATGATCATTATACAATTCAGGGTTGATATTTGTTGACACTCTTGAGTGAAAGTGAAAAAAAGCATCCATAAACGTTATTTTTTTACATTCCTTTCAGAGTTCTCCCTTCCCGCTTTTTGCATGGAAGTGAACTGTCAAAACACCTCATTATATTTTATGCGATGAAAGCAAGACAACAAAATCAGTTAATCAGTTAACGAAGATTGTCAAAGCATCGGTCAGTGTCAGTGAAAAAGTGTTTCGGTGAGGTTTATTTTGGTTGAGTGGACTGTTTGTTTTTCTTTTTCGCTTTGAAGTGAAGATCATTTGGTTGGATTTGTCGTCAAACTTTATTCCGTAACCGTGAACGATGCGCGCGATCTATTTCATCTGAGTATAACAGCACGTTACTAGGACGAAAATCTAGTGTATCTGAAAGAGTGCTGCGAACATTGGAAGTGGAAATTGAAAATGATTGGCTGTAATTTTCGAAGAATTTTGCTGGGGAAAATGACTTTTATCAGCACTGTTATACATATAACCGGCACATGTTCCGGTCATGTTCCAGGAACCGTTTTACCAATTCCGGTCATTCGCTTTGGCAATATAAAGAACCAAAATACCTTTCTTTTGGAGGATGTTGAGCTTAAATTTGTTGAAATTATCAAGAAGACTAAGAAATGTGTTTAGACATAATCGCTCGTTTTAGCACATGTGTGCCAAAATCGAACCGTGCTAGAAGTAAAACGAGCTCAAATCAAACAGAGCCTCAAAGGGAAATATAAAACTATTGTAGTCCTACGTCAACTACGCGGTCGTATCACGGATACCACCCTCCTACTATTTTTTGTTCCTACCGGATTCAAAGCAAACGCCAATTTGGTAGGGCATTCAAGCTACATGCGCTGTCCAGCGCATCCTTCCGGCTTCAGCCACTTTTTGAATACTGGATTCGTAGAAGAGGCACGCAAGCTCGTGGTTCATCCTACGCCTCCAGACCCCGTTCACCTGCATACCGCAGAAGATGGTTCTTAGCATTCGACGTTCAAAAACTCCAAGCGCTCGCCAGTTCTCCTCGAGTATTGTCCACGTTTCATAGCCGTAGAGAACAACCGATCTTATTAGCGTTTTGTACACAATACACTTCGTTTGGAACCTCAGTTTTATGGAACCCCTAGCATGCACGACTTCCTTCGATAATACACCTTCTTATCTCCAAGCTGATATCAAAAAAGCAAAGCCTTGGTGCTACATTCCGATTCGGAACATGACCTTCTGTTTACTATACACAGACTTCGCAGCCAACCGTTAAGCGTACAACACAATTGCGGGGCTAGTGCTACGATCCTACTGACACTAACAGTCCCTCCCGAGTCAAGACTCGAACCTACGACGACTGACTTGTTAGGCCAGCATCGTACCTCGAGACCAGCTGGGGATCATTGTCCTTATTTACCAGAGAGCCGGGGTGCTCCAACTCCAATCGTGCCTTCCTACAAACTTGCTGGCTAATGGTGACAGCCGTTGGAAGATAACCTGGGAAAACACCTTGTAGGCGGCATTCAGGACTGTGATCGCTTGATAGTTCTCGCAGTCTAGTTTGTTGCCCCTCTTGTAGATGGGGCAAATAACCCTTTCTTACCATTTCTCCGTTAGCTGTTTTGTCTTCCTGATCTCGACGATCAGGAGCGAGTGCTGCTTCAACCTTTCGATCACCTCACGATTACCCGCCAAAATGCCTCTATCCTTATTTCCTTTCTACTTCGGCTCGTGCGACAAAGCCTGTGCGGGATGCGTTTAGTTTTTGATAGAATTTTCGTGGCATTCTTACTCTTCCTGGCAATGCTTTTTTTTTGAAGAGTTGGATTTGCTGTCCCGTTTCAGCCTATATCACTCCACGTTCTAGTGGATGGTTCTACGCAGCATTGTTGCCCGCGCCGCATTCTTCTCGTCCAATATCTGCCAGCATTTTTTGTCAAACGCGGGAGATACATGCCGCGTAAAAAAAATCGCGTAAAAAAACGCATAAATTCCGGAATCCGCGTTAAAAAAAAGGGTTAAAAGCGACCTTGGTTTTAGTTTGCATTTTTATTTTTGAAGTAGAATACTTCTCTCAGGAAGTTCGGCTGCATAGGGACGTGAAATGAAAATCTAAAACCGAAAAAAGTGAAAAATATGTCCTATTTCAAATGCTAATAAATCGGTTAGTATTCGATGGATTTCCTTCGTTCTTGCAGCAATAGATTGGAAAATCTTCTAAGATTCTTCCCAAAAGAAGATAGTTGTAATTTTATTATTCGCACTATTGTACTATTGAAAGTAGTCAAACCTTGTCAAAACGAAAAATTCGACCTCTGATTGGTCGTTATATGATTGCTTCCCAAGCACGGTCGACAGAATCATATACCTTGCAATTTATAACATGCTATTTGGCCTATATAAGAGCCTGTTTCAACCGAAGCCGCTCATAATAGTTCTAGACAGCGACAACAGCAGTCGCCCTTCCTTAGCAGCAGCACTAGCCCTGTGGTTGGTCACCACGTCTCAGGAGCAGCGCGGATTTCCTCAGCGTGTGTCGCCAGACAGCCATTATTCCCCCCGTGTTGGGGCAGCATGATGATTGCCATCAGGAAATCCAATTTTGAACATCAAAATGCCTTTTTCAAGGCAAATAAACAAGTCATTGAAAGTTAATAATTTTTTGACAACGTAAGCAAGCATTCTGTGTTGGATCCTAGCAATTTAAATCTGTCGCGCCCGTCTAACTCACTGAATGTGAAAGAGCTTCCACAGTGCATGTTGTCCGTGTATCTTAATTGCCTCCCTGTTAGGGCAGCTCAAAGGTTGCGATCAGCAACCGATTTTGAACCGCAAAATGCCTTTTCAAGGCAAATAAACAAGTAATTGAAGGAGAATAATTTTCTGGCATCAACACAAGCGGACATTCTGTGCGGGATGCAATCAAATTCTGTTGTAGTTGTCTAATTTTTACTTTATTTAGTAAACGCCCCACGGCAGGGGCAGCGCAAAGGCTGCGATCAGCATAACCGACTTTGAATAACAAACTGCCCTGTTAGAACGCATTAACAAAAGCAGTTAGTTCGACTATGCAGAGCTAATATGAAGTCGATTCAATTAATCAGCATGAACAGAATTTGGTTGTCTCCCAGCTGCCAAGTTACAACATGATGCAACACGCAACAGCGAGCAAACGAAATCGCTTGATGTTACAAATCGCAATAAGATACGGGTTAAAACCGTTGCGTGTGTGAGAGCACCATCGGTGTTTATTCGCTGGATGCAAAAATCATATGCGAGTTGTGAAATAATTTGTCTGAAGAACATTACGGAATGGAACAACTGAACTAAAAGGCGTGGCCTATTTCGTAGCACCCTTCGACTATAAAAGAGTGTTTCTGGGAAAACTAGCTACATTCATTAGTCGGAAGGTGAGCTGGATGGACCTCCGGGTTGCGCCTGTGGCTGCCTTCAAATTAAACAAATCACTTGCCCTGTGGTTAGTTACCACGTCTCAGGCCTTTGCCTGAGAACGAACGCCAACGCGAGCGGTCGGGCGAGATTTTTGCCGTACATCAGCCGGCACTTCCTCTAATGGAAAAGTTGGATCATTTTGTTCAGAAGAATATTACTGTCGGTAATATTACAGAGATGCGATTGCATTATATCCGATTTGGAATTGAACAATTGTTCTTTTGAGGACAAACAAAACTACTTTTCAAATTAAGTTGGAGAGTTAATAGTTTTGGATACCAGTAGCAGTATGGTAACAGCCTCAGCGGTAGGTGCTGCCGGTACTTCCATGAGGCGGATGTTACAAGGAAGTAAATGGAAGCAGCACGGCGAAACAGTTCGGGTGTGCTTAGACGCGCGTCATTTTTCGTTGTTGATATTATTCCCCACATGAAACTTACGATAGCGGCGGTATTAGCGGTCGATGCATTTGCCAACACTTACTCCAGTAAATCCGTGCCTAATTTTCAATGTGAAAACACCTTTCTATTGTGTTGGCCGTGCGCTTTAGGCCTCTGCCAGGCTAAACGCGAAAAGCGGCGCGAACCGATTCGCCCGGCCGTAGGTTAATGTACAGCCGTAAGTAGAGCTGTGTAAAAGTATTCTACTTCAACCTTGCGGTCGTGGCTTTGCACACAACCCTCCTGGTTTTTTTTTTATTTTAGAGAATAACTTTTTTTCCTTAAATATGCTCAAGTTGCGATGTATTAACGAAATGTAGCCAACAATGTTGTCTTTCACCAAAAAAAATTTTAGCCAATTCGGAGATGATCATTTTTTTTAAATCGATGTTTTGTGTTTAAATTGCATTTTTTTCAGTTTAGGACTTGATATATAATTTTTTCCATATTTTTTATGAAAATTCAGACAATTTCCTAAAAGTTACTTACAAAACACTTTTTTGTAGAATTTATCGTTTTTGAATTATATTGATTTGCAAAAAATCGGCAAACAAAGTTTCGCCCTTTTCAGAAGACAGTCTAGACTACTTTTGAAAACAGTAAGTATGCAGAGATGCTTAATTAGGTGATGTCTTCACACACAAAAAGTTTCAACCAATCCGGAGAGGGTGCTGCCAACCGCGAGTTCATTTGGCGCGAGATCCGTCATCTTGAATGATTTTCCAACTAAATTGAATATTTTTTGTGAATGATTTTCTCTACCGTTTCAGACAAAACAATTTAGAGACATTTTATAGTTTTCTTTCAAATTTTTGTACACTAATGAACAATGTTTTGATATTTTCAATCAAAAATTCTTAGTACCTAAAAAAAAAATTTCAGTTTTTAATACAAATCCGTCATTTCTTACATTAACTGCGAAGCTCTACGAATAACCGCTATAATGTGCGATCAGTAATACAAAATTAACTCTTTGAGAGCCAAAAAGTTGAATGAATAGTTCGGGAATATTTTGGCATACGTCCGGTATTTTAAACAAATTTTATAACGGTTTTTCGAAGAATTTTTTTGACCATTGTTCAAAAGTCCTTCACAATGTTTGGTGACTCTTAAAAAGTTGTTGAATCTCTCGTTTGGATTGTCATTCAATAGTTTTTAACTTTTTCTTGACAATTGTTGACTAACGGTTTCTAATTTACTAGGTTTTGGTGACAATTTAACAACTTTTAATGGTGTTTTTTTAACGCTTTTAAATGACCTAGACCTGGAAATTTTTCTTTATGATTACTTCAACAAAAGAATTAGTATTTTCAGTGATTAATATTCAATAACGATTGTTATTTACACTGGGAAAAAACTGAACCAGGTTTTTATGTACAGCATGTATTTTTAGTGGTCCCCGTGGCTCTGTGGTTAGCGATGTCGGTCGGCTAGCTCTCCTACACGGTTGTGATATCGGGTTCGATTCCCGATCGAGTCGAGGATCTTTTCGAGCTGGAAATTTTCTCGACTCAGCACTGGGGCACGGTGTATCGTTGTACTTATCCTACACATGCAAAATGTGCCAAAAAACAATATCGATAACGAATTCTCTCAACTAATCTAGTTGATCGAGACCGCTATTAGCCCCAAGGCTAAGCGTGCGATATATATATATATATATATATATATATATATATATATATATATATATATATATATATATATATATATATATATATATATATATATATATATATATATATATATATATATATATATATATATATATATATATATATGTATTTTTCATCATTTGACAGCAATTGTTCTGTTTGTCTCGGATGAAATGACCCATACATGAAAAAATAGCAAACCAATCCCATATTAATTGAGCTTTCTGAATTAACCTTGTTTCGTTTCACCCTTCAACCACAGAGTGGTCTGCGTTAATTGCGTCTCTGCTGCAATTTACAGAACGATCTTCTAACGGTAGGTACGGGACAATTTTCATGTGGAAAACAAATCACCATCGCAAAAATCCCATCGATCGATTAAGCTCGAGGTTCGTGAAAGGGGAGACATTTTTATGACCAATGCAGTGCTTAGAAATCGTTAGATTGAAAATCAACTCAAACCTATAAAGACAACCAATTTCTGCTTTCTGCCGTTTGGACTGGTACTGCACACACCTTTGGACCAAATTGGATTCGTCATCATTGTCATTCGGCTTTTGTTGGCTGCTGGTCAAATGCGACCGCTCCGATTTAACTGACTGATCATGGAGGGCACCCGGTCGCGCGCGCATTCCACATCGATGCATTTGACAGTGAGAGAGAGAAAAATGTTGTGATTTATTTCCATGATTGTTCAATGTTTTATTGCAACTGAACTTGAACCCACAACGAACATGCAATTGTCTTGTCAATGACCGCTCGTAGATTTTCGACGTTCGACGTTAGAAAATCAATATTTTCACCCGAAGATTTATCGCTGAAAAGCGCCACTAATAATTACACGCTAAACGGAAACAATGAGGCATATTTTACTTATAAGACAACAGCAGGCACCAGAAAATCGAAAGTAATTTCGTGTGGCAACCCGGCGGCGGCGACATCGATTGTAAACACAGACGGGCTACTACGATGGGTGGGTTTTCATTTCCACTCCGGACCAGTAGTGAAGTTAAACGCTACAAATTTGATGAATGGCCAAATTGGTCGCTATCCCAGCCTATCGAACGGACGACGGCGTGTCGTTCGTTGTCTTTGCCGTTTGTCGTCGAAGTCTCCGCTCCGTCCCCGGAGTGAAAGTAAAAGTTTGTCTGCACTTTACTTCGCAGTCCGCGCAGACAACAGGACGGAGGAGGGTAGGCTAAATTGAGAAAAATCGTAGCCGGTAAGACAACCGACTGTCGTCGATAAATTTCAATGACTTTCCTGTGCATGTCCATGGTGGCGTTCGGGCGATCGGTCATTGACGATCGTTGTCCCCCCCTGCATTGGGAAAGCGTTTGCTCGGTCCGGCCTATGATGGTGTGGTGTGGTGTGAAGGTGATTGGTGTTTTTAAACGATTCAATTGTCCGTGGCTGATTTGCTGCTTCTGCTGCTGTCCTGTTGTTGTGTCTCAGCAGATGTTCAACTTGCACGTGCCGCTGTGGAGAAGCAACATGTGGAATTTGCATGCCTTGTTTCAGCACTGCACGATCGATTTGTAAAAGTTGGAGATAGTAAAAGTTGTTTGAAGATCATTGCATCCGCCGATTAATCAATTTAGTGAGCCCCGTTGGAATTCTTTCCAACAAACAACAAGTTGTTGGGGAGTTCAACGAACTTAGCACTCTGCGCGGAAATAAGAAACCACAAAAACTACCCAGCTCGAACTGGCTAAATTACCCACAGGAAGAAGAACAAATTGGAGAACGTCAACCGGGGCCGGAGACCGGCTTGACTGCACTCGACGAATGTTGTGCCAGAGGTCGGTACGGGGACGACAGTTTTTCAACCACAGCCGGAACATGAAAAATTCTGCCAGACGATTGTTTGACGAAGTTTTCATGATCTTTCCGATTGGAATTTGTCACTTTCAGCAAAGTGCACATTTCGTAACCCGTATTTTTAGTCGTTTATATGGCAATGGTGCCAGTTTAGCAATACTATTACTTCGTTTTCGAACCTCTTATGGACAAAACTTTTCGGATGACCCTCAGAAAAGCAATTCAGGTCATAATAAAACTTCAAATTTAAACCAACATTTCTGAGAATGAATTTTTAATAGAATTTTTCGTGTCAGAAAAACATCAACCAATGCAGAGTTATACTTCCATTTGAGTCATTATTTTGACAAGCGACCCTTTGTTCGCGAAGGGCCATTGCAGCTGCGGCTGTCCGCTGCGGCCACGGAATTCTATTGTTCTCCAAAACTGCAAGATAGAAGCGGAGATCTTGCGCATATTTTCAAAGCGGATCTTACGCAATGTTTTTCCACTTGTCTGGTTGCAAGCCTGCAGCGCGTTTCGGTTCGGATTTCGACTCGAAACTGGGATGCCATGTTTGAACTCGTTCAAAAACATTCATATTAGATTATATGCATATGGGCCTCGACTCGACTCGACTAGATACCGTGAGGTACAAAGCCTTACCCGTATTAGGAAAACAAAAAAAACATACCCAAGCGCGAAAGATAGAGCGAAACCTTGTGCAGTTGAGAGTTAATGGGAACCTTTGAGCGCTGCTGGCAAGCAAATATTGAAGTCTCACTTGTTTGTTAGACTGGTTAGCGGAGTGTGGCGAGGGGGGCCTGGCTGGGGAACTCTTTTTGATCGTTTTCATTACAATCAATGGAACAAACACTAAATCACTGCACGATATTACACACTTTACCCGTGTGGAGCGGTAGTAAACAGCTAGGCAGATAGGCAAAAGCCGCCTGCTTTGGTTCGGTTTTGTTTGCGGCACTTGTCGACCTTCTTTCCGCTTGTTGGGCGCCCGGTTTGGGTTTGTTTTTCTCTTTTTTTTTTTTTTTTTTAGAAGAATCGCACACTCACTTGTTGCCAGACCGCAGTTGTCTTCTCCAGTGTTTACTTGGACTTGATTTTATTTGATTTTTAATTGTTCATTGCCTAACTTCACAATAATTGGTTTTTCGGTCGCGTGCTTTTCATTGGCCCCATTATTGCAAGGAAAGCCACACATAGAGATGCGCACTCGACTGTCCAATGTCGATATAATTTGCACAGCACTTTGAACCCATGCTGAACAGTTCAATAAATCACACTTGGTCCCAAAAATGAACTTAACATCGTTCACAGACTAGTTAACACAACGTTCATAAATAATTTAGCATCACACAGGTTAGTAATCAAAGCTGCGCTGTCCGCTAGTCTTCTCAAAAATAATGGAGAACACAGCCGGAAGAAAGGGGGTCGCGGCTAGGGCAGGGAGGCAGACACTGCATATACTTATTAAAAATGCGATGCGGTACCTTCTCCTCCTCGCTCACTGCCGCCCTGCCGTACGGAGTTTGACAGTTATCTTTTTTCATAAGTTAAGCTTCACGCCGCCGGGAACCAGTTTCATCACTTTCCTCGAAAAAATCAGCAAAAACATGGCACTGCTGTTGTTGCTGTTGTAGCCGGTGAATGTTGTACGGAGTTGTTGTTTTTCCTTTTTTCTTTTTTTTTTGTATTGCCTCTAGCAAACTGTTGTGCGGCTTTCGACAACAACATGGAAAGCTGGAAGTAGCCTTGCTTGTTGCAGGTTTTTCACGGGAATCGGAAAAACCCGCGCAAACAAACAACGCGCTGCTGCAACAAGCGAATTCCAGTGCGCGAAAAATTTAAAATGCGCATGTTTCTTCTCTTGTCCGAATTGGCAGCCGAGGAAAAGGAAGTGGTTTAGCGGGGGTGGTACGGTGCTTCTTCTTGGAATTTATTATTGTTTTTTTTTATTTGCTCTGGGCGGGTTGGTGGTGAAAATTTAGCACCTCGTCGACTGCGATTCATCAATTTTTAACTGTCTTACGAAAAATATATAATAAAACTAGGGGCAGTTTATTTTTGTATTATGGAATGTTCATTTTATAAATTAGACAATGTAGAATGTTACTCCAGTGTGTACACGAAATGCTTGTTCTGGCAACACAGCTGATAACTGTTAAAATAAGTGCATGAGTTGGAGCAACTCTTTGTATTCTGTTTGAGATGTAAAAGAGATTTTTAAGGCTGTTCGCACTTACGCGAATTCTCAATTAACCGTGGAAACTATAAATAGTTGTATTTTTAAAACGTCTACTTCCAATTCACCTGAAGCACACAACTCCTCCATTGTTTTTACTGGATCTAACGTCTATTCACTATGCCACTGCCACTTTACCACTGCATAGAAGTTTAGTAAAACCCACTAAACTGCCCAAAACTGCAGTCCATTGAAGAACACTGAGCTATAATCAAAAGGGATCTCAAGAGGGACAGTAACCAAGCTAAATCCACTAAGGGTTTCATTCTTCAAAAAGCACTTTGACAACATTAGTCGACAAAAGCGAAAAAAGTGCCTCCCCAAAGCTCGAAATAGCTAACCATTCTTGTGAATTTTGGTGCCCGTAGCCATTACTAAAACGCATCAACTTACCTGAGAGTTTGCAAAGAAATCGCTTACTGAGTTCGTCGTTTCAACGTTATATTGTTATCTTATAGCCCCTCTTCAGCTCGTCTTTGACCTGCCACTTTCAAGTGGGGTATTTCCCTCGGTGTGGAAAACTGCCTACATTAAAGTGACCAGACAGTTAGGGCTTAAGCGCCGGACACCAATTCAATTCTTAGACGAGGGGGAGAGGGTTGTGTGGTTTGGTTTGAATACTTTTCTTCGAGATGATCATTGGTGGTGGAAAAATTTGATGTTTGAATTTCGTTGTGCAGTAAGATTCAAAAGATTCGTATGAACAATTTTCTTGAACAATTTTCTCATACAACACAATTGGACTTCGAAAAGTTATGCCTCAAAGCGGCCCAAGTTTCCCTATTTTAACTGATAAAGTTCATAAAATGTTCATTCCGATATCAAACTGTAACTGGGACGGTTGTCGGTATCGAATTTTTTAATGTCCAATGTTTTAAAAATGCAAATACAGCAGGAACTGATGTTATCTAAAAAATCGAAAAATTGACTTTCTGGGCTTTTTTCGAGGAAATTTTTGGGCTGGAAAACTCTCCGTTGGCCCAACTCGGGAATTTCTAAGTCCCACGAAGTCGTTTTATCAGGATAACACCAGATCCCGACGTTTCATGTATTTTTAAGACATTTGGCATTTAAAAGTTCGATACCGACAACCGTGCCACAGTTGAGCACTTTGAACATCGAACCTGGTCAGAACTATTTTGAAGGTTTTCGGACTAAAAATGTATCATGAATCGAAAATATTGTATAATTATTAGTTGTGACTGAAAATTTTCATGGAATAATTCATCTTTGATTAATTTGTTACTATTCAGATGATGTAGGGTAGCAAACGGCTTAAGCAGTAGCGCCTATTTTAATCAGTCGAAGAAAACAGGCCTCAAATATTTGCATTTTGATCAATATCGACAATTTCAATTATGGAAACGAAAACTTTGATTATCTAGCTGTCTTACGAATATAAGAAATACCGTTAATCACAAAGAAATCAGTGAACTATTGCAATTGGAACAAATCGACCTATATTGCAGCCATTCAGGAGCCACTTCGGGTGCTGAAAAAAAAATGCCTGCGAAACAGATGAAAACTGCTTAAAATAGGTTCGGGGTGATTGGAATAGTGTCCCTCGAATGGTAACTTTGATTGATGATTGTTAAAGTTTGCTAACTTAATTTTACAATCTGAAAACAAGTTCTGAAAGAGAAAACGATAGAAAACAGATTGATATACTACTGTTTGAGTTTCACCCAACACATTTCGAGTATTTCGTCTGAATACACGGGCGGTTCCTAAAGCTGCTTAGAATATGTTCCCTACATAAACATAAAAAAAAATAAACATACCCTAGTTCAGATTCAATGTAATTTTTTTTGTCGACAATAAATGACTGAACCATTATGAATGAAACATAACTATTATTCGTTCATTAATCAATCTGAGTACTCAAAAGAATCTGAAGAGTCCCTAGTTTGATCATCATTGTCCGTGTACGAACATTTCACTCGCAACATTTGCATTGCTTCAGACGAAAAATCACAGGAGGGTTGTGTGCAAAGCCACGACCGCAAGGTTGAAGTAGAATACTTTTACACAGCTCTACTTACGGCTGTACATTAACCTTCGGCTGGGCGAATCGGTTCGCGCCGCTTTTCGCGTTTAGCCTGGCAGAGGCCTAAAGCGCACGGCCAACACAATAGAAAGGTGTTTTCACATTGAAAATTAGGCACGGATTTACTGGAGTAAGTGTTGGCAAATGCATCTACCGCTAATACCGCCGCTATCGTAAGTTTCATGTGGGGAATAATATCAACAACGAAAAATGACGCGCGTCTAAGCACACCCGAACTGTTTCGCCGTGCTGCTTCCATTTACTTCCTTGTAACATCCGCCTCATGGAAGTACCGGCAGCACCTACCGCTAAGGCTGTTACCATACTGCTACTGGTACCCAAAACTATTAACTCTCCAACTTAATTTGAAGAGTAGTTTTGTTTGTCCTCAAAAGAACAATTGTTCAATTCCAAATCGGATATAATGCAATCGCATCTCTGTAATATTACCGACAGTAATATTCTTCTGAACAAAATGATCCAACTTTTTCATTAGAGGAAGTGCCGGCTGATGTACGGCAAAAATCTCGCCCGACCGCTCGCGTTGGCGTTCGTTCTCAGGCAAAGGCCTGGGACGTGGTAACCAACCACAGGGCAAGTGATTTGTTTAATTTGACGGCAGCCACAGGCGCAACCCGGAGGTCCATCCAGCTCACCTTCCGACTAATGAATGTAGCTAGTTTTCCCAGAAACACTCTTTTATAGTCGAAGGGTGCTACGAAATAGGCCACGCCTTTCAGTTCAGTTGTTCCATTCCGTAATGTTTTCAGACAAATTATTTCACAACTCGCATATGATTTTTGTATCCAGCGAATAAACACCGATGGTGCTCTCACACACGCAACGGTTTTAACCCGTATCTTATTGCGATTTGTAACATCAAACGATTTCGTTTGCTCGCTGTTGCGTGTTGCACTTGGCAGTTGGGAGACAACCAAATTCTGTTCATGCTGATTAATTGAATCGACTTCATATTACCTCTGCATAGTCTAACTAACTGCTTTTGTGAATGCGTTCTAACAGGGCAGTTTGTTATTCAAAGTCGGTTATGCTGATCGCAGCCTTTGCGCTGCCCCTGCCGTGGGGCGTTTACTAAACAAAGTAAAAATTAGACAACTACAACAGAATTTGATTGCATCCCGCACAGAATGTCCGCTTATGTTGATGCCAGAAAATTATTCTCCTTCAATTACTTGTTTATTTGCCTTGAAAAGGCATTTTGCGGTTCAAAATCGGTTCCTGATCGCAACCTTTGAGCTGCCCTAACATGGAGGCAATTAAGATACACGGACAACATGCACTGTGGAAGCTCTTTCACATTCAGTGAATTAGACGGGCGCGACAGATTTAAATTGCTAGGATCCAACACAGAATGCTTGCTTACGTTGTCAAAAAATTATTAACGTTCAATGACTTGTTTATTTGCCTTGAAAAAGGCATTTTGATGTTCAAAATTGGATTTCCTGATGGCAATCTTCACGCTGCCCCAACACGGGAGAATAATCAATCATATAACAATCATATAACGACCAATCAGAGGTTGAATTTTTCGTTTTGACAAGGTTTGACTACTTTCAATAGTACAATAGTGCGAATAATAAAATTACAATTATCTTCTTTAGGGATGAATCTTAGAAGATTTTCCAATCTATTGCTGCAAGAACGAAGGAAATCCATCGAATACTAACCGATTTATTAGCATTTGAAATTGGACATATTTTTCACTTTTTTCGGTTTTAGATTTTCATTTCACATCCCTATGTAGCCGAACTTCTTGAGAGAAGTATTCTACTTCAAAAAAATGGCCGTTTTTTTGGATTTTGGCCTAGAGCTCATAATCAAAGGATCCAAATCCATTAGCAACCTGTTGAAAATGTCTCAAAACACTCATTTATTACATAAAACATAAAACACTACGTTGCACTTGATTGTTTTGAAAAACAGTGAACGGTACGGGAGCATCGAATGCATCAACAGACAACTAAAATTTTATCGATTTCAACCAGCTGTAGCAAAGGTTAACAATACTTCTGGACGCTCATGACCTTTCAAAAGATTCAATAGGTATCACACTTCATAATAAGACCATGCAGATCATGGTTAATAAACTTTTGCTTTTTTGACTTTTGATCACGTTTTTACTTGAAGGACTCCTATATGCGTCTCATAGAAAATATGAGACATCTGGTGGTTCAATATTTTGAAACCGCGGAACTTTTCAAAGGCGCGTATAACACTTAAGATGAACGCGGGACATTTCGCGGGACATTTCGCGGGACATTTTGTTAAAAAGCGGGACCGTCCCGCGAAATGCGGGACGTCTGGTCACCTTAGCCTACATGTTTCTCGTCCAAAAAAAAAAGAGACAGGAAGGATGTGAATTTCTACCGAGATGGTTTTCACTGCAAACAATACCTGACTGATGATGAACATGGATTTGTCTCTGGTAGATCAACTAATACAAACCTACTGTGTTTTACGTTATAAGTTGCGGAAAGCGGATCGCGCTCAAACGGACGTCATCTATACCGATTTTTCGCGGAGTTTGACATTTGAAGCCAATCAGATTGCTAAACTCGAAAGACTCGGTACTACGGGAGTGTGTTGCATTGGTGCTGTTTCTACCTTGTCGGTTGTGAACTGATTGTAACGAAAGATGATGCGCAAGCTAAAGCTTTTTTGGCCTCGCAGAAGTCCCGCAAGGCAGTTACTTGGGACCGTTGATCTCCCTGTTGTACTTCAATGATGTGAAATATTTACTTGAAGGCCCTCTTTTGTCTTCTGTTGACGATTTGAAGATATTGATGAAAAACCGTTCGATGGTGGATGCAATCTACCTCCAGCGGCAGTTTGACACGCTCTGTGGTATCGAAGTCCAACGTGTAGAGGACCTCGGCGTTATCTTGGATACCCAACTAAACTTTCCTTCCTTGTCTGGCATCCATATTATCAAAACAGGATGGTAAGGATTGAATCAGATCAACGCCGCTTCTTACACTTTGCTCTCCGTCGTCTACCCCGGCAGAATCGGTTTCGCTTATTGGAACCGTTGCCGATTAGTCTCCTTGGAAGCTCTCCAAGTGCGAAGAAATATCCCAATGACCTTGTTTGCCACCAATACGTTGCAGGGGAAAATCGATTGTTTTTTTTTTTTTTTTTGAGAGCAATTAATCTTACCGTACGTCCGTTTTCAACGCACCAACTGCGGACAAAACAGCGCTTTGGTCGGTATACAGCGAGTTTTTAAAAAGGTAGCTTCCGTGTTTGATTTTATTTTATCTCGTGATACAATCCGCCGTAACTTTTCTGTAGTTTTTACTACACGAACTTGTTGTTGTATTCATCAATTTGAGATACTTAACCATTCATTCAATACGTCGTATTGAATCGTGGCAGATACAGGTGACCTGGTTTTCTGCTTGAGCGGTTCACGTGCATTGTTCTTATGACAAGGACGGACACAGTGATATTATTTCGCAAGTAGATCAACATTTTGACCCTAGGATCTGCGTATAGCAGATGAGTGGGATACATATGAGGTCTCCGGAACACGGTTTTTAAGCTTCTGTTTTGTAACACTTGTAGCTCTCGTTGAGAAGATTTGCAAACGAGTCCCCACGATGCACTGGAGTCGTGAGTGGATTAGTGGGAAGTACAATAGCCGCCATAGGCAAAAATGATGAAACCTTACTTAGTATACCACAGAGTGATGATAGCTTTCACTTGATAGACTTGAATGGGCCTTCCAGTTCATCCTACTGTCTAGTGTTAAGCCGAGAAATCCGTATTCATAGCTTACTTCAATGACACGGTTGGCAATTGTAATTGGCTTACAAACCGTGAGCTCTCCGCGGAACGGATGAATCAGCATATACTTGGTTTTCGATAATTTCATTGACATCAAATTAGTCTGAAAGTAGTCATGCAGAAAAAGAAAGCCCTGTTCGATTTGGAGCTGGATAGCAGTGCACTCAGTTCCTTGATAGAAGATTGACGAATTGGCCCCAAGTTACTACCTTGGGGACCCTAGGCGACACAACCCCGAAAGAGCTTTCGAAGTTTCCACTTGATACGAACTGGAGTCTGTTCGAAAATAGCTCCTTATTAGTGATTTAGCTATTCCTCTTATTCAGTAAGCTTTCAGTTCATCAACTACCATTTCGTGGTTGATTGCTTTTTACAGATCTATGAACAGAAACCCTACTCTTTTTTCGGTTGTCCAACGAGTCGTATACATATAGTTTTTTCCCGATTTTAAAAAGAACGGACGCTAAGCTAATTAGTCTAGGGCTTTTCGAAGTGTCGTACCGCGCATTCCAGTCTTTGTTATAAAAAAAAACCGTTGTTTGACCTACATGACTTAGTGTTAGAGTTTTGCACGAAAAAAAACCTTTTTTCCAGACCAAACCCTAAGCTTCTATACTGCCATATTCGAGCAATCAACCCTGTAATTGTTGATAGAACATCAGCCATGGGAATGACTAGACTACACTGGTAAACACAGGTTTTGCCCTAGAGTTCAAACTGTCTTTCTGATTTCCTGATTTTCCTATTATACAGTCGTAAAAAAACCGCGTAAAAAAAACCGCGTTAATTCACAAATCCGCGTAAAGAAAACCACGTTTGTTAAAAAATCCGCGTAGAGTAGTCCAGCAAGAAGGGCTTTAGAAAAAACCCGAGACACTCTAGAGCCAGTATTTAATACAGTATTTAATTGTCCTCTTTGACGGTCATTCCGGATCTTTCGGTGGGCGGAGAGTATTTTTTGGACTATGTCTCTTACTAGATAAACAATTAAACGTTTTTGGTTCCAAACCCACGTTAATTCGGAATTTCTTAAAAAATTTTTTGAATTAGCGCGGTATCGCGTAAAAAAAAACCGCTTTAATTCAAAAATCAGCGTAAAAAACCGCGTTAATTCAAAAATCCGTGTAAAAAAAAACCTCGTAAAAAAACCGCGTATAATAAAACCGCGTAAAAAAACCTGACTGTACTCAGTCAGGGACTGTTCCATGGACTGCTTTCAATAGGAGCATTAAGGAGGTTGTATATTATGAGCTTGGATGAAGACTCTAAATTTTGAATATCCTCAATTTTTGTTTAATAAAAATATCAATGTTATTAGTTGAATTCTAACAGGCACTCACCTCTTTTGTTAATATTTGTGCTGGTAGCGTAAACCTGGAAATACAGTAAATCATCACGGAAATTAGGGAAAATGTGAAAAAATTAGGAGAAAAATTTGACCGAGAAGCGATTTTTTAAGCGAGCTGAGTTCATCTACATTGTGCATTCTTCGTATTTTGCCTATAAATTGGCAGCTCGTCTTGTGGAATGTTTAAAAACGGGCCTAATAGTTGAAAGAAACTACTTTAACATACTTTTAAAATACCTGTTCAAGAATTTTGATAGTTTCTGCAAAATGTAACAAAGAACTCTAGGAACTTCGTTACTTCCCAAAATTGCTGAATGCTTGTTGGTTTCTGTTCTTGAATTTTATTCTTTGAATAGACTTTTTGGATTAAAGTCAGGAGACAAATCCAGTCATGACCTACAGGTTTCTTTTCGGTAAACTATTCCAATACCAGCTTTGATGTATACTTTGAATCTCCTTCTTACTAAAATTTGTATTTGCGACTCATCAACACAAAAATTCTGAGCCATCCTGAGGCCTTGATTTGGGATCGTATTCATTCCGGCCCTTCGAAACGTCCCTGCGTTATTCCGAGCATATTTTATTTTTTATTGGCCTTTCTGGCCATTTAAGAGTGCTCTTCACTATTATCAGCCTAACTTATTTTTTATGGCCCGAAGAAGTTTCGTATAATTTAACCTCAAATGCGTGTTCTTGTCGTGCTGAGCTTAATTGAGCCTAATTGAAATCTCTTTCCGTGACAGCAAATTTTAAACTAACTCGGCTCTCATTGTATTACACAGCTCTTCCTGTTCCTCATACGTGCGGTACACAACCCGACAGCCACTAACGACAGCGCACACATGCGATGCAAAACGTTCTTTCAAGCTGTCGCTAATGCCAGCCTTGACAGCGCGACACCCTTCGGCACAAATTCGAGCGTGTCAGGTGATTGTGAAGGTCATTTCCTTCTTCGATCGTCATTTATTCTGGTGGTTAGAAGCGAACCATAAGTTTTTTTTTGGCCTTGAATAATTTTGTTGTTTGGGATTTTCCAAATGGGGCGTTTTTTGTCATTTTTGGCTCTAATTTATTTTGTCTCGAGAAGCATTTCCTCATCATCTTATACATAGTTTCGGAACATTTTGTTGGCCTGTTTCGAAATTATTTGCCGTCATTTAATTTTTTCTGAGCTCATTTTTTTGCATTCCGAGCACAGTTTGGGATTATGTTCTATTTTCTCTTAGATTGTTCTCTTTTCTATAAGAAAAGTTCTTTCACTATTCTAAGCTAATTTTGAGATAACTTTTTGGTCTGTGCTAGCATTTGCAAATGTTTTGTCGTTCTGAACTCAACTTAGGATAATTTTTTGCCTAATTTGGAATGCTCTTACTTTTGAAGCGTTTTTCTCTTTATTTCAATTAGAATGTAATTGCCATTTCTGTTAAGTTTTTCTTAAATCTAAGCTGAATTCAATCTCATTTCTGATCTTCAAAGACGGTTTTTTTTATTGGCGTTTATTCCGAAATTCTCAGGGCAATGTGAATTCCTTTTTTCTTCTGGCTTTTTATGGGTTCCATAAGCGTCATTTTTCCTATTCTAAATTAAATTTAAAACCTTTGGGTTTTTGGCTTCTACACATTTCAATTTTTTGCCGGGTATCGGTAATCGGTAAATCTCGGATTTCGAATATTTTGTGCCGAAATTTCAGTTTGGTTAACCGATAGTTACGAAAAAATGTGAAAGCTGTTATTTTTTTTAACAGAGAACTCAGTGGTGCCGTTCTCGGCAATAAATTACCGAGACCCGGCAATAAATATTAAGTGTGTACAGAGATTTTATCGTAGTTCTGAACTCAATTTGAGGTTTCGTTTTTGGTCTATACTTATTTCACTAATGCTTTTTCATCATTTTAAGTTCGTATGGCATTCTTCTCTTAAAAGCGCAATTCTGCTTGTATTTTTGGATATTTTTTTTGTCGTTTAGAAGAGTATTTTAGCCGTTCTGGCTAAATTTGGGTCCGATTTTTGTGTGTTTCAGAATTTTCTGGCCTTCAAAGCATTTTCGGCATTCTGACTTTTATATATCTTGTTTTCGCTCGTTCTGGACTTTCGAAGTGTTTTTTTTTTCGCAACTCCAAGCCGATAACCAACACTTTTCTACTCTTTAAACCTTGTTCATGAAACCGACTTCGCATTATTTGAGGTGTCACATGAATTTCACATGATAACTCGCTCTCAATTTGTTTCGATACTTTCGAAGCTGATAAACTTCAATCTTACACCTTCTTTCTCACAATAACCATATCAATCTGGAAACTTGTCTTTGACTGGTGTGAAAGAACCACTCTGCACTCTGTCATAGGAAACTTAAAAAAACAATTTCATCCAGCCAGCTCATCTGTGTCAGGGATGTCGGAAACATCTCCATCTCATCTCGAAAAATAACTCGACTGTCTTTCAGTACCATCCGAAACTGATGTCACAATCTTGCTTACCAAGCAAACACATTTGTTTGCAAAACAATCACAAACATCGCGCAGGCATAAACAACTTATCCACTATCAACTTAACATAATCTACAACCCCAAGTGCACTCACATTCGTCAAGGGGATTTCATTTCCCTCCGAAATAAAAAAAAAATTTCTCCCTACTTGCAAGCGACTACAAACAATATCGCAGTCTCGCAATCCTCATCCGCATCCGCAACTTCACCGCACCGCGAGGCCATTTGTTTTGCTTTCACATGTGCTATTACTGGCAGAGCATGGAGGGCTAAGTAATCGAGAGTCCCACGGAGCGTCCGCACCCGGGAGATATGTGTTAACTAACCACTTACCGGGTGAAATCTGTACCATTTTCGGCCAACGGCGGTTGCTATTTACACACGCCCTGTTGCCGGTCGGTCGGTGATCGACCGAGTCGAGAATGAAAGTGCCACTTCAGGAGGGCCTGATTATGGCAGTTTCCCTCTTATGATACTCCCTGCTGTAAAGCTCGAAGGGAGGGCCTCGCGTACTCTAATTGGTAGTGTCATTTCGAAGCCTGTGTCTGTTTATCGATTTCCGCTTTCGTCGTCGAAAGGAAACCGCTTAGTCAAGGCTTCTCACCTTTTAGGTTTCAGCAGGCAGTAGTGATTATGAAACCTCCATTCGGGAAGGCTATGCGTGTTACGAAATATCTCCACTCGGTTCGGTTGATTAATCGAGAGGCCTCTCCACTAATCAGCTGAATGACGATACCTAGGAAGGTTTCCCGCTTAGACAAAACACACCAACAAATCGTTTGTGCGCTGTTGTTGCTGTTTTCGTTGCGAAGGAATTTGATTAATTGGCGGTAAGGAGAGTTGCGATCTCTGACGAGATGGGGATTATGTCATGATGAATTATCCGATTTGATTTCATACTTACCACATTGTGATTTTTGGCAACTGCAAGCTGCTAGGTCAAGTGGAGCGCGAGGTCCATCCACCATCCACCGGCAGGCAGGGTGGTCGTTTCTGATTTATATAACACACAAAAGGCAGAACCGAAATCAATGATAAACATTTCGACCTCCTTGCCGCGACCAACCACGTAATCTTTTTGGGCTTAATTTATCTGCATGGCAGTGATAATGGCCCGGGGCGAACAACGGCCAAAAGAAAGGTGCACGATCTCTGTGTACAAACAAAGACGAATGGCGATCCAAAAGGGAAACACTCTCTCCCCGTGTGTTGTGATATGAGCCGTTGAGAGCAAAAGTGGTACATGTGCCATTTTTACACTTTTTGGGTTTTTTGCATAAATTGATGCAGCACGCAATAATGTTCTAGAATATCCAAGAAAAACCGAGATCTAATAACCTAAACCAAAATTATAGCCAACACAATTTTTGGTAATTACCATAATCACCATTTCGTTGAGAGCAAAAGTGTTACATGTCCAGTCTGTGCATGTTAGATGAATTGTAAGTCGAGAATCTTAGGATATAAAACAATCATGTCTTCAGCAAAGTTGGTCAAGTGATTGAGTACTTTCAGATGAAGATCTGTCTGCTTTGGAATTTTCTCACTACGTGGTGCTAGTGTACCCTTGACTATTTTGTAACAGAAAGCATTTTCCTATTTCAGTATTAACTCGTATGCTGTTACCAAATACATATACACCAGCGCCACGAAGAGACAGAATTCCTCAACAAACAGATCATCATTCTATAGTACTCAATCACTTGGACAACTATGCTGAAGACATGAATGTTCTACGTCCCAAGATTAGAGAGCCACAATGCATCCTTCATGCTCACACTGGACATATACCACTTTTGTTCTCAACGTTTTCGGGTTGTCATTATTTTTCCCATAGAACAAAAGTGGTACATGTTTTCCCATGGAAGTTTGTGTGAGTTTCTCAACCAGAACTCGTTATGCTTTCATGTACCGTCTTTTGAAACCTTTCCAGCAATGATTTAGTGCAGTTGTGTTGAAAAAAATTGTTGGAAATAATTTACTATTTGTGTATTTTCGTTTACCGCGTCTCCTGAAAAATTTACTTAATGGCACATGTACCACTTTTGCTCTCAACGGCTCATATGATGATGACTGGACAATAAGTTTGTCGAAAAATATGACTATGGCTACTGCGATTACTTTCAGCTGTCACTGCGAAAAATATTTTCTCTCCTGTACAATCGTCATCCAGGGTTGGTCTCACCTCTCAGATCTCACTATAATAGCATCATCAACATCATCATTTGCTTTATGAGTTTGCAGTTAAATAAAAAAAAAACAAATCATAGCTACGATTAGTGTTATAAGACTAAACATTACCAACGATTAGCGTTCTTCTCCATCACTTGACAATAGTTTTTTTTCTCGAACATAAGTTCGCAGATTAGTTTCTGTTTACTTTGCGCTCTTTCGGAAGCCGCATTAGTCAAGAGGAGGCCATTATGTCAAAGCCAAGATATCTAAAGTCCAACGATGGGAAAGCGACACACTACAACTTTCCATTCGGTCGGTTGGTCGGTCAGTCGTAAAAGAAGGAAAATTATGAGTCTTACTGACTGTGGTCATCTTGGTGACATCTTGCTTAGTTCGCTTCGACGCTCTGTTCTGGAAAGCGTAGGCGTAAGCATCGCGGTAGGAAGTTCCGTTATGTCATCCATCAGACTTGAGCTGCTTGAGGTTTATAAAAAGTCGCTGAGAGATGAACCATAATCCGAGTTTTATCGGATGCTTTTGTTTCACACATCTCACCAAAAACATTAGTAGAACGTAATGTCAAGCGATAAAATTGAACGAGTTATGAAATTATCGGCCAGAAAACGATCTCGCAGGCGCATTGGTAAATTCTCGTGAAACTTTCTTGAGCGTGTCTTTGACCCCCAAAATTTATCTCGCGTTATGGTCCGGAACAATTTATTTCTGGAAACTGCCTGAACTAGAATTTTCACCGCGTCTCTCGATGATAGCTACGTTTTACGGTTTGAAGGTAGTTTTGTTTTTATGCCACTTGCCGGTCTCCAGTCGACTGTCAGACGTTCTTCTCGTCGTTTTAGAACATCACTTATTTTGGATTTGAGAATAAGCTAACGAACGGATGGACCTGAAACTGGTTTTTGAAAAACGCCAGAAAGAAGCTATTTAGAACGGCCAGTTGGATGAGATCTTTTACATTTAGCAGCGGGGATTCAGAATCCCCAATAATTGAGCAGACTACGGAACAGTTTAAAATACTCTAACGAAGGTTTCCACATATTGTGTGAGTTGATCGTCAAATATTATAGATAGTTTTAAGGTTATGACAAGTCCCGTAAAACTAAAGTTATGACGAAACTGCAGCACCTCAGCACATCAGATTTTTTTTCGCAGCTGTTACACACTGTCCAATACGATAAAGTGTATGAAAAAAAAATCGAAACATGATTATCGAAGACCCCACCACAGTAGGCGGCCTTGTTTGAGCGCCTCCGCCGCGTGATTATTAATAATTAAGTTCTAATACAACATGACGTAGAAAACTTTCATGCCTTCAGCTGATAAAGGCTGCACCACCCACTGAGCGTAATATGCTAATTGCCGCGACAAATAGAGCATGACAGCCCAAGAATTTCTACACACCGGCTAAGAAGCCGCTAAGTGTGAAAGCACACCGTCGTCGCCAACCGCGCACCGAAGCATGCATCTTGCGCTATCAACCCCTCCAACCGGCGCGAATTGGCAAAAAAAAACCGGCAACGGTTCCGCGGTTGCTAACGCTAGGCTAATCGAAACGATGATGGTCATTTTCTGCCAGCGGACAGAGTTGTCCGGACAGTGATGCCACACGTGCTTCGTCGTGTGGTGAAAAATTTGTGAGAACATAGTAAGCGGTTTTTCTCGCGCGCGCGCAACGACAAGTCACTAACCTTTTTGGAGGCTTTTCACCGAATTCTCCTGAACCGCAGCGCGGTTCGATCTAGTAAACAGGTTTTTTTCCTTCTCTCTTCACGTTTCGTTTCGTCGTTTGATTCGCATCATTACCGAATAATTGATTAAATTTATTTCTATTTCTCTTTCCATTTTCTTGCAGTATACTACAGAGTGTGGAGTGGACGGTTTACTGTCAGTTTACAACCGGTGGAAACTATTTCTGGGATAAGCTAGAAACAATAATAACAACAACAACAACAGAAACAACAAAAGTGCAAAGTGAATTTTAGGCCAACAAAAATCAAAACCTGGTGCTCTTTTTTTCTTTTCTGGCTTCTAATGAAACGAAGAAAACGTTCCGATTTGTCTGTGTGTGCGTGCGTGGCTATCCGGAAAATGCTCGCAAAAGAATAGCGGGAGTTTGTGGCCATCCAGTGGGAATTGAATCTATGCGCGCGGGCTATTTATATGATCCAGAACCGATGATGAACGCGATGATAATGATGATGATATGAATTGCCCGTCTGCACAAAATTTGGAGAATCGCTGCCGCCACCGCCACCGCCCCCGGATTGTGGATGGTGGAGCACTGAAGCTGTTGCTGCTGCTGCCGTTCGGCCTATTCACTTACTAGCGCATCCGTAACGGTAAGTTTTTCATATGACGCGTTTCTATGTATCTGCTCCGGCTGCACCAGCCGGTCGGAATGGGGCCGTTTATTGGGGATTAGGGGATTTGAAATGTTTCGATTGCTTTTTGTTTGATTCACCCAAAAAATATATGCTTGGAATTAAGATTTCTGAAATTCAAAACTTTAATTTCAGGATTTAATTGGTTGATCTGATAAATAATGGCTAAGGTGAACGTGGAAAACACGAAAAAACTCGGTCAATTCACAAAAACTTTTTGAAGGTAAAATCGTGATTTTTATTGCCAAACCTCTAAGGAATGCAAGCTCGGGTATAGACACTAACGTTACACAAAAGCTCCACCAGCACGAGGGGCCGCCCAAGAGTCGCTCGCTCTCTGCACTGCACACACCCATCCATTAGCCAAAGGGTTAATTTCGCGGCTGATCATAGTCTTTGCATCTTATGACACTG